>NC_089742.1:55334270-55659270 GCF_040412425.1 Macrobrachium rosenbergii
CACTTGTATTCTCGCTGGTTGAACCAGATGCATGTTAAACCCACTGTCCCATTTTTAATTAACTAGGGGGTTACAGTTGTAGAGCATATTTATCAGAAATTCTTAAGTGTTGTGCTGAAATTCTGAGCTGGTCTTCCCATCTCACAGGGTTTACAGAAGTCCTTACTGTGCTCACATATGTGGCTGGGAAGCTTACATTTCTAGCTGGGAGATTAACTCCAGTCATTAGCTTTGGACAGTGCCACTTGCCTATTAGTCACCGTATAAAGAGAAAAGTTTGTATTGTGGGAACAAACTGAATATTTTAAGGTAATTAGCATTTTTCCTAAATATGCAAACCTGAAGTGCTTTATCGTAATTTCACTTTAAACCATACCTGCATAAATTGCCCTTCTCGCTAAAGGAAAAAGTGAAGCCTATGAGTAAGTGGATGGGTAGTTCCCCCATTACCTCATTCATCTGCCACTAGTTAAAGTAATTACCTTGTCACCAAACTTCAGCACCTTGACCAGCTATTGCTGAAGGACTTATAGGTTTGTATGTCTAGGAAAAGTGCAAATTATCTTGACAATATTTGATGTTCTTAATGGGTTTTAATGTGAACAGAACAGGTCCTAGTATGGAGCAAAGATATACGGTACAGTATAAATGATTTGGAGCTAACCTGTACTGTACTCAATTTGGGCAGAACATACTAAAGGCCAAAACTACTGGATGGCTTCAAAGTAAAGAAGTGGAGATTGACATTAAAAGTAGTGGAGTCAAGCTTGCCAAGCAGGAATTTAGACTAATGGTTGTGAAATATATTTGAAGTGTAGACATTTTACCTCTATGCTAGTTCAGTTGTATATTTGAATACTTGCTGGAACAGCCTCTCCTTAGCATCTTTAGGAAGATGCAATTTGGGTGACCAGTGCCTGGATCAACTTTTAAGTCTGGAAGACTGTACCAGCAGGAAGGAGAAGTATTGTATGGAATATTGTGATGTCTTGCTTGTAGTAGGAGGTTTGGCCATTCCTCCCTCGTTAGTGATCACCTCCCTGTTTGAGTTCAAGGATAATTATGCAGTTCATTAAGTGCTAAGCCAAGGCCTGTCTGACATGCCTTCATTCTCAAGAGCTTAGCAACACAATTGCATTATGGGATAAACTTCTAGGTTTTGCTTTTGGTGTTGTAGGATGACAACAGTTGTTGTGGGGGCTTTCCGATGAGATTAAGAGTGCTTAACAAATTACAGATACAGTATTTGTGTTAACAAATATTTGGTTCCTATAAGGCTCTGTTAAGGATGCATTACTGAATTCAGCACCTAATAATACTTTTGTTCAGTTTACTCTGTTTAATGCTTGATCATGGTTTTATGAAGCATCTGGTAGAGCCACTTGTGTATTAGTTTGAGAAATGTTGTCTGTTTGAAAGTAACTGTGCACAGTATGATATACACATAAACAGCAGGTTCTTGTTTATAGTGTAAATTTTTTCATATCAAATGATTGTCTTCTGTTTTCAGGTCATGGAAGAAAATCCACCAAAGGTTAACAAATGGGATGGAAACGCTCTAAAAAATGCATTGGATGATGCAGTTAAAGATGTAAGTTTGTAAATGAGCAGTAATTACAGCTATTATCATATTTCCAATATTTTTTTTCATTACATAGATTGATCTTATGTTTATTTTAAGTTTGTTTGTATGGATGTAACTTTTTCTTTTGATACATTATGTAGTGTAAGGTACAAAAATTAGAATATTAGCTGTTCATGTTTCACCAAACAAAGGGGAGAAAAATAATGTTAGCTAGTTCATATAAGCATCACTAATGAGTTTTTGATGTTTTGAAAAGGGTTTGATTACCCTACACCTTTGGCATAAAATTCAGGGTCACACTTGATCACTAGTTGGTTATTCTGCTCCCATACAACATATGTAGTGCATTGTTATATTTGCCAAAATTTCTTTGGTACATTAAATGTGTTTCATCTTGGTGAAGTCCAGTGCTTTAAAATTTAAGAATTTGAAGTCACCGTAGGGATGATTTTAAATTGATAACTTGATTGCCAAATCAGAAGTAAATAATTGTACAAAGACTATCGAACTTCCGTCACCAATAAGGAAGGCTGGTGGTTACTGTTCTGCAGATCTTATTATAGTAGAGCTTTATTTTACTGTGCAGAATCACCCTATTTAATCATAAAAAGTACTCTGATGCCATGTATCAGTTTTAGTTTTCTGTGAAAGAAAACAATTGTGCGTGTGAGAGGTATATAAAGTAGCTATTTTGAGTTTATGGTCCCTTAAAATGTTATGTGAGAGGTATATTAGGTTAGCTATTTTGAGTTTATGGTGTCTTTAAATGTAAGCCTTGTGTGGGGTATGATATTACTAAGGTTATTTGCAGCATCTCTTCAGATCAACTGCATTGCTTGTGCCGTTTACTTTTCGTCTGGTCATTTTAGTGCTTTCATACAAAGCTGTCCAACTTTAGCAATTTTATTTTCCTCCAGTTTCCACCCATTGTTTAAGAACAAATCTTTCAGGCCAGCCATGTGAGTCCAGAAATGGGACTTACTGGTCAGCTGAAGTTACTTTATGAAACTACAAATAAGGAAGTGTGTGGTTTGCTACTTGTTATGACTGCACACACATGATCTCACACAAAGGTATTTCTTTTGTTTGAGTGTCACAAGCTATTGCAGTGTTTTTCTTTGTTATTAGTGTCAGTAAATGCTGTAGATTCTCTTTAGTTTTGATTTGATATATTTGAAGTTGAGATAACAAAGGGAGTAATGATAATCATGATAGTAGTACTGTACTGTACTGAACTGATATTGATCATGTATTGCATCGAGCAGCATTGATGACGACAGTGGTAATGCAGTTTCTACATAACTGTTCATCCTTCTCTACAGATATGTGGTAACTTTTTTGTGATTTTTCAATTGCTTTTTGATGGGTGTAACTGGAGAATGCTAAGATTCATGACCAAAGAGCAATGGGGTGATCATAATGAGGATGGGGCAGAAATTTGTCAAGCAGGTGAAGATTAGACTTGAGATATGAGCAATTGAGAAGGTTTGAACAGTATGAAGTTGAGGAATCAGAAACAAAAAAAGCCTAATTGAATATTAAAGACTTGCTTATTAGAAAAGAATAAAGAGTTAGAAAGGCATAGCATGACAAAGAGAAGAGACCTACAGGAGAGTGTAGGAAATCACGGTGAAAGGGCATAGATAAATTATGACTTAGACCTGATGGGAATTCTGGCAGAAAGTGCCTTAGACACCAGTAAGTGGAGAGAACTCATTTCATGTCTTAGACAGCAGTAAGTGGAGAGAACTCATTTCATGTCTTTAACTCCTTAAAAGAAAAAGTGGCATGAATATGTTTATGATGTTGATCTCAATTTTTTATTTGCTCAAGTTAAAGACAAAACAATTTGTTTATTTGCATAAAAACTTAATGTTTTTCAGTTGGAATAATTGCTATTTTCAACAGTAGTCTGATAAATCATCAAAAAGTGGTCTTGTTTATCTCATATTTCAAAAATTCATGCCTTAGGGCTTCAATTAAGTTAAGTATATCTTAGTTTAACCAGACCACTGAGCTGATTAACAGCTCTCCTAGGGCTGGCCCGAAGGATTAGATTTATTTGTACGTAGAGTTATAGAAGTTTTATTTTGTTGGCGTAAATAAAAATTGTCATTCTTTTGTTTTCAAGGTGCTGCTTACTCGGTTTAGTTATGTCGAAAGTCACAAACTTTTGGATGGAAGGCTAATTATCTCTACAGTAGCTGTTGGGTTTTCCATTTTTGCGCTGCTTTGGGACTGGTTATATCCCTTCCCCCAGTCTAGGTAAGTAATTTTATTATCAGCGATATTGTTGCTGTTATATACTGTATATTACAACATAGTTTGGTTTAATGAAGATTCAGTTGAAGTGGGTTGATAGAATTTTACACATTTCATTACATAAGATATCGCTAGCAGATTTAAAATACTCCATAGTTAACGTTTTTCTTTTTGTGAATTCTGATATTGTTAATCCTTTGATGAATTTAGTTTAAACACTTAATGTTGTCATAATGATTTTGCATTCCATATTTTACAAATGTCACTGTTTATAGTAAGTAAATTTATCAAATTTGCATACAAAGAGCTGTTCATTTTGTTCTGCAAAAAATTGTATCTTTGGAAGCAGTGTTAAAATTTTATCTCCTGATATCAGTCAGAGTTTGAAATAAGCCTGATTTTCCAAACCATGTTTGGAGAAAGTGAATTAATTACTCTGCTTTAGAGACAGATAACAGCTAGTATTTTGTCATCATCTTGGTTTGGCAACCTCAGCATTACAAAGTTTCATCCTTGCCCAAAGGTTCTGTTCTAATTCTTTTAATGTTTTCCAGTCATAAGATTGCTGGTGTACTCAGTGCTGTACAGTTTGTGTTTTTCCCTACTGAAAGCAAGTTCAGTCATTTATTCCTTGTGTTCTCTCTCTCTCTCTCTCTCTCTTTTTCCTTTTTCTTGGGTTCTGTACATAACTGTGTAATTATGGAATCCATTTTTTAGAAGTACGTAAACAAGTTCACTAACACCCGTATACAGTACTTGGATCCCCTTGGCCCATTCTCCATTAAAGAATAGGTGATCTTTAAAAAGATTAAACAGAGAACACACTGTTTTATACTGTAGATTGCTGGATGTGTAGTACAATGTCAGGTCACCGCAAAAAAATTAAAAATATACAGTACAATCATAATTTTCTCTTTTAATTGCGATATTTGAGAGCTGTTACCAGAATTTGCAATGTTATGTTGTATTAAGATAGAACAAAACCCATGTCAGGTATGGTGTGTTATATCTTGGAGCAATTGGATGTCATATAAGGTGAATAATATACCCAAGGTAATTAATCTAAGGTCAATAATTCTGGTATGTTATGTTGATAATTTTGCCTTCCAGAACAGTGATGTGTGTTTGCGTAATATCATACTTCATCATGATGGGAATACTTACATGGTACACAACGTATTTGGAAAGAGGAATCTTCTGCACTGCCCTTAATAAGGATGTTGCAGGCATTGATCCAGATGATGTCTGGCATGCATCCTCATCTCTTAAAAGGCAAGTTAATCTCACTGAAAGAGGACCAAGTACAGTAATTGGCTATTAAATCCCACTGAATTATTTATATTTCTGTTGCTGTTATTTTGAGTATTCATAATTTACTTTTTTTACTTTTTTTTAGGCGACTGAAGTAGCATATCAAAGTAGAGCATCATTGATGACTAACAAAATCAGGTTTGATATTTAACTCAGGATGTTTTTTTCAGATTTGACAACAAATACCACCTCCGCTTGTCACAGAAAATAGGCAAAACAGGGAAAGCCAAAGAAGCTCACATTGTTCTGACTGTTGAGAACTTCTTTGATGAAACTGGAAAATTGCTGTATGGACCAATGGCAAAGGAAGTGATGCGATTGCACTCAGATGTTGAGCATAAAAAGAACTAAGTTGCAAGGGCTGATTGGAATGTTTAATTTCCAATGCTTAAAAATTATTTGATTTC
This sequence comes from Macrobrachium rosenbergii, assembly GCF_040412425.1. Classification (NCBI taxonomy): domain Eukaryota; kingdom Metazoa; phylum Arthropoda; class Malacostraca; order Decapoda; family Palaemonidae; genus Macrobrachium; species Macrobrachium rosenbergii. The sequence goes on from NC_089742.1 coordinate 55,339,836, forward strand.
TTTCAAGTAATCTTATTGTCAAATGAGTATTATAAAAATTTGCCTCTTATTTTGATATGTTTGTAGGTGTTATTTTTCATGGTTAATGAAATTTACAAGGTGAAAACTGGCTCTTATTTCAATTCCCTTTTCTAATTCTAGAACTCTGATAGCCAGTGGCGAAGTAATTTTGAAGTGAATCTTCAGAATGAGTAATTTGTTTGGTTATGCATTGGGACCTAAATTACATGTCTGTTATTATATGATGAAGAGTTAAAGTTCTGAAGTCTATGGTCGAATCAAAGTTGAAGAGCCTTATTAGAAAGTCGTCGTCATTATTTTAATGTTTAAAGGGCTAATTTTCTCTTTACAGGTCTTATGCACTGCCTACCTGAATTCCCATCCAGTGCAGTACAATTTCCTTTGGATTAATTTAAATTTGAAGTACACTATACGATACTAAATAACACATGCACATGAAGAGTTTTGCACACATAAGTAGATTGGAGCTTTTATTATTCTTCTAAAACAAGATTGAAGGTATCAGCTTGTTAACCCGTATAGTGGGGTGGCATTGCCAATGCGCTTATAGTTTTGCGGTGCACTGTAGGCATTAATAAAGGATGTTTGAAGCATCTCTTCAACCCCTAGCTACATCCACTTCTTAGCCTTTTTACTTATGTTCTCACTTTATTCAGTGTTCTTGTCTGTTAGTGCTTATCTGTTACTTCTTTAGTGCAACTATGGGGATTTCTCCTGTAGGTGAACCAACGAAGTCAGCCAAAAATGGGGCCCCTCAATCACCTTACACTGTTGACATATTTCAGTCTCTTGAAGGAAACTCATGGATAATGGATACCTCTCCTTCAATCTTGATCTGTTTTAATCCTCTGTGGTGTTTACTTGTTTTCTTTTTCTTATAGACGACAAGAGTTTAGAATTTGCACTTCTTTTGAAAATGGTAAGTTATTATCAGACATGAAGATACTGTATGTGATAAACCAAATGCAAATATGTATGAATTCCTATTAGCACTTCTTTCCTTATAAGGAATGATAATATTAAGTCATGTAATTCATAATTTTGGAATGTTTCCTCTCATAATCTACATCTTTCTCTTTGTTTGTGATGGTCATTTTTTTTTTTTTTGTGCAGGGGGATTTTTTTCTTATATTTTTCATATTTCCAAAGTTTTCTCAATAGTAAATTATGAATGTCCTTTAATGAAAAGGATTAACCCAGGGCTGCTGACCCAAAGCTATAATTATTTTCCTCCTCACCATCCCCTTAGGGTAAATGCAGATTTGAAACCATATGAGGAAAGAATGTGTCACATTGTCTTAATATTTTCACATTCTATTTCTAGCAATATTTAGTCACAAAATTACTCTCAATTATTATTAGGTGTGTTTCTCATATAAAGTCTTCTTTTAAAGAATCACAAGGAGGTCTCTAAGTGCCAAATCGCATAATGAGGAAAGTATGTTTGGCATTGCTGCTTCACCCTCCCTACACCCTCTTGACCTAGTACGCTCAACATACTATAGTTCCACTTATAGAGCTTTTGTACTTTATTTCCTTGTTCTTCTTTTTACCATTGCTGTTCAACCACCCCAACTCCCTCTTTTCACTATCTTAATTCAGAATGGCTGAAAGTGCTCCAGTGCTTGGCTTGACAGCCAAAATTTAATACCGGTAGACCAGTCAACTTGATAATCAAGATTCTATTTAGTGGAAAATAAAAAGAATCAGCAGATATGAGTAACGTTGGAAAATTTATAAAAAAAAATAGACTATCAAATGAGCTGCAGTATAGGACCAAAGCAAGGCACCAGAACATAGCACTGGGGATACTCTCGTCTTAACCAAATTCTCACAAGAACAGCATTCTGCTTTATTGCCATTTAATAGAACAAGGATCTTTGGGAAAAGAAGTGTGTGTGTGTGGATGTTGACACTGCGTTAAAGTAGCATGAACTAACTGTAGCTGCAGTGTTAATGATGCCATGGCAGTTCCCCAGAAATGAAAGGATATTAAGGCTGTTTGGTATAAACAAGGTTAAACAATTATAGAAATTTATTACACTGTTTTAAAATAAGGAAATCCAAATCGTATGTGTTAAGACTACAGTACATTAAAATTATGTAATTTTGATATATCAAGTCCAGGTATTGTACGTACACCTGAAGTTGAATTTAATGCCAAGGATTCCCTGTACTCTAACCCCTCCATTCATATTCTCCCTCTTCTATCTTATTTTCCACCCTTTCTTAACAATTGATTCATAGTGTAACTGAGAGGTTTTCTGTGTTACACCTTGCAAACCTTTTACTGCCAATTTCCGTTTAGGCGCTGATTGACCTTGTAAGTCCCACTGCTTGGCCTTTGGCTTAAATTCTATATTCTGTTCTATTCCTATAATGTAGCTTCTGATACAGATTTATGTTTAGTTAAGGTTTTGGAAGTTTGGGCATTGTTTTACAAAGCACAGTCAACCTTTATGTTTTTATATTTTATGGGTCTGTAAGGAATAAGTTTTCTTAAATGAGAAAAGTAATTTCCAGTGCCAGATTTAAATAAATCAAGATACTGTATCACAAACTGAAAGGTTTAAGAAATCAAAGCCATATACATTCTGCTAAATTATAGACATACTTTATTTTGTGCACTATATGTTAATTTGTATAGTTTCAATGAAAAAGTATTTGAATTTGTGGAAGAAACTGAATCAAACCTCAAAATACAAAGGAACAAACACTTTGCAGCAAAATATATGAACCATGCATATTCTCAGTAAAATTGAACTGATAGGGAAACTGTGAACCTGGTTTTACAGGGCAATAAAGAGAAAGAGAAAATAATAACATCTTGAAGTGGAAAGAGGTTGATTAGCCACTGGCATGTTAGGGAATCCCACTAGCAAAGGAGCAAAATTTTATTATTCATCTTTAAGCTTTCTGTTACCCTACACAGCAGGGCTATGCTTACACAAAGGATTTGCTCTTGCCTGAAAAGTGAAAGTGCGGCAGACAGGTGGAGAGAAACTAAGAGGAAAGAGATTAAAAAATAAAATGAAAAGTAATGCCACTTAATGCCAAAGGGATGCAGCAAAGGCCTTTCAGTAATATCTCGAGTGTCCTATACGCAATAAGCAGTACCCACACATATAGAGTTTGAGTACTTTACTTACAAATGAAAATGGAAGTGGAAGTTGCAAAGAGGTGTAATTTATAGAGGTTAAAAAATAAACATCTCAAGTAATGAGAAGGTTTGGCCGTGTGAGGAGGAGAGGAGAGGAGCATTAGAAAACAGTTGATCTGGAAGTAGCAAAACAGACAAGTAGGAAGGCAAAAAATACTTGAGAAAGATTACAAATGGAAACTGAGACCAAGTGTGAAGTAAGGTATAATATGCATTGGACATGACTAATTTCATAACTAATAGAACCATCTAATGTAAAAATAGATGGCGGTATTATTTAAACAGTGATGATTTTATTCAAACTAGTGAACATCAACAGCTTCCTTACAGGTTGCTCAAATACTTCATCATTAGCATCTTGTAGTGTTTTTTGAACTGGGGTACAGTATTATGTTTTAGAAATCTGAGAATACACTTGGGAAAAGTTCTTTATTCAGATCAAACGCGCATGGGAAATTTGCAGTGTATTTTTTCTTGTAGGGTCTTTGTTAGACAAATCGCAAATGGCAAGTGTTTTGTGAAGATGATCAATGGTAAAATATTGGACCGCTTGCAATTACCGTCAAGCTGTTTCCATCCTTTCTGCAATACTACATATATCAAAATGACTTATCAAAGATGAAGATCTCTACAGGTAGGTGTGCTTGTGCTAGATACAAACCTTTTAGGCCACATCTTAGAGAGGCAAGGATGTTAACTCAGTGGTATACAACTAAACTTGTCATGTTTGTAATCAATGAGAGACTGTGTAAGCAGGTATTGTTCTGGACACATTCCTTTGACCTCAATGATGCTCTGTCAGCCAGAACTCTTATTAAAGTTGGTAGGGCCCTGACGGGCAAGCCTCATTCCAGTATGTAAGTATTATCTGACACAACCAGAAAGCAGCCTAATTGTGTTGGATTATGCACTTTTCACAGACATAGGCTCATAATAGATCTTTGACAAAGTCGAATCAGAGGCTTTTTGTCTCAGTAGTGATGTGTATCTTGCTTCAACCTTGAATTCTCTAGGGAAAAAAATGGTGTCGACGAACTGGCGATTTTTTTTTTTTTTTTTTTTTTTTGCTTTTTGTGGCTACAATTGCCTCTTTAGCACTGTCCTGGGCGTGCTGAAAATGATTGATTCTAGAGTTTTATAATTTCAACATGATATCTTTATGATGGTTACACGTGCCTGTTCTCACTACATGAAAAAGGAAGTGCAACACTCTGCAGTTTCAGTGGTTATATAGAACATTATTCATAGCAGCATCAGTTGCTGTCTGCAGAAGGGGATATGAAGAACACGTTGCTACACAGCGAGACTCGAGAGAAAAAACTTACTTGTCGAGCGATTGTTTTAAACATTCTGCCACATGTACAACAGTTTTTGACAAAATATATAAATATACATATGTAAATGTGATGTTTTTATTCTGTAAAAACACATGAAACAGAGTTCAAATAGACAACACTAGGAGGAAACATTCCGGGTCTGCAAATGGCTCAGTCTCGCAACCTAATAAACACTTCATTGAAATCCATTTGTTCATCATGAAATTTTGTCAACAGAAAAGTGATTCTTTACCGTCGCCCAACCCCACTGACGAAGGTAAGGACAGAAAGCCAAAACTCTAAGAGAAATTAGACTGTTGACAATTAGGCGTGAATATTATGGATCATTTAAAGCTTCCTCTGTTAACAGGCATAGTTTAGCCAAGAGACTCTCTTTTTTTATTGCAAAAAAAAAGATGCCGCAGAAATGATTTATTGCGGTGTAATTATAAAAAAAATCCATTTCTGGCCCAGAGTCTAGGTATGCAAGTAAATAGCATTTAAAGAAAGTGAGTGTACGGTAAAACCGACAAGATATGAATACTCAATTATGTGTTAATGCCGCCTATAAGTCTGTACCAGTCACCGGCTCCTCTTCAAAACATGGGAAAACCTTTGAGTTAATACGCATCCGGTCATTCACTTTCAGTTGCAGTTCTATTTTCCCGGAAGCCACTTCAGCGGAATACAACAACATTGCAAAAACCATCAAGCTGTGGATTCGTACAAACGTTGTATTTTCGTCTGCCAAACCAAAAGCACCTTCAGGCCTCGAATGACGTGGTGCAAGGCACGCTTGACATCAGCCAACATTTCCACGCACAAAAAAAGAAATCACTTTTTTGTCTTTGCAAAACCGCGCTTGTAGTGACTCTCTCTCTTTCTCTCTGTTGCTATTCTTTTGTTTCTTGAATTAGCTTAGCTGCAATGCATGAATAGACTTACGCGTTTGCTTTGCACATCGAATTTATAGTGCTACTTGTTGTGTGACGTTGGTTAGCCTAGGTAAAAGTGCCAGTAACATTTTTCCTTTTTTTTTGCCTTTTATTCTCTGTTTTCATTGCCTTTGATATTTATTTATTTTCAAATTTCTAAACATTATATATATATATATATATATATATATATATATATATATATATATATATATATATATAATGTGTATACAAACTTCAGATATTCCAGCATGGTAGCTCATCTAAAGGTACATATGACTTAGGACGCCAGAGCAAAGTCTGAGAGTGGTAATGCTGCACACTTTTTTAACTGACACGCTTTGAGTACCACTGCAACTAGTTATACACCTGCATTTAACATGAAATGAAAATTAATTAATTACTGGTTGCAATATCCACTCTATCATAATGTAAAACAAGATTTCTTGGGCAGAATTAGAATGAATTTGATGACATATATATGTGTGTTTGCGTTTGTTAAATCTACCGGTCACTTTTTACCAGGTACGTATGTAATTGTAAAAACCACAATACCGTTTATATATATATATATATATATATATATATATATATATATATATATAGAGAGAGAGAGAGAGAGAGAGAGAGAGAGAGAGAGAGAGAGAGAGAGAGAGAGAGAGAGAGAGAGAGAGAGAGAGAGAGAGAGAGAGAGAGTTATCAACGTTTCAGCCGAGCTTTAGAGAAATTTGTAAGACGTTCTCAACGCCAGCGCGAGACTTGGCACTAGGAAGAGGGTGAAATCAACTCATTAGTCTACCGGTAATACAAAGAACTTCGTTTTTTAAATCAAAGTTCGCTGCCTAGGGGTCCGGTCACTCCGGTGAATCCTGATCAGGACATGTTGCCATTTCGGAAGAGGACCCCGCGTTTGCATCTGCCAAGGACAGAATACAACAGCATCTTTTTCCAAGGGTATGAGAACTTTGGTTGTCATTGGAAAAAGAAGGAGACACCTGGTACAAACTAGAAAAATGCCCATAAGACAAATAACTCAGTTTTAGGGCTTTCTCATAGTTTAACTCAGACTCAAGCAACATTAGGTCAAGGTTTTATAATAGTTACGGTGTTTGCGCCAAGATATGCTGTGTACAAAATTATAAGGAAACATCTTTCATGGAGTTAAGGAAGTGAGCTAGACAATTCTGGCACGTGTGAAATTCTCTATCCAAGATTTATTTGTATATGAAGTTTAACGAATGTATCCTGAACAGTTCTCTTTTCGTCATAAATTTTCATTCGTTTGTTTTAGTTTTAGAATACGGTGATAAGTTTTGGGGATCTTCCTGCGTAATGAACATTCCATAGCAAAGAGAGAGCTGCCTCACTCGATGTTCTCGAACATTCCAGAGCTGTTGTGACTAGGAAATATAACTATAATAAAGTAGAGGAATTAGGACTGACCACACGCAACAGAGAAAGTAAACAAATAAGCAAAGAATAAAATAATGGAAAACATACAATAAACGAAGAGAATTCAGTGGGGTGCATAACACCTCAGCAGCCTCCTCTAGCTGTCTTGAGTAGGTTCCGAAACCGTTTAAGACCCAGTCACACTCAGTTTACGACTAACCCCCGACCACAGGTCGCACAAAGGTCGTTGGAGGCTTCTGTTGATCACCTACTCGTTAGCTCATGTGGCCAACCAGTTTGGGACTTGGTGGTTGTAACTGGTTGGTAGTGGTCACCGACCTGTTTGCACCTGTCGTGGGTTGCAATAAGAGACTGGTCGGTGACTGGTCAGTGGTAGTCAGCTACTACAAGGTGACCGACTGCCCACTGGTTGTTCACTGGTGCCAGCATTCTCAAGAGTGGTTGCAATACTGGTCACTCACCTCTCAGGCACAGAACAGTGATTAACAGCAGCTCTAGTTTCATTTGGCAACTGGTGTGCAATAATACATACCCTCTGATGGCCGACCTTCAACCCAGTCCCAGACCGATGCCTCTCTCCTTGGCCAAGGTAATCGCATCTTCATGTTGTTGTGCTGCCATCAGTGCCAAGAGCAGAAATTGGTTGGGTGCAAGGGGAACTGCCATCCTTATGATGTTTACTTGCCAGAAGGTGGTGGTACTGTGTGGTCGATTGCTTAGCAGGGTGGTTGCCGACCTCTTGGTGACTGATGGGCCACAACTCGACGTCCAGTGGTGACCACTGATGACTGTCAAAGACTGGGTAGTTGGTGATGGGCGACTAGTCAAAATAGTGATGGTCGTCAACTTAATGTGACAGGTGGGCGCCTATATAGTCGTCCGATGCCTACGATCAGTGGCAGAATAGTTGCACGATGGTGGGCGACTGAGCCCTCATTAGTAGCCCACTGGTCATACGACTAGTTGCCCATCTCAAAAAATATTCAGTTGTCGCCCACTGTAAAGTCGCTGGTTTCAGGGGTCGCTAGCGTTCGGGAACTGGTCGTAAGCCGTGTGACCGGCGCATCAGTTTTTTTTTTTTATCTTTTGCTTATGAGAGATAATACGTATTATATCATTTAACAGGTTGTCATTTCCAGCAATTTTATCCCCAGGTTTTGTTCCCTAAGACATTGTTGACGAAAGCTTGTTAATCTTTACGGAAAATATCTTTTTCTTGAAGATATTTTGAGGATGCTGGGTCTATCTTGAGACAGGTGGTATCAAAGAAAATATGTTCTTGTTCTGTTATTGGCGTTGATAGGACAAGGAGCAAATGGCTGTATCCTTGAGAGCGTGGTTAGCTATTTGTCACTGCTAAATTTCTATGGCATGTTTAGAATGACAAAATGAACTGGTGCTATATAGGTTTTGATTTCAATTGTGATTGATAAGAATGCAATGACCAGTTTTTATGGCGAAGAAGTAAGGCTCCAAACGGCAAACTTACATTGAGAGTAGTCAAACAGTTGCCGCAACTGTCAAAGGCATAGCGAATCAATGTTGTCAGCCAAAATTACTCTAGCTAGACTCAGAGGAAAACTGTTTTGCCACAGACTAGTACTCGCGCAGATAACGTTTTATGTAGTTGGTTCTGTAAGTAAAATCTTTCAAGTTGTTCAACATTGCCAACGGAACGAAATTCATTTCAAGATCAGTAGGCCTATTACTTACGCAAACGCTGAAAAAGCACTGCACACCAAGTTGTAGCTGGCAAACCAACATTTTCAAAAAGAATAATAAAAAAACAGCACTTTGTCTCCCCTCATCCTTCTGTCCTATATGAGGTCGATCCGTCATTCTTAGGGGTTATGACCTTAGCCCTCTACTTCATTCCTCCTTCTACTATGTAGGAAAGGGAATCAGGTTGCCCATCCCACTGGCCTCCGTTTTACAAGCAAGTTCTTCAAATCGGATCATAAATGTTCGTTCTAAGGGATAAAAAGATTCTATGCAAAGCTGTTTATTCATTGTATTGCTTTTATTTAAACTCTTCTGGGGGGGGGGGGCGATGTTAACAGACTTAGACAGGCTACCTAACAACAAAAATTTATTAATGTGCAAAGGGCGTAGATTTGTTAATTATTGATTTCACACGTTCAAGGCTTCGCGATAAGCACATCACTAAATCCTTTTATGAGAGTCTTGGACCGGGATTGAACGTGTTTACAAACTCATGCAGGAAGATCTACACGACATGACACAGCTGATTAGCATAAAGGTGTCTTGTGCATGTGGGAGTGAGCCAATGAGAGGCCTGAAACCGCAACGCTTCTCGCATGCTGAATTTATTAGACTTTTCTGGTCAAAATTGACTAATCTCTTGTCAAGATTTCTTTCATCGTCATTAATATATCCTGAGGGTTACCTGATTAAAGAGAAACCACACCGCATTAAAGTTACAGTACTCTCTCTCTCTCTTTTCTCTGCTTATCAAGGTTACTTAGGACCTCTCTCTCTCTCTCCCCTTGTCAAGTAATATAGCTGCCTCGTATGTATACTGTATATATTGCCGGGAAAATAATTCTATTCCTCTTTCTTTCTGAGTGTGATATTCAGAGAATCAAGTTTATGTTTTAAGGTGTTTCATCCGCACCTGCTTCTATGATCGTAAAGAGTGAGTTAATCATCCGTCCAGCCATCCAGTGCATGGGTTGTTTGAACCGCGGATGATCTTGGCTTCATATTACGTAACGTGGCGCGCGTTACATAACGCCATGACGCTTGAGGAAGGCTATCGGAGCCTCGTGAAGAAATGGATATGGCTGAGTTGAGAGCATAACACTTTTCCGTGCGATAAAAGAAAAGCACAGAGAGAGAGAGAGAGAGAGAGAGAGAGAGAGAGAGAGAGAGAGAGAGAGAGAGAGAAGCTTGGTATTTCACTGAGGAACATTTGTACTGAGACTGATAAGCATACGGAAATATATATCCTGTAATGAATGTTCTAATAATTTTTTATGCTCTGTCTTTATGATATTTTCACATTCACTCCTTCCTGTGAGCACACGTCAGTAGTAAACACTGCATGCGTATGGTTAAGCTACATCGCTACTTTAGCATTTAAGTGATGCAAGGAAGCTTCTATAGAGCTTTTGGTTCCATGACAAAATACGTATTTACCAGATTTTTTTCACTTTATTTCGATTCTTTTCATTACTTCTATTACTTATTTCTAGTGAACACCATATTCTTAGATGAGATCTGTCAATACCTACGCTAATAGCAAGAACTGTGAGAGGTTCTTTCTAGACCGTGGCCTTACCACGGTCTAGAACACAAGGCATTTGTTCTCCCCGGTGTGTCTACGGGCGTTCCACAGGGTCGTTCGTTCCCTTACCTTTCTGATTTTTCCTCCTCTCCGTCATTCAGTCTGGTCTCCCTTCACTCTCTTCAGAGATGTTGATTAGGATTTTTACTGCAGTCTGCTCTGTTCTTTAGTTAGATAAGTAAACTGTAAATCAGCCTAATGCTTCCATGATTAGCGTTGCTCTCTTATGTGGGGTACTGCTATCATATCCATTCCTCTTCGGATTACAACAAAGGCCTCCATATCAGTTCAAAATAAATAATGATAAGGACACACACACACATTATATATATATATATATATATATATATATATATATATATATATATATATATATATAATTCCCACTATACGTCTTTTTCTTCATAGAGTGGGTGGTACCAGAAAGTGTTCATCTTCCTGTTCTAAGAAAGTCTTTTGAGATGAGGTTGCTAGCCCCGTGCCTTATTTTGATCCTGCCTGCAGCCACCTCAAGTATCTAGCCAAAGTTGAGATAGCTATTTAAAGCTGATTGTTTATGAAAAGGAAATTTCCCAAATGGCCGATGAGCTTTCTTTGTAGGACAATGGCAGTCACATATGCCAGGCCAGTCTGTTTACTGATAAGTGCTACTGCAGTGGCAGTAAGTGGTACAACATGGGCTGTCCTAAGAAGTGCCAATTTTTGGGGGGAACTTAGGTACCTCAAGGGAAACAAAAAGTAGATTACTAGATTTCTCACCACTGTGCGATGCTTTATTTGTTGAGGGAGAGAAAGCTAGATGGTTTGAAAGTTAGTGAGAAGAAGGTAAAAGAGGGCAATGCATGCGCGAATAAAAAGGACAAAGAACACATGTGTCTGGTGTAGACGAAAGGTATAGAACTAATAAGAGGTAGCACACGTCGTGCCCAGATGACAATTAGGATGGGTGTCAGAGTAGAAATGTGTTAGTTCAAGGACAGCATGTGAAAGTTTAGTTGAGGCAGCAGTAGAAACTTCTGACACGGGGTGTTCGTGGCCTAAGAACGGATGGGGATGAGAATGAAAGAGAAACGCTTTTGGAAGAGTCTGAATATTGGCCTGGTGAGTTTTCAGAGTATTAAAAAAAAAAGTGTACAAAGTGACTCAGAAGCAAGGTAAGGTGACAGAAAGAAATGACCCCATTGGTAGGTTTGGAGTTCCCGGAGTGAATGAGAGTAGGGAGATGTGTTTGTTATGAAGCAGTTATTTGAGAAGTTTGAAAGTAAAGGGAAAAAGTTGTGTGTGTCTGATACATTATCCTCTAAAAGCTTATGCTAAATTCACCAGAAAAAGAGTGGATCCGTACGAGTAGATAAATTGTTTTGATAGACTGAAAGTTCTTATGGAAGCAAAATGTGTGGTGGAAGAGTGACTGGTTCGATGTAAATATGGGTCTGAGACGTTGGTAGGTTATATCTCTAGGGCAATGGTTCTTAACCTGGGGTACTTGTACCCCCACAGGGTTACGCAACCTTAAACCTGGGGGTACGAGACATGATAGCCAGTGCAATGGTGCTATATATTTACCATATATTTGTATTGTATTTATGTTGGATGGGGGTACGAGAAAAATTTCTGAGATATCAATGGGCACAGGCACTGGAAAAGGTTACGAACCACTGCCCTAGGGCTATTTAATATCTTAATGGCTGGAGCGATGCAAGAAGTCAAAGCACAAGAATTTAGATGCTCTGTCCACATTGCCACATGCGTGTTTTTCCACCTGCTTTCAAACCTCTCATATATTCGCTTTACAGCACACACTTGAACCATGCACTCTCTTCGATGTCTAAATCCGTGATGTTCTCCCATATCATCTCTTCTTTACCTGTCTTACTTTTCAGTCAAAGTCTCACTATAAAACTTTCCTGTTATGCACCTTAATTGTTACCGTCTCCTTTATCACCTATACTTTAAACAAGGGAACAATTATTCCACTCACCTTTTACTGGGGAACCCCTCCCTCGTCCAGCAAAACGTTATAAGTCATGGTCAGTCGGCCAGACAATCTCACTACTGTACCACTGCATCTTGGTGTCTGTATTTTTCAGCCTGTTAATTGTCTTTGTCATCAACAGTCACTTCTATAAGCAATCTCAAACTCACACTGACCCCCTCCACTCTGCGTCTCTTCTCTCTTTCAGATTCAATTATTCTTCAAAATATTCACTCTGTAAAACCAGGACTGCATTCAGTTCAGACATCATCTCTCCATTTGCGACTTGCGCCCAGGGATCCTTTTATTTACTCATTTTTCCTTCTGTTGTATGTTTACTTCCTTGCGGTGGAACCCTTTATTCCCCATAAAGTTCTTCCTCACCTTTTCATTTCCATACCTTATTTTCTCTCTCTTCCTTGCTACCTTTTCTGTCCTCTTTCATGCCTGTACTTGATCTCATCTGCCCTGCAACTGAACCTCAAATACTCTCAGTTCTCAATCATATAGCTCTCTGCAGGTGCAGGAATAAGAAGTAGCTAATGTGGCGAAAGTTTTCTGCACAAAATCGTCAACGAATCATCAGTCATAACATAAACGCAGCCTGACTATTGTGTCATTCTCTTTCTCTTCACACACACACACACACAAGCACACATACACACACACACACATATATATATATATATATATATATTGTATGTATGTATGTATATATATATATATATATGTATATATATATATATATATATATATATATATATATATATATATATATATATATATATGACCTGATCTTCGATCATATATGGGTTCTACCAGTACAATGAAACGCGTAAGATACAATTAACACATGTGTATTTTCCTTAATAGTTACACAGGGCCCAGTTGCTAATATTACGCTACTAATTATATTAAGGTTATAATCATCGGAAGGTACTCTGAAACAACACGCGCCGACCCTGTCTTTGAAACGCGACTTGACCCGTCGACCACTCACTCCCTACTGACTCTTTGCTTTTCAAACTGAACTGGTTTGTGTCATAGACCTCAGCTGATTGGTCTCTCATAATCGAAATGAGCCAATAAGGGTCTTCGATGTATGGCACTCATTTGAATCACCCACGCCAAGCCGCCAACGATCGTATGGGTATTCGATGAATCAGCGGTATCTATCGGTTCGTTACTCTCTGGTCACACACACACGCACAAGGCGTCTAGTAGATTTTCTATATAGATCAGCTCACCCTCCCCACCAAGTTCTGCGTCCCGCAGAAACTCATAACTATTTTTCTTTATTCATTTGTATACATTTTTCTCTTTTTTTCTACATTTGTACCATTATTTGAGTACCTTACCGACTAAAACGCAAATAATTAATAATTCATGCAGAATTGGAAAAGAAATCAAACTTAGCAAGCCAGGGTCAAATTGCGTGGTTACAATTGGCAATTTAAAGTCTGTTCTGGATTCCATCACATTGCAACCATGTTCATTAATGAAAAATGAATCAGATATGAATCAATGAAATAACAAAACTCTCATATATCTCCACTTTAAGACATCTAATTTCTGATTAAACCGGAACACAAAACCTGTAATTCAAAAATAATAAAACAAACATATCGCTATCAATCATCAAGATTAAAGAACTTGTACAACACAATAAATGAAACAGAAAGTACGATTGGTCTCAATTTATGCATGAAAAGTCATTATCACAAACTCAAAACAAAAGATTAAAAAGGAACATGGCATGTTGGTGCAAAGATACGTTTAGAATAATGTTCATACTTCAGAACATGACACCAATATTTGCGACCCTCGTCTGTATGCACGTCGGGTGCACCGTTAATGATCCCTAGACATGCTTGTATATCATCTTCACTCTCCTCTCCCAGGTAACCAGGCAGTCCCGGAAATGGGGGTACGGTCGCTGGTTGGACCCGACGGTCGTGGGTGTAGTCGGGGGCCCTCCCGACTCCTCCTCCACGCCGCCTTCCTTCCTCTCCTTGGTGGGGAATAACGTTGTTCCGCTGGCCGTCGTCGTTTTGAACAAGCGCTCACGAGGTGGTCTGTTGCTTTGCATCGAAAACAACGTCGTGGCTGGGTCAGAGGGGCACTGGGCCCTCATGTGGCCCTCCCCTCCACACCCCAGCAACGGCCAACCGTGTTATTCCCAGCCGATTTCCCCTTGCCTCTTGGAGGCCCCTGGGTGCGTGACCCTGGCCTCTGGTTGGCGGATGAGGCTGGCGGAGGATTCGCTGGGTCAGATTGGTTAACACCGTTGCAACAACCGATTGGGGGGTGGCCTGAGCTCCCATCCGTGTTTGCTGGCTTCGTTCGTGGTCGAATAGAAGTTGCACTTTCGGCAGCAAGACGTGTAAGGGCCTCTTGTCGTAAAAAAGAAATCCCACAACGGAGGTGGGAAGAATCCGCTTCAGCATGCGTCGACAGAAGGACTCTTTTCCTCTACAGTCTGGTCTCTATTGGGGTGAGGGGACTCATAGGCTTCACCGACGCGATAGTAGAAGGCTGAAATCGACTCTCCCACCCCCAACCTGGGGTCATAAGCTTCCATTAGCTCCATCTTCTCCTCTCGGTGTAAGGCAAACTGCTGAGTGAGGTGCTGTTTAAAGTACCCCAGTCTGCCGAATAACTGACGTCCCAGCTCCCTAATTTGTCTCTCTGCATTACCGATGATCTTCTGTTTCGTTTGTACAATTTTTTCTCTATCTGTCCAGCCAATGGTGGCGTTTTCAACACACTTTAAAAAAGGTCTCGATCGAGAGAAACCTTCACCAGTGCGTGAGTTATCAAACTCAGGTACTGATCCATCTAACACAGGCAGTTTTTATTTTTTTCGTCTGATCGCACTTGCGGGGACGACGCGACGTTGGCCAATATTGTGGACGGGTCGACGGGCTGTTTTGTTTGCGTTTCTTTTGTTAATTTGTGCAACTCTTCTAACGCGTGTTGGATAATTGTTGACACTGACGGCTGATTCACACTGTCCTTTTCATTGGCACTGTTATTGTTAGCACTGGTACTGCTAGTACTGGCACTCCCGCCCGTCGCGCCGCTTTTCTTCGAGTCTGCATTGTTTATTTCCGCGATTGCAATTACGCTGTAAATTATTATGTACCCGGCAATACCCACACCTGACGCAAATTATATGACCTGATCTTCGATCATATAAGGGTTCTACCAGTACAATGAAACAGCGTAGATACAATTAACACATGTGTATTTTCTTAATAGTTACACAGGGCCCTGTTGCTAATATTACGCTACTAATTATATTAAGGTTATAATCATCGGAAGGTACTCTGAAACAACACGCGCCGACCCTGTCTTTGAAACGCGACTTGACCCGATCGACCACTCACTCCCTACTGACTCTGCTTTTCAAACTGAACTGGTTTGGGTCATAGACCTCAGCTGATTGGTCTCTCATAATCGAAATGGGCCAATAAGGGTCTTCGATGTATGGCACTCATTTGAATCACCCACGCCAAGCCGCCAACGATCGTATGGGTATTCGATGAATCAGCAGCATCTATCGGTTCGTTACTCTCTGGTCACACACACACGCACAAGGCGTCTAGTAGATTTTCTATATAGATCAGCTCATATATATATATATATATATATATATATATATATATATATATATATATATATATATATATATATATATATATACGAGTATATATATATATATATATATATATATATATATATATATATATATATATATATATATATATATATATATATATATATATATATATATATATATATATATGTGTATACTCACGCAAAAGAATGTCCACGTGAGTATTCTTATCTGTTCTCAAGCTGTCTTGGCTTGGCAACACTATCAGAAGAAAAACACGTCTTTGTTTATTTGAATTTTCGCGGTCGAATCACATACCGGTTCAAACAGGACTGAATGAGCGTTACGTTCGATTTAGATATTTTTTTTTTCTTAAACTTAGTGAATGTTTTCCTTTCGCAGAAATACTGTACCACTCTGATTATAATAAGTGATGTAGCATTTTTTAAAAAAAATATTGCAATATAAAATCCTTTCATTACATACACAATGATCTTTTGCATAGAGATCAAAACTATATTATTTTATAAAAGGTTTTTTGATTATATTTCACGACTTTGTTCCAAATTAATATCCTAGTAAAAACAAGTCTTCGATTTATCAATAAGTCTACGCTGGGCGAGATTGGATTTTCACTGCGAAGCATTGTCCGGATGTACTTGCTGTCTCTGTCTTCGACTTCAATTTCGAATCGACTCCTTCGTTTCCTTTCACGATTAAATCATATTTCCTCCTAATTCTGTTTAAATGTTCATAATATTAGGTGATAATCGGTTCGTGAATATAAATTGTAGCAATAATTTCGTAACACAAACTCGCGAATGTTAAAAAGTGACTTGTACCTCATGATCACATGTTTTTAGTTTTTACCTCAATGATTCACGCCCACTACTTCCATAATATTTATTTATAGTAACCTTAATGGAATTAGTCGAAATATATGGATCTATCATGGCATATACTTATGATTAATGCTTCCAACGAAGGAAAACAAGTGTTTCTCAAGGATAAATTAAGTGCCAATTGCCGATGCCAACAATAGCAACTTGAAATTAAAGCGATTTTACCGAATCTAGGTAATTTTTAAAACTGTATTAAAAATATTTAGAATTTAGATGGCATTTTGGACAGTATTTTTCCTCTTCAAATACCAGAGATATTCAAGTTATTTAAATACAAGAGATCATGCTTGCTAAATGCTACGGGCTGCGAAGGTGTTTTGTGGGCGGCACAGTTTCTTAGCTCACTGAACATATTAATATAGTAAAAATAGTTGAAAAATGCTAATGTATTGATATATTTCTTGAATTATTAATATAAAAACATCCAAATTCTCTGTTATCTATGAAAAGAAATGCACATTTTTGACGAGGGAATCAAGTCTCGTTACCCCTTCACAGCTCTCCCGCCCGGCATTGACCGCCAATGTTGTTGGCTTGGTGTTCAGATAGCGCCGGGTAACGCATGTCGAAAGTGGTGTTCGGCACCCAGTCTCTCAGAAACTCTCCTTCGAATAGTACGTAATAACATTCGTAGAATCGGTACTAGAAACATTTACCACCATGTCTGAAAGTGTGTCCCGATGCAATGGACAAAGCTGGAGCGTGATGAGCGAGAATCACCTGTCGGAAAAGTTTCCACTGCATCGCGCGTGCCGCGACGGGGACATTGCATCGCTGAAGTTGTTGCTTCATCAGGAAGCGGCCCCATCGCACATCACGCTCGAAGATACCTATTACGGATGGACGCCTACACACTGGGCAGCATACTTCGGAAGGGTGAGTTTACGAGTTATTATCACACTTCGACATTTGCTGTGCTGTCGATAATTAGAGGCGAATGTGAACAACGGAGCGAACACGTTCAAACGACGCCCGTTTCCCGCCATGCCCAATCGATAACGTACGATAAGGAGCCCGCAGACGGTGAGGCGTTTAAAGCCTGGGTTCGGTCGTGGCACAATTGATGGGCGAGAGTGTTTTGTCAAGTTGTTTCTGCGGTCGTTTGTACCTTACTAATTCCAGCAGTAGACAACAAGATACGGTTGCTGAATACAATTTGCTCATTCATTGCAAAGATCTTGGTTAGCTTATTGTACTACGCTTTTTTGTTGTTATCAATGCTGTGAGTGAACGCGCATTCACAATACTAAATATGCTTTTTATTGATGCTGTTTCTTGATCCTTCATGGTAATGATAATCGACTCGACCAATTCATGAATAGGGTTGTTTCAGGGGCGTTACATATTTTGTATATATTAATTACCTGATATTTTCCGTGTGGTACAGTAAATAGCATAGACCCTTCTCTCAGCACACGACTCGATTTAATATTAGACTAAATATCTTGGTTAATCTATGTTGAAAGCTTGATGGGGTTAATAAAGCCCCTTAAAATGTATTTTGGTGTGATAAAAGCATGTTCCTCTTCGGCATCCTAGCCTACTGTAAATGGTCAAGTTTACTCTTGTCTAGGTTATTCTCGTGACGTTGGCCCATTCAATGTGATGAATCTTGATTCTGGAAGTGACTCCCCAGTAAGAATTTCCCGTAGTTTTCAGTCGATAAACAACAGAATTGCAGTGCTTAAGTCCCTAAAGTATCTCCTATAGCGTAATGCATATTGATTAGCCTAGCTCCATTTTGGTTAAGGCGAAAGTATTTGGCTCTTGAATTGCAAAGGCTGGCGCGTTGGTTATCAATTAGTAGACTCCCCCTTCCCCGCCCTTGTATGTTTTAGTGGGATTTCTCGCTTTACTTGTTCGGGAGCCCTTGTTAGTCTACTGCGGTTTTTAAATAGTATCACATTTTCGAGTCGAGCGAAGGTTATATCGTATCCCTTTCCTTTCCGTTGAACTTGTTTCATTCGTTCATCTCCAAAGATGAGGTCATTAAAACAATTACGTATCCATTGTATGCGATATAGCCCGGGTTATAAGTGAATGCAAGCCTGCAGTTGTGATTGTGCTATTTTGTTTATGTTTTTGAAACGAAATGATAATATTGTTCTTGTCTCATTCTGGACCAGTTCAAGGATTTGTGTGACCTGACACCTTCAGGCAACACCTGGAGTGAATGCAGAAAAAGCCATTAAGACAACAATTCTACTTTGCGACATAATGCTCGTAATCTGGAAGGCTCCTTGGACTGGTTTCACACCAGGAAGAGACAGACAGGCTCTCGTCTTTCACTGTTAATGAAATACTTTCATTTTTTCACCTTGGATAATCATTTTGACAGGTTTCAGTCCTTCCCCCATTCACTGCCAAGAATGTGTCAGAAAGACCTTGTGCTCTGAAAACTTTACGAAGACTGAATATTCCCTAGGCTATACCGGGGGAATACGAGTGCATTTTTACCACAGTAACTGTGGGAGAAGTCAAACAAGCTAATAATAATGGTTGCATGGGGCGAAGGCGATGAACTTGACTTGGCAAGCATGTTGACTTCATTGGTATGGTTGCGTCATACATGTGCATCTATTGGTGATGGCATGTCAAGGGAAGACGCTTGCGAACACGAAGAAAACGGTGTTTAGGCTACGCCGGTTGAGGGAGGGCATCGGTAGAAAGTCCTTTGGAAATTATATATTTTTTGTCCAGTTTCTTTTAAGTAGGAGAGAGAAAAAAATGTTTTTTTATTTAGGGTTTGATTCTTATCACAGTGTCATTTGAAAGATTTTGCTTCAGAATCTTTTATAACTGGTCTTCTTGCAGACCTTGGTTCAGATAGGGAGGTGCAGGTGATTGACCTTTCGTTCAGTTCCGAACTCTCTCCTCTCTCTCCTTCTCTCTGCATTTTCATGGGTTGGAATTAGTAATGGGTGTTTCGTACCTGATTTGTATGCTTGCACTGACACACATCTATCTATCTTATGTACATCCATGCGGTTTATATCCAGAATAAAAATTAGTTAATAAATTGAAATTAAATTATATTAGTAATTGGCGGGAAGAGCTGCGCGCATGTGCTAGTTTAATATTAGTGCACATGTGCTAGTGTGTAATCAAGCTTAGGTGATTACTAAGGATCGTTCCACATATGGAAAGTCAGCTGGGTGTCTGTGAGACATTATTTTGTTATAAGAGGCACGGCTTTCTCCTTTTAAGCCCCAAAGTAACATTCGCGGTACCTTGTCGCATCTTCCTTTCCAGGATCAACGCGATCTGAAGGAACCTCCTTGACGCGATCTCAGATTTTATCTTTACAAGAAATTGTCAAACTTGTTGTGACAGTTTCACTTGTTTATAGAATCATATATATATATATATATATATATATATATATATATATATATATATATATATATATATATATATAAAATATACTGAATTGACAGTTTTTGAAGTAATAAGGAATCTAGAAATGGAAAAACTTGTACTGAATTGACAGTTTTTGAAGTAATAAGGAAACTAGAGATGGAAAACTTGTACTGAACTGACAGTTTTTGAAGTAATAAGGAAACTAGAAATGAAAAAATTGGGATATATTTTTAGATAATATAGACTGTGGCAACAAAGCATGGTGATTGTGTGAATTGTAATTCATAGCAAAGGTGCCAAAGAAAGATATGATTGCATGTTGTAATCATAGGGGCATTGCACTTACGTGCACCAGTTATGTGATGGAATGTTCAGTGTGCCAATTTTCAGTAGATGGGGACGGAAATTAATAAGATGATTAATGTTGAACGAGCGGGTTTTCGGGAAGGAAAGAGTTCCACATACCAAACTTCTGCGCCGAGACATTGTGTAGCCGCGTATGGATTATATGAAACTGCATATGAAAGTATACACAGTACGTTAGTCAGACATGAATCGTGGTAAGACACTGAAATACACCTAAAAGTTTGTCTCCCGTAGGGTTCTCTGCAGCGTAACCAGTTTCATTCCTTTTACTGTATCTCCGTTCATATCTTTCTTCCATCTTACTTTCCACCCTTTCCTAATAATTGAATCGTGTAATCGTAGTGCAAATGCTAGGTTTTCCTCCTATTACACTTTAAAAACCATTCTACTCTCAACTTCCCTTTCAGCGCTGAATGACCTCATAGATCCTAGTGCTTGCCCTTTGGCTTAAATATATTCCAATTTCAATTCATATATATTTTGCATTGCCAGCAAGTGGATAGGAATCAGCCGGTTTCTTATTATGAAGGTGAGTTCGAATAATAACAGGAAAGAAATTCTATATTCCATTTAGGATTTCTTAGCATCCAGTAGACAGTGTACCGTATAATACTTCATGTCTAGAAGTTAAGGTCTCCTGGAAGGTATTAAGATAAATATTTTTTTGGTGGACTCACATATTTTTCACCACTATTTCGACTCGGCATAGTCGTATAACTTCCAGGTACTCATTCACTGCTCAGCCCGAAGTCAGGCAAACACCGGTGACATATTTCCGTTTCTCAAAAGTCACTCGTGGATTATTGTAACCCCTTCCTTAGGCCTTGGCCTGTTATAATCCTCTGCAGTATTTCTCAGGTTTCCTTTTTCTTATAAACAGAGGAGTTCAGACTTCTTTGGGAGCCGATGTCATTATCCAACATGAGGACTTGATCAAAAATTAAATAATATTTGAATATTGACTATCTCCAGTTAACTCTCTCTTTCTGCCTCTCCTTTAAGGAAGAGTAATTTTAAATCATGTTAGTTCGTAATTTCAGACTATGATGTTTGACATTATTAATTTTATTTTAATTATTTTAAAGGCGCGTTGATCTTTGCAAAATGAGAAATTTCCTTTGTTTTATATATTACGTGTTGCCGAGGTTGTTCATGATTGGACGACTGTAAAGCACAGAGGTCCCGTAATGAAAGGGTTGACCCAGAGCTGCTGACCCAAAGCTATACATGTTTTCGTTCTCACCATCCCCTTGAGGTAAACGCAGATTTGGCCACGCCTGTGGAAAGCGGTGTCACAATCTCTTAATATTTTCTGGCAGTATTTTAATTGCAGTATCGCCCTCAGTCACAGCTGGATATGTTTCGCGGGTAAAGTTTTCTTTCTAAAGAATCATAAGGAAGTCTGCCATTGCCTTATTCGAATTAGAAGGAGAATATGGTAGGTCCGGCCGGAATCGAACCCGGTTCTACTCCCTGATGAAGCGAGTGCTCTAGCCACGGCTGAGAAAACACACACGTGTGTGTGTGTGTGTGTGTGTGTATGCGTATGTGTGTGTTTGTACGCGTGATCAATTCCATCTATGCTAGCTAGCTGTTTTTTTTATGTAGAATTATAAAATCCGAGTTTCTTCCGCTAGAGTAAACAAGGTAGGCTACCGGATCTCTCTCTCTCTCTCTCTCTCTCTCTCTCGTAAGAAACAAATTCCTGTAAGACTACTGTACCTCTGTTTTTATGTGACAAGGCGGATGTAAAATGATAAAACGTTTGCCATACAAAACAAATTATGCAGTTTTGTATTAATCCAAATTGTTAAGAGTCAGCAGCAGTATAAATAATGACCAGCACCAGCTTTCAACGGGGGCGCGAAGGATCACGAACCGGTACCAGCAATCTCTCGGAATCTATTTCTCTCTTAAGCTGAGAGCGAGTCCCGCTCTCGTAGCTGAGAGAGAGAGAGAGAGAGAGAAAGAGGTCTTCGCTCTTTTAGCTGAGAGTCTGTTCTCTTAGCTGAGGGAGACGCTCTGGCTTTTCCCCCTTAAGCCTTAGTGAGTGCCTTTGGCAGACCTGAATATTAAAGCCACTGTGCGGGTGTATAGCTTCCATAGTAACAGCTGTAACGGTAGAGAGGTATTTTCAGTTTCGTTACGTGAAGTCACGTTCACTGATATATGGTATGAGGCGATCTTTCGGTGTAAGTTCACACGAAGTCGCACATTCTCTCTCTCTCTCTCTCTCTCTCTCTCTCTCTCTCTCTCTCTCTCTCTCTCTCTCTCTCTCTCACTGACTGAAATATCGATAACGAATAATAAAGGTACATTCGGTAAAAGTAAAAAGCAGAGGTGGTGGTGGTGGTGGAGGGAGTAGTCATGATAGGGAGGAGTCTGAAAAAGGGGGGTGTGGGGTCGTGTGGCTTGAGTAGAGCGCGACCAGGGCAGTGCTCTCTCTCTCTCTCTCTCTCTCTCTCTCTCTCTCTACGTGAGCCGACAAGATTTTTTTTCCTCCCCTCTCCAGAGGGCGCTCTTGCAGTGCGTCAAGTGGAAGAAAATTATCTAAATAAGGAAGAAGGATGATGAAGAGCTAACAAGGCTTCAATATTTGGATGGGGTGACTGACTGGCCACACGCGTGCAAGTGTTTGCCTCGAACTACATTCGTTGGCCACCTGAAAAATCGGATCGTTTTATCGGTCATTCCAACCGGCAGGCTGCGATGAAGTTACGCTACCCACCCAGCCTGCAAGAGAATTCCGTTCACTGCATCACGGGTGGAAAGAACTGGTCACGTTAGGTCAGAGGCCCGCGTGGGCAAAGGCCGCCCACACAATGCGCCGCCTCATGCCAGCGGTATATATACGCCTGAAACAAGGGTTGAGAGGACTCTCTATCTCTCTCTCTCTCTCTCTCTCTCTCTCTCTCTCTCTCTCTCTCTCTCTGAGGAAGGCTTGTTTCTCTCTCTCTCTCTCTCTCTCTCTGTTTAAATGGCACAATAAAAGCAATATGTATATACCCCATTGCTTATATTTTTCAGCAATGAAACTGAAACTCTCTCTCTCTCTCTTAGACTACCCTGGAGTTGGTGGGGGGGGGGGAACTGGTGTATTTCTCTCTCTCTCTCTCTCTCTCTCTCTCTCTCTCTCTCTCTCTCTCTCTCTCTCTCTCTCTCTCGGGCGTTCACCTGGCTACCGGGGGAGATCTGGGGCTATAGGTTCATCAGGGGAGGAAGGTGCTGAGAACGAATGGGGAGAAAACGGAACTCCTTTCGGAACCTATCTATCTCTTGTAGAGGAAAGCAGGCCAAGGCACTGTTGAGAGACAAGAGCGTTTTGACGGCTGAGTTTGTTACCTCATACGCGGTGGCCAGTTGAGTGGGTTTCCCTTCCTTCGGTGGTTCGTCTACCTTGTCATTATTTTGATATTTTTGGCGATTTGCTCTGAAGTGTTTTGGGGCCGAGGAGGTTTTTTTCTTTTTGTTTTAGAGCGCTATTTTTCTTCATAATTGGAGCCTTCATTTTACTCAGCGTTTAGTTGTAGTTGCTTGCAGCCATTTTTAGTGTGCGTGCATGTCTGGTGTCAATTGTATTAGTCTTCTTGTCTTGCATTTATCAAAATCTAGCATTGTCTCGAAGACAGAATAACGTTCGGTTCTATTGTATTGTCCTAAATACACTGGATGAAAAGAATCTAGCACAAACAGCTTCCATTGCAAGGCGTTTTGATTATTATTCATGTGTTCTTTTTTTTTTTATCTGTAGAGACGATAAACAAGTTGATTATTTGTATGATTGACGAGGCTAGGCTCTCTTGCTACTCACACACACACACACACACACACACACACACACACACACACACACACACACACACACACACATCCAGAGTTGGGAGGCGGGGTCCCGGGAATCATGAATTGTTGGACAAGTGAAAGGAGAGGGAAAACATTTGCTATCAGAAGCGTGACTGTGATTTTAGGCTTAGATTAAAATCAGATAGGAACCAGGATATGGTAAACATAGTAAAATGCGTTAAAAAAGATAATAATCCTGAGGTCCTCTTGGGAGGGACCGTAATTTTTTTTTCTCGGCGGGCAAATGGTATCCCAAGTTAATTTGATGTACTTAAAAAAATTACGATTAGGCCTAGAAATGTAACAGGGGCCTGCCTTTTCATGTTTGAACATGATCCATAAGCACTGCGTTTTAATATTGCGCGTAAATCATTGGTTTGATGTCAGCAATTCCCAGACCTAGTTGTAGTATAATATCTCCGTGGCTGTTGCATGTGTCCTGTATAAAGCAGAGTAGAACAGAGAATAGCCTGTGAGAGGATTACGAAATGATTGATGACAGTAAGGTAACAGGTGGTTGTGGAGAATTTTTTTTTAGAGAATTTCGTTTGGCACGAGTTGAGACTGAATGTTTATCTTGAGTAAGTTTGCTTAGTAAATAGAAGCCAGGATGATGGAATGCTGAATATGAATGTAGATGATAGAAAAATGATGGCGATTAACTCGAAGGTGAATGGGAATGAGTATTTCCAATGGTGGAGGAATGTCATGTGATTCTTATAAGAGTAGTTGAGTGGAATAGAAGGAAAGTATCGTTGAAAAGGAAAGTTGGAATCGACAAGAATTTTTAGTCAAGCATTTTCTTGAAAGTGAAGCTGGCTGTTGAATGTCAGTGAAGGAATAGCAACGGAGTATTGAGGTGAAAGGTCTGTGCATTATGTGTAGAGCAAGCAGAATAAAAAAAAAAAATGGTGTAAAAGGTTGGGGTATAAAGGTGAACGTGGTTGGGAAAAATGGATCAGTTCATGCGCGATAACTGGTCATTTTGAGAGAATGAAAGAGCGAATAAGTTTTAAATTCTGAGGTTTGTAATGTGGATATGAGTGGAATTTTTCTGAAAAGGCTTGTTTGATTTAACACTTACTATGAGTCACTACATAAAGCGCATTAAAAAATATTGATTTTCTTATAATTTTTGTTGAGGGCCGATAAGCTATCCTGAGAATGTTTGCTTCTAGATAATCTTAATATTTACGTATATACTGTGTGTATGTGTTTGTGTGTACGAGGCGGCTATGTTTTTGTAGTTTTTCTGCATAAGGGATTCATCTACGATTGAACAGTTGAAGTATGAATTGATTAACATATATTGAGCAATCATCTCACAAAGCAAGTAAATAAAAAAATAAATACATTTTAAGTACCCCCAATCAACTCCTTTGTGAATGTCAAACTTAGAGGAAAGAAAAAAGAATTGAATAATACATTTTCGTGTATGTCGACGCAATGTGGAAGCGAAGAATTGTATTGGAAAGTAAAAAAAAAAAAAAAATAGAGAAATGAAGAAAAAAAAGAATTGTTTCGCTTTGCGTTCCATGTCACTCTTCAAAATTCATGGAGGACACCGACCCTGTTCCCACTGGGTGTATGGTGTCTGGATGCGTGCGTGCGGCCGAAAAGATTTTCCGTCACACTTTTCGAAGGGAGTGATTGTCGTGCAGAGGGCCGAGGCAGATTTCTCCTGCTTAGACTTAACATGATGAGGTAATGGTGTGTCTCTACGCAAGCAAAGAACTTAATTGTTGGTTCGGTGTTTAGTCATTTTTTTTAAACAATTTCAGGAGATTGTGGAAACTGCGCAGGAAAAAATTTGCAACCCGAGTAAAGCAAGGTTGAGAGAGAGAGAGGGAGAGGGCAATGTTGGTCACACAAATTCCATAAAAAAATTATACATATAAACAAACGCTAATTGACATTGCGAATACATGATAACTTTCCCTTTTTTCCACTGTACGTAAAACAGCGTCAGTCGTGTACGTGGACCAAACTGACTGTGCTTTTAGTGCTCGATACAGAGCGGAATAATAGACGCGGAAATTTGCCGGGTTTCGAACGAACCAAGAGACTGTCGATGTTGCGGGAGAGAAAGAGAGGGAGGCGATGTTGAAAGTAGGAGAGAGAGAGAGAGAGAGAGGATGTTACTTGGAACATAGGTAAAATCGTGCTGCTCTCGGAAATGAGATCGGAATAGTATCTGGTGGGAGAACGGAGAGAGAGAGATTAATAAGTTTCACTGAGTCGGATGCAAAAAGAGAGAGAAAGCGAGTGGTTGGTGTGAGAATAACGCGTAAAAGTTTTATTTTTAAGAGTAGAATACAGATTTTACTTGCGCTGAAAAGAGCAGAAGAGAGAGAGAGAGAGAGAGAGAGAGAGAGAGCTGGATTGGTAACAGGCTGCGTTTGCAAGCCTGCAGGCATAACTACTGTAATACATGCATTATCTAGCTGGTTTGCTTTTACGCTTTCTCCATATGCTGTGAATAAACGCCCACGCACAGCGCTCACACAACGTATACAATCTCCCTCCCCCCAACAAGTCCGAGTGAATGGAAAGAGATTTTGTATTTCTTAATGATAAAGTAAATTGGTTCCTCTGGGTTACGTGTTATGATGATGTGGGTTAGTTACATCATCGGCTGGGTGTGGGTGCTTGTATAGAGAATGAGAGAGAGGAAGGTTTATCTTGAGTGTTCTTCGTTATGTGTTCATCATATCCGTTGAATGTTTATATTTTATACGCCGCATAAGGTTATCCTCAAGTTATGCGTTTGTGTCTGCGTGCTTGTTTGCTTTCCGAGAACAGCCACTCCTTTTTGCACGAGTGAGTCTCAACAACAATATGTCCGCTAACACATCCTGGATCTCGTGATTGGCGTTTTCTCGCTGTTGACGATTCTACCTCGTAGGGGGATTGTAGTCGTATCGTTCGTATAATCTTATGCAGTGGACAGTAATACGTATATGACTTTCAGAAATAGAAGGAAAGATATGACGATCATTTTTACTCGGAATTGAATGCCCAAGAAAAAAAAAACAAGGCAAAGTCAGCAATCATGAAACTAGTAACAAACAAATGAACAACCGTCAAGAGTGTTTCTTTATCGTGATAATAACAGCGGCAATGATGATAAATCGTGTTATGGTATGTATAACGGTGTGCCTTTCGTTTGCTTTCGTATCCTCGGGAGTTGTAGATGAGCTGGAGGAGGGAACTCATTGTTTTGTATTAAAAGCGGAGTTACTGAAGAGGTTTATAGGTTGGTTTGCAGCGTTGATACGAAATCTATTGTCAATCTCTCTCTCTCTCTCTCTCTCTCTCTCTCTCTCTCTCTCTCTCTCTCTCTCTCTCTCTCACACACTATGCTTGCTGAAACCTTGTGAAGAGTCGTAGAATTACTCTGCTGAGCCCAGACCTCTGGTATTGTACTTCCCTTTTATCTCTGTTGTTAATTAGCTCAACTGCAGAAAGGAAGACATGAGTCAAGATGGAAATTCTTTCTTCCTATGCCTTTTTTTCCTATTAATCACTCTGGCACGTATCCAAGGCCTGCCTAGAAATTAGATTTAATTTAAGCATTTAAGTAAAGGACTGTTTGTTTGTTTGTTTGTGTGAGTCACTGTAGGCCATGTAGGTGCGTTTTGGCTTTCCGTTAGTTTTTCACGTCGAGTTGATGGGAACAATTAGAATCGTGGATCTAGTTTGATGGTATCGTCATTTCTCTTGTCGCCAAAGTATGTAAAAAAAGAACTAAAGACTCCTATTTTGCAGGAGATACGATACAGAGGACAAAACTCTAAAAGACAATTATAAAATAAAAGAAGCACCGTATTTTGAAGACGTACAAGGGCCCGCCAGAGAGGGAATCATCCCTGTGGAGGGCTGTACATAAAACCAATCAAAGTGAAACAAAGTGAAGTGATCCCTTGCTGTTGCATGTTCCTTAATCGGACATTAAACGGTTAGAAATACGAACTTATATGCATTTAATTTCTCATCCTGACTTCGGGTTAATACAAATACATAAGGATTTTTTTTTTTGGTCACCGACACCATTACATTGTTTATATTCGCAGATAGTAAGCCACAAATATCGTTTGATACCCAGTTCACCATACCTCGAGAAAGGCTTACACCGAAGGGGAATTATAAGTGATAAGTGCTTCGTCACCAGCGGGATTCAGTGGTCACATTCCCGTACATCGTTGTTTCTAAATGAGGCAGCGGCTCGAATCCCACTGGTGACGAACTGTTCATCAGTTATGATTCCTCTTGCGTGTAATTTATTCCTGATGTGTAGAGGATACGATATTTGTGGCTTAGTATTTAATGAACACAAGTATATATATATATATATATATATATATATATATATATATATATATATATATATTGTATATACACGTGAATAATTGAATTTGATTATGTGGGCGAGATCTCTCTCTCTCTCTCTCTCTCTCTCTCTCTCTCTCTCTCTCTCTCTCTCTCCCCTGTTGCGTCTGCAAATGAACACGTAAGCTTTAAGATGTTTCCCTCGTTTTGTTTTTCATCACTTTCTTCCCCTCTTCCCTCCATTTACTTGTATCACATGTAAAGGGAGAGAAACTGGGAGCAGAATTTCTCAAGACGAAGGGGTAACGGCTTATCGATGACGGTCGTTTCCCGTTTGGAAGGGAGAGGAAAGTCGTCAGGTTTTAGATACTTTGTTAAAATCTCGTTTATTTAATCGTTGTTTTGTTTTTCGTTGTTAAATATTTTTGTTCTTTTTTTCAAATTTCATCCTGTGAGTATAAAACCTTTTTTTTTATTTCATCTTATGAGTATAAAACATTTTTTTTTAATTTCATACTATGAGAATTTGTTTGGAGAGAGAAAGAGAGAGAGAGAGAGAGAGAGAGAGAGAGAGAGAGAGAGAGAGAGAGAGAGAAGCGCTCGGCCGGCACAAGTGCGGGGTGATATGGGATAGTAACGTGATCAGACACGTGTGAGGAGGCGATGTGAAAATCAATGCCGACCTACGATTCCTGGTTGTGTGACTTTTGAATAGGTCATCACCCGCGTGCAAAAGCGTAGAGCAGTCTTACGTAACCTGTTGGGAGCTTGCTAGGTAGCGATGACTAAGACCGTCGAAAATTCTCTTGTGACTGATTGAGACACTTTAGGCTATGCGACTTTTATATGTCTGCGTGAATGGGAGAGTCTGTATACGTGATTGCATTTTATTTTGAGTCGAAGGTTGCTTTCGTAAATTAGATTGCTCTGTCAGGAGCTCATTATGAGACGGAATGCGCACGTTTACAATAACTTGTTTCCCTCAAGGAAAAGAGGAATTCGCTTCAGTATAACAGCTACTCCTGTGACGAGAAGAGAACTGTCGATAACGCGTTAATATGTGATGAAGGTTGCGGGTCCTGTGTTCCTTGACCACAGACTCTTGAAATTACTTTCCTCTCTGCAGTAGTTGCATGATCTTATTTGTTGTTATCATCAGATTTAATTTTTTCATTTTTGGACAATAATCCAGTACTCGTTTCTTGTCCAGGCTTGCAAGAAAGTAGGTACCGGTAGTACTTAGTAACAGGTGTTTTCCTCTAAGGTGAGTCACGGGTATATATGCTGTCTCACAGCTTCATACATGCATGAATAAACTAAAAACAAAAGAAAGCTGGTTTGGAAATTAAGTATCAGCAGCGTCGCTTTATACATAAGTCATTAGAGGGTACCATGATTAGGGATTTCTCTTAAACTTAAGCCGAACGGTGTGCTTGCACGTAATAGTTGTTTTAATTTGCAAGCAAGTGCGCTCACGTGTATATGTATGTGTATATGTGTATTCTGAAAACACAAAAGAATGGAAATCGTGAAACAGTTTTCTAATTGATGTATCAACCAATCAGTTGCGACTGATTGTAAGTATAAAAGGATGACTGGAAGGATTGCCTCTGCTGTTGCTTATATTGATCGGACGTTGAAGGGAAGGGGAAGACTTGCTGGGGAGGAGGGGGGATGGGGGGAGGAATGGTGCAGAGGAGGAGGAATGGGGAAGGAGAGGGGAGACTTCTCTTCTTGCTTTGCTCTTTTGCCTGCTGTTGGTTTCTCTCTGGTTCTCTCTCTCTCTCTCTCTCTCTCTCTCTCTCTCTCTCTCTCTCTCTTTATCCTTCTGTCTGTTTGGGCTGTTTGACTCTTTTGTTCTTCTTTCCATTTGGTCTGATCTCGTGAGAGAAGGTAATTGAAACCTTCGTTAGGTAAGTGTAGCACCATCCACTCATATGACAGCATTCCTGTATGTTTGTGCTTGACTTTTCTCCAAGTTTAATCTGACTGACATTTGTGGTAGATCCACTTTTTTCCTCATATGAGAATAGTTCTAAAACTCAAAAGTTATTTTTTGCCCTTTTTGCTTTTCTCTTCAGTGATGGGGAAGAGTGCATGGACCCAGATTCCGTGATCATCATTTTCAAGGAGACTTGTCAAGTCCAGCAGAATGTTGTCCTCAGTGGTGAAATGCCAGAACTACACAATTTTGTTTCCGTTATTAGAAAAAGAATTGATGATGTCATTGTGATTGCGATATATATAATTTATATATATATATATATATATATATATATATATATATATATATATATATATATATATATATATTACTTTTTCATTTTAACGTAATGCTTTTGACATCTATTATCTTCCCAATAGCAAGTTAAATATACTTGACAGCGAAACAGATTACGTACTCGACACATGAGTGCATAACATTAGCAGCATTCATCTCTCTCTCTCTCTCTCTCTCTCTCTCTCTCTCTCTCTCTCTCTCTCTCTCTCTCTCTCATTAATGCTGCCTCTAATGAGGCATTTGAACAACAGCGAACTTAGACGCCAAGCTGAAATGCTCTGGAAGTGTTAGGTTCTGTAGATGATGATGCTGATGATGGTGGTGGTGACCGAGGTGTTAAAGGTGTTAAAGAAGTTTTACCTCCTCAGGATACTTTTAGAATACCTCCAGGCCCTTAACCTTGTTCCTCTTGCCAGGTGTCTATATATATATATATATATATATATATATATATATATATATATATATATATATATATATATATATATATATATGTAATGTATAACAATGTATGTATGTATGTATATGTATATGTGTGTGTGTGATTGTGAATGACATTATGAGTATGGTGTTAGTGGCTTTGCTGATGAACCCTCTGCGTCAGCATAAAAAAGCAGAATTGCAGAGGTGAGTTTGTGTAGGGTAATTTTGTAATTTTTTTTATCTGTTTATCAGAATCGTAAATTTCACTTTGAATGCTAGTGCAATGGAATACAGCTGTGGTACTGTGATGCTGAATTCTGGTGCGCGCTATTTTGTTGAGAAGAGCCAGGGAAAACAAAACGGGGGACCTTCAAACGCGAACGAAAACAGGTGTTTGACTGCGCAGGTGTGTCACGGGATCTAAGGTAGGTCACTCTTATCAAGAACAGATAAGGAAAAATAGGCTTAATAAATCACGTGGCAAAGATGTTTTGAGATTAGTACTCGGAGCTGAGTGCATGAGGGGAGAGAAAATTTAGAAAAAGAAACTCATTTTTGTTTTTTCAAAGACTTACGGTCATACGTTTGACTGATGAAAGCAGAAATTGCCACCCTTGTCATGCGCACTCCGTAACAGACTCCTGTATAATAAGGGGTTCGATCCCTTTTGTAAATCCCGCCGAGGTATCTGCATATCCATTGCAGACTGTCTTTAGGTAACGCCGGCCGCTTCTCCGAGTAATGTTATTCACCATGAATGTCATTCATTTTCCACTCGAGTAACCCCTCTCCGTCTTATCTCGTAATCTTGCCTCTTGTCAGGTGAAGTGGGGAGTGAGTTGACGCACTTTTGTATTTTTGTTATTCTGGTCGGTCCCTCATTGCAAGATGAAGTTATCAAAATTCATAGTACTCGCTGGGGTCATCAGAACTGTTGCATATTGCGCACATTATGGTCATGTGGAAGACTGTGTTTCGCGGGTTGCTCTTGGGTCGTCTTGGTCGCTTTGTTTAACGTCGTCCGAGAGAAAGAAGTTTGTTGTATTAAGGGGTCGGTGAAACCAGGGCTCTGATACAATCCCTTATCGAGGGGTTGCCCTCGCCGGCAGTCTTTAATCCGTTGTTTCTTTGTCGAGGGAAGAAAGAAGAGGACGCGCTGGCATCGAGTGGGAATTATGGTCTCCGTGAAAACGGCCGGAGCCCACCGCTTGTCATGGTATTAATTCCTGTCGCGTAACACCAAGATGCGTGTAATTATCGTGGGTCAGTCAACCATGCATTCTTGCCTTCCCTGGTTTGCCTTTTGTCGTTGGCTTTTATTCAGATTCATAGAGAGTCGTGGGTTCTTGCTGCCGAAGGATCCGCCGGGATTTGTAGATGACGCCTTTGCTCTAAGGACGGGATGTCCTCAAATGGGCCTCCTTGGTGCTTAGGTGATAGGGCGGTGCAAGTGGAAATGGCCAGGATGGCCATTGCTGTTGCTACTTGGGGCTACAGGGGAAATGGGAGGTAGCCGCTGATCATCTGTTAGCCGATGCAGGAGGCGTCATGATCGCACGTGTCTTCCGTAGGTGGTCTCCTTTGTCCTTCTGGCTGTCCGTGGTCTTGTTCAGGCGTTGTCTCGGTCATATTCCAAATTCTGATAAAATCATATTCCAAGTTCTGATAAAATCAGTTCGCTTTTCAAGACTCGTTTTATTGAGTTTTATTTCTTTAAGATATTTTTGTGAAATTTTAACGATGAATTTTAGTTGCACTAAGGAAGCCCTGAAAGAGAATGTTTACATTCTTCAGTAGTTTTTTTAAACCTTAGCATCTTCACTGTCATTTACCGTTTGCCTTTAATATTAAAGTTTTGCTACATACAATTTCAGTACAGTGGAGTAAATCAGGAAATTCTGCAAATCTGCTGAATATTCCTGTACCATGGTGCACAGACTTGGTTACAAAAGTTAATCCATATTTATCGTGTGTAGCTGAATTAAACAGTTTCACCCACTAGGCCAGCCAGTAGCAGGAGAAAAGTTATGATTTAAGTCACGTATTCAACATAAATATCGATCTGTTTGAATATCAGATCTTTGTTTGTATCGTGTTTTAAATATTCACTCAATATCTTTTGAAATAGTAGGTTGTTATTTTTTATTTCTCAAAGAAAGCGGCGCTGAAAAATTTTCACCGCAAAAAGATGACAAAGGAATTTTCACTCCCTTCACAATGAGAAATAGTTGTATAAAGGATAAGCAGAAGGCAGTGAGTTGACAGATGTAGAGGGAATCAATAGGGCCCCCCCCCCCCCCGATGCATAGGAAACCTAATGACCTGTTTTTGTCTCCTAAGACATTTCAGTCCCTTCGGGGCTTATAAAACCTTGATAGATCACCGCATCATTTTCATGTTCCTATCGTACTGCAACTTCGAAACTTCTCGCTTTATTATACAGTAGGTCTTTTCGCAGCAATAACTGATTTTAACTTATTTTACAACCGCTTCATAAACACGGAAGATATCAAGGAACAAACACTACTCGTGTTCTGTAATTCGGTTATGCATTGTTTGGCTGATAATCCTTTCAATAGCCTCGCTTCCGTGTTGGAATTCGGCTGGGACTTTTCGTTTTGGCGCTTGAGAGATCATTGTGTGTTATGGCATCCAACCATTCTAATAATTACCGTCAGGTTTTATATTTTGTAATTACAGTAAAAATTTTCAACTGAAATATTTCGAAGATGAATGTTGAAAATTCTTCATTATCTCATTTCTTTTCCGTCGCAGGCTGCTGCTTTGTAGAAGACGATTGTATGAGCCGGTGCCTGGTAAAATGTAGTGCCGCCAGTTAAGAGAATTAGTCAGTCAATCGATTCCATGGTGAATAATTCGAGGGACGCCACTTAGGGCAAGCATGGATTCTACTGCACAAGTGAATGTGTCTCCCTTCTGTAACGCCCCCTCCCAGCTGTCCCGATCTCAGCCCCATCCACCCCCCTCTCTCTCTCTCTCTCCCTCCTCGGCTCCAACCCGGTGCTGCAATATTATGGTTGGTTTTTTCCTGCACTTCGCGTGGGTCATTTGTACTGTGGTGGGATGGCCCTTGACGCAGTTTTGTTGCCAAGTTCTTTTCTTTTCATTGTTTTCTTTACGCAATTCGTTTTGTAAGATTTTAGGTATTGGTGTCAGTGTGTTTGCAACACTGAACCTGATAAAGATAAATCTGCTATCTTACATAATTCATTCACTTATGTATACATGGATGTAGTATAATTCACAATGTATATGTTTTTTCACTTTATCTCATGGTACCATTCTCTGGCTCCCTGATTCTGTGCAGAGTTATTCTCTATTCCTTTCTCTGAATTGTCATTTCTTATTATCCTCACATATACAATGTACATTAACTGATAAGTGTTGAAGATCTCGAAAGGAGATCTTATCCTGAAGAGGTTGACGTGCGCCCGAGAGAAAGGAGTGAGAAAAATCTTGATTGCTCTGTCGTCGTCAACACCACAATTATTTTTGGGTTCCTTTATCTATAACGGATATGATAAGAGGGATATGTTCGTCTGATTGTGATAAGAATGTAACTAAGCAAAGGTTGGATGGTCCAGTTCGTATCAAGTCTTGAGTAGTTGGCGGGTAGCGCGCTCAAATGGGCATATAAAGTCTGGGTTTTTATGTTTATTTGGTCAGTGCACTAAACCAGGCGATGCTTTTCGTACAGAGTAATTGAATTCTCTCTCTCTCTCTCTCTCTCTCTCTCTCTCTCTCTCTCTCTCTCTCTCTCTCTCTCTCTCTCTCTCTCCCTTTTTGGATGTTAGGTGAGGATGAAAATATAATGTACGCGAAACGTAAAGATAACGTTATTTTTTAGCTGAAAGAAATATAAACTTTGATCTCCAGGTTCACCTACTCTGTTATCTTGACTCTCGTGTACATAAACTTTCAACCTTTCAGTTTGTACTCCATTTACACTCTGTGATTCATCGTATTTACGCTTTCGATCTGTAATTCATCGTATTTACACTTTCGATAATTCATTTCCTCACTCCTCACTTTTTGTCAAAGATGTTCATCCGACATTGTCTTCCCTCAAAATTGCATGATGCAGTAAACCGACGGTAACTAAAGCAATTTCTTCCTGGGTTTCCTGCCTGTTGTTTTGTCAAGTCACTTACGAATTTGATTTATATCTACTCTATAATTCTTATAGGAATCAACACACTTATTTTCCTGAATTTATTTCCGAATTCTGCCACAAGAGCTTTTTTTATAATAAACTGGATCTCAGATTCTGGAGCAGAAATCCTTTGGGTCACAGAAACAGAAGTATAATTAACTTGGTCACATAACATTCTTGGTCTCAGTAGCAGAAGCTCTAACCTTTTTGGTATTGGAACCTTAAGTAAAAGTCCTCCATTTAACCTATCATTAATATTAGCTTACCCTCGCCGTCTGGCTATTTATTTACTTTCATAGCTTACAATCTTCCATCTAATTGCAAATTTGCTTGTCACTTTCGACTCTGCGTTATAATCCGTTATAATACGTCAGATTTGACTTTTATCGCAATGCCGTTTATCTCGTCCCGCCACAGAAATACCGCCACAATTTACTCTACTCTCACTTGCCTCGCTGCATTCTTATCTCAAGATCTACCCCAATGTCAAAGCTGGTATTCTGTCACGTTGATCTCACGGCCTCAGAAATGCTGTCAGTTTCAGAAAGGGGAAGACTGAGACTTATAATGGTCGATGCTCTTTCTTCGCTTACGTCAACCTTGGCCTTAGCAAGATTTGGTCAGTTGTATATCCCTCTTGCTTTTCACCATGTCTTGATTTATCTCGAGATCCTCAAATGCCGCTTGCAAATCTTTCTTTTTCTTTTCTTTTTTTAAACCCGTCACCAATCTCGAAGTTTCCTTTCATATGCCGTACCATGTGTACTCTGCGTACTTAGATTGATGGTCTTCTCGTTCCGTGTTTTCCTTATTGAAGTGTGCATTTTTACTCTCTTCGTCTGTTTCGTAAAGAAAAGACATTCCAAATCTTGCTATGCCCAGCAGGGGAAAAAATTGCGTCGGCTGATTTGTCACTTGGCACTTTATTACATGGTTTAAACCTCTAAGGAATTCTTTAGACCTTGCTATATTAGGCGTGGGCTCAAGAGCACTTACCGGATCTTATGTGAGGTGTCTTACCTTGGAAACAGAGAATCACTTATGAAGAGGGACCGATGCAGGCTGAAAACCAGATCTAGTTCAATCCTTTCAGAAACAGCAATACATGTTAGTTTGTTTTCTTAGGCTAGTGGAGGGGGAGAATAAAAAAAAAAAATAAAATAAAATAAAGCCATGTAACATTCTGAGGAGGTACAATATTAGGTGCCTGTCAAGAGTATCTTCTCAAATAATAATGCTAAAATACAAAGGGCGCTATTGGAGTGGAATAGCAAGTGTTCCAATTTGAATTAATCTCTTGGTCTTTGATAAGATGGAAGGCCTTTCTCGGTAAGAAAAACTACAAAGAACACCAATCCTATTCCTAGATGTGAAATAAGTTGTAGACATGACCAGAGAACGCTCACATCCTCACAGAGGCGTTACCTACAAAAGTATCCCAAGCATGAAAGCAACACGTCCTAAAGGATTAGAGGTGAAGAAATGCTGAAATACAGACTGCGAAAAAGTTGGGTGAAAATTGAACGAAATAATTTGCGTTGGTTTTGTCTTGTGTAGTTCAGAAACGTTAAAATAGGAAAGCTTAGCAAATGCTGTATAGATGTACAGAGAAGTGTGATTTAGTATTTAAAAGAAAAATGGGAAGATGAGGATCACTCAAAAGATTTTTTCTGAGACTTGAAGATGACGATCATTCAAAAGATATTTTTTCTGAGACTTGCCTCTTCAAGGAACCACAGTTGAGAATGATAGAGAAAGAAGTGGTCTGTGTTTTCGCTTCCATTTTTATTATGGGAGTCTTTTACTTTACACATGACCTGCCGAAACGGCAGTGTGGATTTAAAGTTGCAAGTCAGTGCAATCTACTCTCAACTAAGATGTGGCAAATTAAAATTAACGCGAGGAAGTCATGTAATTACAAAAGTATCGTTAATTTTTGAGATCTATAAACTGAAGACGTTTCCAAATGATAGCTGTGTTTTGGAGGCCACTGGGATGACCACGACAATAATTGCCATACTTGTAATGAATAAAAAGACATTTTCCTTCTTGATGATTTCAAGTTTGGCGCTTCAGTCTTACTCAAGTGTCGTATATTTTCTCCTTGACTCGCCCTTGTTGGATGCTTTATGAGCAAGAGGCCGTGCCAGTGTAATACTATAGCTTAATCTAATCAACAACAACTTGACCTACGAAATACACCAACCACTGTATCCTATAGAAACCTACCCTTTGACGCATTCACATTATTCATTAACGCCTTTTAACTGATGATGTGAGGAATCCCATTGTTTATAATGCCTCTTAACTTCCTCTCTGAGAAATGACACGGTGTATCCAAACGCCCTCTGGTATATGAAACAAATGGAGAGCAGAAACAGCAATTACCTGGTCCCGGCGTGCGCTGGAGTAAATTCAAATGAGATTGCTTTAGTCCGGTCAGCCCTCGTCGTTTTCTCCTCTTCCTCCTCCTTCTTCTTCTTCTTCTTCTTCTTCTTCTTCTTCTTCTTCTTCCCTGGGCGTAAGAACAAAACCTGAATTTCCAAAGGCAACGGTTTTCGCTAATACGCTTTATGGGGGCATTGGGTCGGTGTGGGCGGATGGGTAGGGGTGTGAGATGGGCGCAGGAGTAGGAAGTGCTTTAGGAGAAGACCAAAATGGATAGAACGAGTTGGGAGGTTAGAGTTCACGCAGATCTTCTGGGAGGGACTTTTGGATTTGGTATTGGTACGATCTCTCTCTCTCTCTCTCTCTCTCTCTCCACCTGCTGTTTTCTTGTTAAAACATTTATCGTCTCTCTTCATATGCTGTTTTTACGTTAAAATCTATCTCTCTCTCTCTCTCTCTCTCTCTCTCTCTCTCTCTCTCTCTCTCTCTCTCTCTCTCTCTCTCTCTCCACCTGCTGTTCTCTTGTTAAAATCTCGGTCTCTGCTGTTTTTGTTGGAATCTCTCTCTCTCTCTCTCTCTCTCTCTCTCTCTCTCTCTCTCTCTCTCTCTCTCTCTCTCTCCACCTGCTGTTTTCTTGTTAAAACATTTATCGTCTCTCTTCATGTGCTGATCTCTTGTTAGAATTTCTCTCTCCGCTGTTTTTGTTAGAATTTCTCTCTCCGCTGTTTTTGTTAGAATCTCTCTCTCTCTCTCTCTCTCTCTCTCTCTCTCTCTCTCTCTCTCTCTCTCTCTCTCTCTCTCTCGTCCTGCTGTTTTCTAGTTAAAATGTGTTTTCCTCCCTCGCCATCTGCTGCTTGAGGAAATGTGTTTCTCTCTCTCTCTCTCTCTCTCTCTCTCTCTCTCTCTCTCTCTCTCTCTCTCTCTCTCTCTCTCTCACCTGCGTCTGTTCCTTGCGAAAATCTTTTATTACTTTAACTTTACCGCCAAAGACGTCGCAAGTAACGAAGGTTATGAAATGTGAACGAGATGTAAAAAAAAAAAAAAAAAAAAAAACTAAGCCATGACATGTCACGTGACCGCGAGACTTCAAAGGTCTTTGTTTTTCCAGCCTCGAAAAGAAAAAAAGTCACGCGTCTGAAATTCTCAATTCCTTTCCTCGCCAGGAACACTGTGCGTGTGTGTGTGTGCCCTGAAACATCATTAAACCAGGAAGCTCTGTTGTTAATGGATTCTATTATTAATATTATCATTACTCATAAGGGAATAAGAGGAATATTTATACTAATAATATAAAAAGGGTCACCTTAACGCAGAAGATAAGAAGAGAGCGTCTTTGTTCAAACTTAAACCCACGCATGATGATGCTGATGCCAGGAAATCCTCCTCCTCCTCCTCCTCCTCACCCCCCACCTCCAAAGATCCCTTCTGTCCTACCTCCCCTTCCACATTCCCCTCCCTCCCTCCCACCCTCCACTGCGACCGCCTCCTCAGACCCATCTTTCATCCTCCGTACCTCCACCACCTTTTCCTCCTCCTCCTCCTTTACTCCGCCTCTACCACATCACCATCACCACCACTACTACCACTACCACCTGCTCTTCCTCCACCTTCCTCACCAGCACCACCACCCCTTTCTCACCAGCACTCCTTCCTCCTCCTGCCACCACCTCTCCTCTCTCTCTCTCTCTCTCTCTCTCTCTCTCTCTCTCTCTTTGTGTGCGTCTGTGCGTGTGTCCGAAGTGAGTGCAAATGTCATGGCATTCCTCTTGCCAATCTTCGCCAATTTTAACTGCCTGGTACCCTATTTTATTCATTATGTCTTTAGCTGATGGCAGTACGAGGAAAATTCGGAGCCAAATTCCGTCAATTACTTGTTCACATCACTTGAACACCTGTCCATTCCGTTGAACGAATTCGGGACTTACTGTGTGGGGGTTGGGGGCGGTTATGTGTTTAATGTTTCTCCCTCAGTGTTCATATCTTTCCTTTTACCTTTTATTTTAGAGAATATGGCAGGATGTGAATCAGTGATGAGATGGGCTGATCAGTGACACAGATGGGACCTGAAATTACGTGTGGTTGTCACCGTTCGACTTCCACTGAGGAGTCATATCCTAAATTATATTCGGTGTCGTCATAGTCTTTCAAAAATGGACCTTGCATTCTTTTCTTCAATATTTCCCCGGTGACGTTTTCCTTCCTGGTTTAAGATAGAAAATGTAAGTTTTTTTTTTTGTGTCTTGTAAGAAACAGTTGTCCTTGTGGAGTCTTCCTGGTCCACAGCATCATCAGTATCATAAAACCGTTGTTATTATTATTATTATTATTATTATTATTATTATTATTATTATTATTATTATTAGCTGCCATGAATTGGGATTTTTCATCTCCGATAATTTGGGTATGCTTTTGTTCTGTTTGTTTCTAGGCAGGATTACACAAACCACTCCAAATATGTGAACGAAACTTTACAAAAATCACTACCAGCTGTAGATGAATATTATTTAATAGGTATAAGACTTTCCCCAATTTTCACGAAAATATCATGCAAATGTTCCTTGTGGTTCTCAGGGTATTTCTTTGCTGTGGATGGACGTCCTGTGTTTGCTAAACCTTGGCGGAGGTTTGCCGTCTCCGACGCCCTTGCTTATGTTAGAAATTATATGCGTGGATATATGTATGACTTCTAAGGAATGCTTTTGTAAATAATCATTCTTTTTAGATGAAATAACAACGGTCACAGCGAAGGTGGTGCGATTCGAAGCCACTTGTTTGTTGCGCATGTGGTCCATTTTGTGTTTAATCATACTTATGAAATCCAAAGCCGCTGAATCACGCGTAATGTTTTAATTCTTTATAAACTTTCATACGACCTAGAGAACCCATGCAGTAAGTTATCCAAAGGTGTGCCGTCTTTTTACAGCCAGAAAGTTTGGTGTGAACAGAACCGTGAAATACGTCGCAAATAGAGATAATTTTCACGTAAAGGCCAGTGGGGGAAACATTCTAATGCTCTTGGCTAATGAATTATTGTGAGTCATATTCTGAATGACATGCGTAACCTCTAATTGTCAAGTTATGAAAGCAGCTGATTACTTGCCAGAACATATAATGCAATTTATAGTGAGGGGTTAGTCGGAAATGGATTAAGGAAGACTCAGAATGTTGTAGCCCAGGAAAACAATTGTTGAAAGGATACGTCAGTATTGCTGACGTGTAAATAAAACATTTATAAGGGAAACTAATTTAATCAATCACATGAACCTTGGTGACAAAGTGGGGAAAGATGTGTTATGCACCTAATAAAAAGTAAATGAAAGCTGGTAGTGGTTTTAGTTCAGTTTCTTTTACATACTCCCAATGGTTGTGTAAAATGGCTCTGTAAAATTTGCACGTATCATGTTAACCTTAAAGATTTTTTTTTTTCAAGTAAACAAACTTTAAATTTTGCATTTCTTTGAATCTGCTTATCCTGAACTATTATTATTATTATTATTATTATTATTATTATTATTATTATTATTATTCACTAGATGAAAACTATTCATATGGAACAAACCCACATGGGCCATTGTCTGGAAATTCAAGTTTCCAAAGAATACGGGGCTCATTAGGAAGAAGTAAGAGGAAGCAAAGTGAAATACAGAAGGGAGAGATCCTACCTATCAAAAAGTAAAAAAGATTAGATAAAAAAGTATTAAAATGCAAGAAGAATAGTATTAGGGTAGGAAGAAGCTGCACGTTAGCGCGCACATTTAACAGTTAATAAGGACAGATATTTGCGTTTAGAGTCTCGTAAAGAATGGATTAAGTCGTCCACCCTTTTACAGACTTCCAATGAAATGATTGAAAGTCGAGCTATGGTCTACATTTTAATTACAGTTCTGTGGACTTGACTTTAATGCGCTGCTGATATCCTGCATGGTCTCATTCTCTTTCTAATGTCAAATTCTCAAATTCAAAGAACACAGTGGTCCTGTTGAAATTTTCATTTCCTCTCTTGTTACTTTTAACCGTAACGGATATCGACGAACTGGTCAGTCCCAGTATCCAGGTACTTGAAATTTCCGGTTCACTTTTATTCCACTCCACACTATATATATATATATATATATATATATATATATATATATATATATATATATATATATATATATATATATATATATATATATATATGTATAGTGAAAGAGGATGGGATCCTCCCGACAAAAAAACAGAAAGGACTCGTTCTAGTTTCTAAATTTCACAGCAAGAGATATGGTTACAAGGAAGATGTTTTCTAGAGGCCGGTTATCTTTGACTTTACTGCAATCCCCTGACCCAAAAATTTATACAATAATGCTAATGTCTAACAAGGAGTATGAAATATGTAGGAATTAAAAAAAAAAAAAATTCCAGTTCTGAAGGGAAATTATTCCCCTTAAAAAGATTATCGCTATAGTTGTTGTAGCCTTGTCAACACTTATTTATCTCGTAAAAGGATGATGAATAATACTTTAATGTATTATTATTGCTTAGTTCGTTATCACTTATGCTCCTTTTGGAAATATTTTCTGTCGGACTTCTTTCTATAAAATTGAGCTATGGAAATTGGCCTACATAAAGCCAACCACTGGGTCACTTCAGTCACTTTCTACAAAATATCTTGTGCATTTTCAGTTCAGTACTGAACATTTCTAGAAGCATCTAACATCTCTCCCTGCAGTGTTCAAACATTAATATTCAGTTTGATCTACTCAACAGCAACAGGGGATAAAGGAATAAACAAACATGTAAACGGTAAACAGTATAACACAAAAATATACCGTAATTGCTCGAAAGACCAACAGTAAGTGTCAAACTAAGACTAGATGGCAATGACTCAGAAGAAATAAAAGAAATGAAAATAAAAATGAAACTAAAGCAAGTGAGAATGAACGCAAGTTGCTCTTTGACTCATCACAGCAATCATGAAATAAAGTAAGTAATGATTAAGTTCAGAATTCACATTGATGTACAGTAATTCCTGAATTTCCAGGATTTTGTGGGATTAAATAATATATTCAGGACTTAACTGCATATATCTTGACTCATGTTGTTTTTCATGACCACATCTCTAATGGCGCTGCTCTCTTCACTAGACTTGAAATAACAGTCTTCATCATAGAATTCAATTTCCATAGCTCATGCTCAATATTATAATTGCAACACAGTTCAGGGGTATTTAAGAGTGTGTTATATGAACTCTTGATTGTATCGAATTATAACTGGTCGGGTTATGTGTAAGAAATAATGTCTGATTTGAAGAATTTCGTCACACCCACCCCCTACCTACACAGTGCCTCAGCGTTTCATTTCTTTTAGTAATTAAACAGTCATTTCACTCGCATTAAGCCACCAGACATTTTCACAAGGATTAAGAGAACTAAGTACTCCAGCTCATAAGGTGGGATTGCTCTTGATTTGCCAGGGGCGTTCCAATTAAACAACTGAACGACACAATGACCTTGACGAGACTTGCAGAAGTGTTATAACACTGACCTTGATAATGACGTACAATATATGGGGACTGAGTATGTTTAATAGTTGACTTTAAACAATGTATCCCTCAGTAATAATAATTTAACATAGCCGCGGTGCAATAATTGACAATTAAATCAGATTAATCAGAGCTTCAAAAAAAGGTTTTGTCGAATGCCCCTCGAGGTCTAATAAAAACAATAAAAGATAAAAAAAAAAACTCAGAACTTTGGAAGATTCAACTTAACTGAAACACCGTTCTTGCGTAGTTCGTGACTCACTTTCTCCGCTTAGAGCAAAAATGACTACTTATTCCACTGATCGTTGTCTGGGACGTCCCTTTGCAATGAAGCCTGCAGGAGCCTTTGTTTGGTCATGCGGTACTTCTAAGATCCTTTTAGCCAATTTGTCGTGTGATGCAATTTGCCAATTTAAGGTACGGTGGGAATAATCTGGACACTGGTGGAGACTTCTGCGTCTCTTTGAACCAGGCAGCACTCCTACCTTGATTCCTACAGTCTGTAGCAGCTCTTTGACATGAGGAAGGTGTTGGAAGGACACCAGACGTCTACATCTACTGTAACCATTGGCCTGATGAAAAGCAGCCATACAGAGCTGCTACTGGAAAGTCAGAGGCCATCATCATTTTGACTTCTTGAGTCAGAGCCTGCTGATAAAAGGATGCCATCTTAATTGACTGATTTCTAAACTTGAGGGTGTTAAGTTAAGCACTTGAACATTTTAGCCATTCTGCACTAACAGGGTGTAAGCCCCAAAACAAGAGATAGTTCCCACTGCCTCACTCATGCTTTGACTACTGATATGTGGATGAACAACTTTTGCAGAAAGCTTCCACTATAATGGCTGCTTCACACATCTCAAAAGGCTCATCAGCAGTACGGTGAACCCTCGATACATGCCACACTGATAACCGTGCACGTCCATTCTTCCATCTTCAGTGCTTCTTTCCAGTGACTCCTTCTATCGTCACCAGATATACTAATTCCAGCTGCCCACACAAACCTACAAATCACGTACAGTGCCTTCATTCTTCTGACGCCCATATTTACACTCATCACTCCATCTATTTCCATTCTCG
The DNA here is from genome assembly GCF_040412425.1 of Macrobrachium rosenbergii. Taxonomy (NCBI): domain Eukaryota; kingdom Metazoa; phylum Arthropoda; class Malacostraca; order Decapoda; family Palaemonidae; genus Macrobrachium; species Macrobrachium rosenbergii. The sequence continues at coordinate 55,384,249 of NC_089742.1, forward strand.
TTCCCACTCATGTCTTGCAAACACTTAAAAATTATTTCACTAGTTTCTGCAGTTTTTCACTAACCCCATGCATTAGTGTAAGATATGCAAATACCTGTCAAGCCACACACTCCCTCTATAAAGATTTTGAATCGAAATATCCTCCTCATTCCCTCGGCACTTTTAGTGTTTCCCTTCATTTAATTTTTTTCTGTAATTCCCGCTTAGTCCTTCTTTCTTATCGTAGCCTTATCTCCCAATCTTTCACACACTTCACTAGATATTTTTTTCCCAGCCAGGGAGTGTTTTATTATATCTTACAAGTTGGACCTGTTCTTTAGTTAAACTGTAACATAATAACGGCTGATATAAAAACTTCATAAAATTGTTCTGTGTCTATGTACATCTTCATTCATGTCGGTCATAATCTCGTCTATCAGCGAAGGATAAACAAAATAATTTCTATGCATTGTATTTTTAGACGGCGAGTTAGTTTCGTAGACACCACAAATGGTTCTTTACAACATGCCGTTTCTCTACTCAAATGGTAGAAAATGTCTTATTTTCTACCATTTTAAGAAATGCAATTAATGCTTACTTCCGATGAACCCTGCGAGAATGAAAATGACTCATAGGTCTGTAAAGAAAATAATAATAACATCACTGCAATTCTTATTCCTGTCATATCATTATAATTGACACTGTACTTTCATCAGTCTGTGAGATGAGATAATTTGAGCATGTAGTGTCAGATCCCCATTTTATGTTCTCAGTTTATATGTAGGATGTGGTAACTTGCATCGTTTACCATTACTGATGCAGCATCCTATAAGGGTTATCACGTTTGCGGCTAAATGTGTGGAAAGATTCGTGTACATACTGGATATACAAAGCAAGTTAATTAGTCATTTGCTGATCTCTTCGTTTTGAAACGTTCTTTTCCTCTTCACTTAGAGTCCTTTCTGTGGACATTGATAGAGTGTCTGCAAAAAGGAAGGCCACACCGCCGGGAACCGTTAGTTGTATATTTATAGGGATGTACTGTACTCTCGCCGTCCCTGAGTAATTATGTAATGTGATGTTTTGGGAGTACCTAAGGGTAGATGGGAACTTGTCTCGCAGGCGTGGCCCTGCAGGATGTTAACCTTCGGTTCTCAGTTAAGTCTTTTGAGATGAGGCTGCTACCCCTTGACCTTTCCCACCCTTGCTGCGACCCATCACAGTACATTAACGGCAGGTACTTACTGACTGCTAAGGTTCACTGAGAAACATTGGATATTGTAGAAAACGGCCGCAAAGTTGTTTTTCCATGGTCTCTTTTCATGGGAGGTGAGGTTTGAGCCATGAGATTGCTTTTTGTAATTCAACAGATTATTGTTTTAAGAAAGCCCATAAAAAAAATTAACAAGTCATACACATAGGCCCTCGTCTTGGGGAAAAATGAGAGAAGGTTCTACAGAGGCAATATTTAAATGGGGCCCAGTAGGGTTTAGATTGAACCGGTTTCAGGTGTTCCAACCGGATTTATTTTCCAGAAGATTCCTCGTGTGCTATTCTTGATAGAAGATGGATTATTATAATCTCTGGACCCTGGATTACACGGTTGACCTTAGAATTGGTTTAACGACGGCTATCTGATGGTCAGTCCGACTGGATTATCCTTTTAAGAGGATTCAGGAGGGTATTGTCCACGATGTCTTCCTTCCAATGCCCTTCTGACAGGGTTCTTATTTGTCTGGCTGATGATGGCTGATTCCAGAATCTTCGTTGGCCAAGCACTTTTAAGTAGTATTAAAGGTGACTCACTCCAGTTAATACGATGACCAAAATCTCTTAGATGGACGAAATTGAGAATTCACGATTTTTCTAGGCCACACCTAACAGATCGTGTGTGTCCTGCTAATCTCTGCGATAGCGAACTGCCAGTTTGTCCCACATAAAATCTTTCCCAATCTCTGCATGGAACCTTGTTCCTGCCGGATTCAGATCCTCCTTTATTTCGGTAGACGTTAATCAGAGCACTCCCTGTAGAGTTCTTGGGTACGAAACAACAAAAGGATTTCCAGGTAGCTTGTCATTTTTTTTCCTCAAAGGACAAAGAATCTGTTTTAATGGTCACTTAGACAGAATTCGTTACCGTCCGTAAACAACAACGCGCCCAGCTACTGCACCCCTGAGATTAGCGGAACACGAAAGGTCTGTTAGGTGTGGCATTGGAAATTTGGGAATTTTCTTCCACCTTAGAGAGTGTGATCATTGTATTGACTGAATGGGTCAGTTTTATTTAAAAATGCTTTACCATACATGAGGCGTCTGGAATCAGCTATCATTAGCCAACCAAATAAATGAACAAACATCGTGGACAACACCCTCCTGAATCCTCTTACTAGCCACTGACAAGAGATTATAACTGCAGTCGAGCTCCTTTAAAGAATGGCACACCGAGGAATCCTCTGAAAAAAAAAATCCGGTTGGAACGCCTCAAACTGGTTTAATCTAAACGCTTATTTGACCCAATATAAATCTTGTCTCTGTAGCATCTTTCATTTTCCACCGAGGCGAGGACATATTTGTATTAGCCGAAATATAGTGGCCTATTAAACACTTTTTTTCGTTTGTATATAATGTGTGTGTAATGGATTACCTAGGCGAAAAATTGTGCTGAATAGAATTTAAAATGCTCGTTTCATTATACATTGGCATGTACGAGTGAGATAGCCATTACCTTTAAGCTTTTTCTGCTGGAGGCATCAAGAGGCGAATCAAAGACATGAGGAATGCAGGTGAAGACCTGTATACAATGCGAATATTTTGAGCGTGTCCCCTCTCGCCCTCTATGAGTTCAGTATTTTGACGCATGCTTCCTTCTGGAGTTGAACTATTTTTAATTCTAAAAAAAAAAAAAAGGCCAAGACGAGAGTAAACAATATGAATGCAAATCAAACTTAGGAGGAAAATGTATCACTGTCTAGTGATGTCAGCCGTCCAACAGTTTATTATTATTATTATTATTATTATTATTATTATTATTATTATTATTATTATTATTATTATTATTTATGCGTATATCACGGCAGAGGTAAAAGTTGATATTCATAGGCAATTTGTCGCTCAGATGATCTTACCACGAACTGTCGCGTCGACAATTGCAACAACGCCTTTGTTGTTGTTTGTAGCGTTGGAATTGTCCTTAACTTCCTGCTCTTTGTGGTAAATAAATAAAAACCTGTATTTTTTTTGTTATATATCCCTAGACATGCGTCAGACACTAATCCCTTGCTGTCGTTTGACGACTACTGCATGTTACCTCCACCAGGAAGTTATGCTTTTGGGCCGGTTTGTTTGTTTGTCTGCCCGTCGTTAGGATGACACAAAATTAATGAGTTTTGACGGAGATTTTATCAAAAAAGTGAATCTCGTGGCTGGCGACAAATGATTGATTATGTTGGCTAGGACACTGAAACTCGACGCACCATGGCCGTAGATTGTGCGGGCAAACTGTTTACTTTTGCACAGGACATTTTAGGGTTTGCGGAGTTATGTTGCTCTGTTATTCTTGATGAATGTATTATAAATTTACCCTGTTGGGTAGGTAAAACTAAGTAGATTGGGAAATTACCACGTTTCTCAGTTTGACAATGAAGCATTTTATTCAATATATGTAATTTACACTCATATTTTGTAGTTGATCGCGAGATTTTTTTGTGGACGATTTTTTTAACAGAAATCGGGGATAAGTTAATAAATTTATGCTAGAAAGCAGCAGAGTGCACGATGAGCACTATGAAGTGAGAGTGAGTGTGAAGAACCAAAAAAAGAGTTGTCAAGTAATTGGTGTTGCCTTGTTGTTGCTAAAAATAAAAGGTCTGAAAAGGTTAGGAAATTCTCCGAAGCTTTACAGTTACTTCCGATGTAGATGTGGAATTTTGTTCACACACACACACACACACACACTCACACGCACACGTATGTGTAATGGAGACGAGGTTCCTAGCGAGACCCTGGTTTCTAGCCCTTAGCTTCCCTAATCGAACGGGGGCCATTGTACAGAAATCGTTAATACATTTGATAGTAGTAGCCTACGATACGTACTAAGAACCACCGTATGTACTATGTAGGGAGAGCTCAGTAGCCGTTAAAGTGATTCTCTCTCTCTCTCTCCAGGCAGAGTTCAGTTAACCAAGTTAAATCGACTGATGGCAGGAACTTGAGAGCAGGGTGTGCGCTTTTGAAAGCACCTAGACAGAACCTTGCGTGGATCACGGATATATAGAGATTTCAAGGACTTACTCTACCGTTGGCGACGACTGTTTTCATGTAGTTGTCTGTGCCCAGTTCTGTCTCATTATTATTATTATTATTATTATTATTATTATTATTCATCCGTAGGATTTGAGCTCGGTATTGAGGTAAAGATCACTGACATCGTGGCTCCCCGTTATTTTGTTACTTTTTCTTTTTCTTTTACTTCATCATCATTTTCTGTCATTTGTATCCCGTGGAGTCACGAAGGGCTTCCTAGATTGAGAGATGGTGAGAGGAGAGGTCGAAGCTTCAGAAGACTTTTTTTTTTATTATTTGTTACTTGTCGCATAGTCTGGGAAATTTCCAAGTACATCTGACAAGGACGTTCTTAAGTTCATAATTATTCTTTAATTTGGAGATGTCGTCAATATTTTGCGACGCCATTCTAGATATAAAAGTGTGTGTTTGAAACACGAACGTGTGCATAAAAGGAGTGGGGAAGGACATGAAAAAAAAAAAAAATACATCCAGTGTGTTACTGGATTAGGTAGGTGTTCCATTTGAATGGAGGACCCAACGTATCCTAATGCTGTATTTTGTGTTGGAGTAGGGAGTGGTGGGGAGTTGGGGGCGGGGGTATTTGCAGAGAGGGGGAGTTTCCGATTTGGGGGGTTTTTGTTTTTGCGGCGGTCATTCGCTCGACGTCGACGCGTCGTTTCGTTATATAACACTGCACGGTGGAGTGGTATGCTACTATGGGGGAAGGGGGTATGGTTCGTATTCCCTTGGACCGGAGGTGGGCGACTTGTGGGTGGGGGGGGTTGCTCTGGTGGAGGGGAGGAAGGTGGGGCGATGGTTCCCTCTTCTGTTATGGTTGGGGGAGGGATGGGGGTGGAGGAGGTAGCAGCGGTGTGTAGTGGTGGTGGTGGTGGTGGTTGAGTGACTTGAATAGTCCCTCCCTCCCCAGTCTCTCTCTCTCTCTCTCTCTCTCTCTCTCTCTCTCTCTCTCTCTCTCTCTCCCTGAGATACATACATACAAACACACTTTTCGTTGGTAGGGAGTTGGATCCAGCTTGCCTCCCCCCACCCCATCACCTCCGGTGTAATGGCACCTTAGACCAGTGGCTCGTGTATCATTTATTAAGTTTATCTGTCTTCAGTATCTCTGTTCTGTACTGCAGACAACGTAAGCTTTCACATTTTAAAGCTATTTTCAGTCTTCCTGGTTAATCGAATTTCTCTCTCTCTCTCTCTCTCTCTCTCTCTCTCTCTCTCTCTCTCTCTCTCTCTCCATTTACCGATTACTTAACTTCCGTTGTAGCTGATGAAGTGGTAATGTCTCCAAACTCTGTTGCTAGTTTCTCTTTGGATTTTGAGAACATGTTTTTATGTGGACAGCTATAACAAGAATCGTGTTCCGAAGCTTATTTTGAAATTTCTCATTATCTGATATTGAATTATTTCCGCTTAGATGTCAGCCTGTATACTCTCCGTACCAAGACATTCTGATTTCGCAGAATCCTGAGTTATTTTGCTATGTGTAAATACTGTATTAGTATGACGAAAATTGGCCTTTTCTTCAATTTTCACTCATTTGGGCATAGAGTTCGGTGGATGTCAAAAATTCCCATTTACTTGCCGTTTCATATTTTTCCAAACGATAAATCAGTGTGTTACCGAGAGCAATATTCAAGTTTATGATCTCATCGCTAAGTGTTGGATTGAACGAGAACCACAGTCATTACTGCAAAGACAGATAGATAGGATAGAAAGAAAATAATTTTCTGACTTCCTCTCCCCACCTTCCATCCGTGGTCGTAGCTGATCCCCCCTCCCCACCCAAGCATCTGTTTCCCAGTTTTAGAAAGTGGAAAGTTGGTACCTGGCACTCCAGAACTATTGCTTGCAAGAGGTCTGGGTTCATTTTTAAGGGATTCGGGTCGGGTGCGGAATTCATGCACAAATATAACAGCTGCCGTACGCAAATGGGTTACCATCAAAATCAGTGTAATAATGGTCAGTTTTGCCGTGCATCTCATTATTAGATGTGTATTGGTCATTTTTACTTATTCCATAATTAAATTATGCTCCATTCAAATAATAATAATGATAATAATAATCTCAAGTTGATTAGGAAATCAACGGATTTGCCAATGGAACGTTTGGCGGGAACTTAAATATTGTCTGTTAGAGGGATACACTCGCGCCATCTGTTGCGTGGAAGCTGACTTCGTCATCCGTTGATGCCAAATCAATTATTTTCCTCATTTACTCGATATTGCAACTCTGTTTATGCTAGTTGGACTCTTAGCCACTGTAATACAATCGACTGTTTTGTAGACGAGAATGACTTGACCATTGCATTTAAAACTGTACAGGGAATTTTGGTAATTTACATCTTTATGACTGTTTAACATTATGGATAAAAACTTTTGTTTTTACCGCAAAACAAAGAAGACTGCTAGTGATGAAAAAGTGACCCCGAAATAACTACTGTTGCTAAGCGAGGCTTTACTTACTGTACCTACGCTAAGCCGTTGTATGTGCGTGTGTACGTACGACGGAAAGGCCAAGAGAGGAATAGGGTGTAGGTAGAAATCTCAGGGAGGACTGGCTCAGTTATTATTATTATTATAATATTATCGTCATTATTACAGTACACATCAGTCTCTTTGAAGCCAGCTCAAGCCACCATCTGAAGCCTTCCTACTGAAATGACGAGGGCGATCAGTCCGGTTATGGATATGGTATAGCTTTGAAATTTATATATTAGTCTCCCTCTTTTGAGAACACGTTTTCTAACTGTTGGAGCTGGTGGTGCTCACCTAGTGGAAATATCAAAGATCAAACCTTCATCATTTTATTCATTACTGAACTTGAATTATTTTTTGATGTCTCTCCTTTATTCAGATTTGAATGTAGGGAAACCGGAGACATGTTGCAAGAGGGGAATTGATAAGAGAAAGGTAGAAATATTTATTTTGAAATAAACGAGAAAGACGACAAGGTTTGAAATCATGCGGACATGCCGGTAAGGTCGAAAGTTCCCTTGTTGCGTTGAAGCGCGGTTACGTCCTTATGTCAGTAGACCGTTTCGCCCAGCGACTCCCCTGAGAGACGAGGTACAGTAGTCTCTATAACGCTAGGATGCAGAGGTCATTTTTCTGTGTGTTCTTGCAGGGCCATAAGGGGGGTTATTAATATTAGAGTGCGGGGAAAAGAGCAAGAGTGTAGCGTATCAACCCAATATTCTTTTCATCTTAGTATTTTCGTCCTGATATGTCTTCAGTTCCCAGTTTCAAACAAACATTATAAATTAATTTTGGAGTAACATTCTGATAGGATTTGTTACTTTTATTTCAGACGAACCCAAACTAGCAAATTCATGTTTTGTAGTTGATATTGAATAAATAAAGTTTCCAGTTTCTTTTTTTTCCGGATACGAAAAGTAGATAGACTATTTTTGTCATTCGTCGTGGATATGGCGTCGTCGAAATAATGAGAAATGTGGCCCTGTGTGAATATCTACCCTCATAGTTTCATTACGTCACGATTTTATTTGATGATGGATCAGGGTTTATCGACTATCGTGTGTTGAATCCCCATCTTGCCACTCCTTTGTGTGTTGCCGCGTGTGCGCGGGCGTTTTACCTACAACGATTAAAACGTACGTGTACACCCAAATGCTCACTTGGATACTTAAATATGTAACATTTGTTTCAACTTTTGTCAAATTTGTTGAATATCGCGAATGCCAAGCTTGAAGGTGGCGGCTCGCTGTTTATACTGTGCCTCCATCATTGGTGCCCCCAAAGATGTATACAGTAAATATTGATCATTGTAATGTATATATTCGTACATATTCACATTATTATATATATATATATATATATATATACATATATATATATATATATATATATATATATATATATATATATATATATATATATATATATATATATATATATATATATATTTATGTGTGTGTGTGTGTGTGGACAGAACAGAAACGTGATAATAGGATTATAGCTTGTATTTTTCATTATTCTCTCTCTCTCTCTCTCTCTCTCTCTCTCTCTCTCTCTCTCTCTCTCTCTCTCTCTCTCTCTCTCTGTGTGTGTGTGTGTGTGTGTGTGTGTGGACAGTTTTCGTGACATGGATATTCATATATGCTGGCGAGTATGTCCCATGCAGGTCCAATATTTGATGGCCACAGTCAGGGCTATTTTATTCAAGTGCAAGAGGTTTATTACAGTCATACATTCCCACTCTCTCCGAGACAGGATACATCTATACAGGATCTTCGAATCCCCACTTTCACGCTGGGTTCGTTCGCAGAAACTATGAAAAGAGAGTCATTAATATCTTGAAAAATATAGTTGATACATTGAAGAGTCGTCGTGATTAAAAAAAAAAAAAAGGTAAAGCGGTCGATGTTAGGCCGATGTCATTTGGTCAGACGTCTAGACTGATCTCTCTCTCTCTCTCTCTCTCTCTCTCTCTCTCTCTGATCAATCCATGTATGGTAAAAGCAAGGCAAGCCATCAAGTGTGTAGACCAGAATCCTCAAAAACAGATCGCATGTCATATGTGGTCACGATGCCAGGCCGTATATCCAAATTGGATGTTTTAACTATCAAGTGTATCCGAAGTTACAGGGATTTAGTTACTGGAGAAATAGAGAGAGAGGAAAAAAACAGGATTGGAAGTAGGGTACATTTAGGCATTATTTTCCCCTCACTGAGTTTATCACACACAGTATTTGTTTTTCGTGAATCTCTCTCTCTCTCTCTCTCTCTCTCTCTCTCTCTCTCTCTCTCTCTCTCTCTCTCTCTCTCTATTAAGTAAACGGCACTTGCGTTGCCGAGAATGTATCAGTTCAACAGAATGGTTTATAAATGGGAGGGATTATGTTCTTTCATTATTAATATTCAATAATCAACACTTTCAGCAACCATTGCCTTCTATTACAGCAATGCCGACCTCATAGGTCCCAGCGCTTGGCCTTTGGCCTGAATCTCATATTTCAGTGCCAGTAGGATTCTTAAGTTGCGGTATTTTCACGTTTTTACTATACATTTGCCAATACTGTATACACCTTCCGGAGTTTGGTTTAGTGAAACTCACTGTGGTAAGAGTATGACACTGCGGTCTAGGAAGGCACCGTTTTTATCATGCGAATTCCATAGGAAATCAATCTGGCAACAAAACTGGCTTATACACAGGCCAGCTTCAAATACAGTTTTACAGCAAAACTTTTATTGGACGGTTTGTTTTCCTCTTTATTACTGGGTTTTCTCACGTTAGACCAGACTTTCTGAACCGTGGAAATATATATACAGTATTATGTATACACATATATTCAGTATATATATATATGTATATATATATATATATATATATATATATATATATATATATATATATATATATATATGCACCTGTATGTGTATAAAAAATCTGTTTTTTGACATCGTCTCATTAGTTCGTAGGAAGATTAAGCCCAGTACAGTAATGGCGTACCATATCCCTTTCTTTAGAGGCCAATGTCAACAGGCTTTTTTTTTTTTTTAAGAGTTCACAAGGAATTGTAATTTTATTTTATTTTTATGCTCATTAAGATATGGCACTGCAATTTATAAATAAATGATTTTGTTTATTTTAACACTGCATGGCGTAGTTATAGTACTGTTTAACAGAGTGTCAAGTGCTTTGCTTTTCCTTCTGCAGCTGGATTGCCTGAGACTGCTGGTGTGTGGGGTCGGAAATGGAGTGTCCGCTGACCCAGGTCTGAAGACTTCACGTTTCACCCAGACTCCCGTTCACATCGCAGCCTTTGCCGGGCATCCACATTGCCTGCAGTGGCTCTTGCAGGCTGGGGCAGATCCCAACGCTCAGGTAGGAAGGAGACTGGTTGTCGGTGCTTCAGAGTGTTTGTTTTTCAGTCTTGACCAGGTTTTAGGCTATGAACTAAGTACTCTTATAAAGCATTTCAGTGTTTGTTATAATTTTACATAGTGTTACTGACAGAAGAGTTGAGAGACCTAGGCCTGCGTGGGTAAGAACTAAGAGTAGGGGGCAGAAATATGAGCATAGGTTGTGTCTATAGATATGTTGAGTTCAAAGAACAGGATTGATGCTAGTGGCATATGTACATATATATGCACATATACATGTGTATATATTGTATACATATCCATATATATTCACAAACATATCTATACATTATATATATATATATATATATATATATATATATATATATATATATATATATATATATATATGTGTGTGTGTGTGTGTGTGTGTGTGTGTGTGTGTGTCAGGTATCAATTTTACAAAATTTAAATTTCCACTAAGGAAACAAAAGTGGCAAACTTTCAAGGCAGTGAGTGGGTAATGAATTATGTAATAGAATTCAAGTACAGAATCTGGGAGTATTAGCTCATGCTTATCAAAGAAGTAGGTCGGAAAGGACATGAAGAGTGTTGGAATAACTGAATAAAAAAAGGGTGGGGGGAGACATTCATGAAGATATGCTGCCCCATGGATACTGTCTAGTGCTCACTGACGCTGTACACGCACACATACACACACTGTTTATCATAGCACAATAACCTCATAACTTCTTGACTTCCCCAGATGATTTTGGATATCCCCCCCCTTATGTTTTTAGTGGTCATTGTGGCTACTAAGAACATATATATGCCTGGTGAAAGTGTATGCACTGTTTATATATATATATATATATATATATATATTATATATATATATATATATATATATATATATATATATATATATAAAAGAAGATACAGAAGCAAAAGAAAGAACATGAAATTATTTTTTGCAAGTGTAAAACTCAATACAGTACTCATAAATAAGCAGATAAAGAAGTATATATATCACATTATAAAGAGAAAGATAAATCAGTTAATGCTGGAAGAATTCATATACATCTATAAAGTACTCTTGTTAGTCTTATGTATCTATGTCTTTGAAAACTTGTACTACTATGGGACTGAAAAACCCTAGAATCTAAACCATCCTGTCTTATTGGAGTGTAACAAAAGTAGTATAAATATACTGAATATATACCGAAGTTTTATGGGTATTATATCAGTAAAGTATTAGTTCACATGTAATATGAAGAGAAGAAATTTTTCTAAATGCAAACACTTATCAAGACTAGAATTTTGAGAATATGAAATGAAGTACTTTTTGTACTAAGAATAAAATTATAGAAGTTGAATCCCCAGAATCCTGGTTAATCTTAAAAATTCCTTAAGGATAATTATTTTGAGACCTGCAGTAAACTCAGGACATGGGGAAAATATATGCATGTCAACCTTAGACGAGACAAAAAAAAAAAAACAAAAGCATTTTAGTTGAAAAGAACCGGTTAAGTAAGGTTTTCATTACGTTTAAAGATGACAGTTCAGACTTGTTCATAATGTGGTATTTGATGAACTTGAATTTTTCCCCTTCAGAAGGCATTCAAAATCTTTTAATTGCACTGGGTGGAGAGAGTGATTGAACAATGTGAAACAAACAAAATGAGTGGATTTGATGAAGAGAACCAAAATAATATTGCCTGTGTAATAGAAGAATAATGTTCAAGGAAAAGTGATTGACTGTAGTATTGATGGTAAACAAGACAGTGTGCCAAATTAGAATGTTGAATTTAAGGAGTGATTTTACAAAATAAAAAATGTTCTTAAGATAATGAGAACCAATCACGAATGTGCGATTGAAAGTGGTAAGTTTAAGCTGTTTGAGATTTTGTAGGACAAAAAACTGCAGAATATCTTTAAATTTGCCAAAGACTTCTTTGTTATTGTGAATAATTGATTTTTAAGTTCTTTGTGTTAATCTGACCTTCCTTAAAGACTTGATGAATTATAACTATGCAATAAGTCCTTCAGTTTCTCGTCATAAGGATGTTGTCCATCTTGAGTATTGATATGAGGTAGAGTATCGATGAATACCTCATGAATAATGCACAGTTAGAAGATTTGGGTCTCCCTAACTAATAGAGATTGATTTGACAGGACTATCTTGGAGAAACTTCCCTTCATAAAGCAGCCAGGACAGGGTCAGCAGCTTGCATTGGTGTTCTGTTGGATAGCAAAGCAAGCCTTGTGTAAGTCGTATATTTGTGAACGAATAGGTCATGTCACATAGGATTGTACTGGTATATACTGTAGTAAAGTAATTGCATATACCTCCTTGATTTTTGTGGATTATTATCATTTTCAAATTCCAAATTTGAGTGATTTGACCACCAAATCTCTTGGGTGGGTAGGTTGCTTATTTTTCATTCACCTTTTCAGGATACGTAACAATAATGGGCAGACAGCGGCTCAGTTGGCCAATGCGTGCAGTTTCACTGAATTGGCCAATCAGCTGTTGCAGATGGAAGGAAAGCAAGGTCAGACATGTCACGTGTAATTGGGATAAAATTATAGATTTTTTTTACAGTAACTGGATTCATTACATGATGCAGATTCATTTGTAAATTTGGCTTCATATTCAGTTTGACCTTTACTGCAGCTAGTCACGATGAGATAGTCCCATTTCATGTTTTAAGTTGGTACCACTTGGTTATTGCATATGTATATTTTATCATTTCTTGCTGTTGTCAGTAATGTCAGTAAGACCTGGTATTCTTATTTTTGAGAATCAAAATTATTCATATCACTGATTTTTTTTATTCTTTTTTATTTCAGTAATTATAGTGCAATGCTTTTTTGCTATTATTTTAGAGAAAGTTTTGCATTACAGGGGTTACAACAGATGTAAATGGTTCTATTACCCGAAGTGTCCCAGCTCATGGACTCAATGGGGGAGTCTTTCCTCACTATGGCCAGACTGCCCTGTTTGCAAACCACCCAGTTTCAGAACAACCTAGTGTACAAAATAACACCAATGGCTTTAGTCATAATGGTACCAGCACTCCTTTAAGTAATGGAAGTGGGAATGATGCATCGCATGGTGTATGTACTTCATCAAATGGTTATTATGGATTCCAGCCAGCTAATGGATCAGCCAACGGACATAAAAATGGTCACGTTGAGAATGGAGATGATTGTGAAATGGAAACTGATACTCCTGCCATGAAAACTGAGCATGTGAATGGTTCTGTTGAGAATGGTTCCACTGTTACAGCTTCTAATCCCTCCAGGAATGTTACTCTAGGATTCACCAATGGCCATGTTATTGGCACTGTCATGGGATTCACCGGTGCTGGTGCTGTGAAGCCAAAAACACAGACAAATGGTATCCATACATCTCCAGTACTTAGAATGGGGGACGACATTACTCTTAGTCGTGCTGTGTCACAGAATGAAGTTCCAATTGGTGGCTGTAAGAGGTCCAGAGAGGATGGGACAGTCCCACAGATGAAGCGCATGAAAACCGAAGGTAAGAGTTTAGATTTTAGTGCCTTTCCTATTTCCTGTCAAGTTCTCTCTTATTGTTTCATGTAAGAATGGAGAGATCTGGATGTGGTATGCAACATTGTGATGAAGAAGAATAGGTAATTATAAAATTTTTAATTTATATTTATGAAATACTTTGCTTACAGTATTATGGATTGTGGTTATCGTTTGCTACACTTCCTGCTGGTAGTGACTGTAGTCACGATGTGTAGGTGAATGGTGACAATGAGATAAGTGCTAATAGGTACTGTATTTCAGGTAACAAGTTGTACTTTATAAAGACAAGATGGTGTAAAAATGTTGAAATTACCTTGTGAATACAGGTAAAACAGGAGGATCCTGTTTTATTGGCAATGGTCCTTTCCTTATTCATTGAAACAAAAGAATTATATATTCCTTGGTTTGTGATATTTAATGACTTCTCTGTTATAGTGTGCGAAAAAACCTGTAAAGTTAAGTTTAACCGTTACAAAATACTTCTATAAAACCACTTGTAAATGGTCCACCATAATGGCTATGGTGTTGTTTGCATGCGATACTTAGGTTTGTGTGAAAGACATTTTAGTCTTTGGAGATTTTGCCTTTTTATAATGGCACAGGGTTGACATTAATGCTGCAGTAATTCATGGATTCATGTATTCCTCAAGAATGTTTTATGATGGTTGAAATTTTTTGGTTGCAGTGCAGGCGCTGATCTTTCAAACATACTTCAAGTTCACATTTGTGATTTTGCTACTATGTGGCATTTTATTGACATCTATTATACCAGTAACCCTTCCATGGTCATGACATTATTGGAAAAATGATAATGGTCATGGTGCATACAGTAAAAAAAAAATGCAAAGAATATGAAATTTTATAAATAACAAAACTAGATATTGTATGGGTATTTGAAAAGTTTTGGTGTCTCTGACTTCATACCAAAATGATTAAAGGGGTTTTCATACTATATGCAGGAAGGTATAATTGGTTAAACTCAGCAATTGTAACTGCTCATAAAGACAAATAATAGTTCTGGTTAACTTAGCTGGCATGCTAGTTAACAATTACAGGAAAGTTTGTGTTTGTTACTGTAGTGCCAGATGATTTATTCATTTTTCATGGAAAGTGCATTTGTTTTTCAAATGATATGAAGGACGCGACTTCCCACCTTGTGTACCACATGTGATTTAATTTGTTGGTTGTTCTATGAATTGCCTTTTTTTTAAATTTTACATGTTGTGTTTGAATAGACCTATAGCAAAGAATCATTTGATTTTCATGATTAGAAGAGTAATTGACTGAAGACTCAGGCAGTCTAAGTGGCTGATTAACTTTGACAAGAATTTTTTTGTCTTTTGCATCTTTTTGCACAATCATTTTACAGTATATGAATAGCATTTTGTTGTGAAGCTATTAACTATATATATGTATATATATGTATGTATGTATATATATGTATGTATGTATGTATATATATATATATATATATATATATATATATATATATATATATATATATATATATATATATATATATATATATATATATACAGTAATCTTGAAATTTCATCACAATCTTAAATGGAACATTATCAGATTTAAGGAAAAAAAAAAGATTGATTTTAATATACAGTACATGCATATTGACATTCAGCTGTAACATATCCTATTGCAATATAGTTAATGAATTTGGGTTATCCTGTTTATCTATCTGTATTGACATACACATTTAGAAGTCTTCTTCATTGTTATTCATCATTTTAATGTGTCCTAGGTTCCACTTTGGGATATACCTGTAGTTTGATGCTATAGATTGTAAGTTAGAATTAATTTCAAGTTTACGGGTTTAGTAGAAGTAAATGGACAAATTTCTCAAAGCATAAGAAAAACATGAGTTTATTTTCAATTTTCTGTTGTGATCTAAATGTAAAAGACAAAAGCTTAATCGTCACTTTCACTAGAATGAGGTGGATTTTGGAAGTAAACGGCAAAATCTGCGTGCACACATAAATGTTAATAAGGCAGTATCGAGTTTTTGACAACTTTGTCGTTATAATAGTTAAGAGAACTTTTTAGATAAAAAAATACTCTAATGGTGTTCAGTAATAAAGTATCTGTTGATTCAGGTTACATCTCTAGATAACCTTGCTGGGTAAGTTCTATCTTTCAATCAACATTGAGTAAAGAATTTTGTTTGATTTTAGGATATCTGATTTTATTTAACTGTTTTGCAATAGGAAACTCACTACTAGCATGATTAAACGGAAAGTGCAAGTATTTCAGCGGTTAACAGTGGATATAGTAATTTAATTAGTCATGAGTTATATAACATTGCAAAAATAATGGTTTTAAATAGGTATATGTTGAACAAGTGAAACTTTTGATTTTCAAATTAATAGATTTTGGTGGTTACTGACTGCAGTGTTCCACGGGCAGCACACTGTCTGCAACACCAGAAACTGTATTGGGAGGGATCATTCACTATGTACAGTAGATTAAAAAGAATAAAAAAACTCATGCCAATGCATTACTGTACTTACAATTAACTCACATTCATAGTCTTTACAGTAAACCCCCCAGACACTTTTGTCTTTCGTTTAATATACAAAGAAGAGTGGCAATTTCCCTGTGTTCGTGTATTTGTGGGTCCACAGCAGTTAACTGGGCCACTTATTGCTTAGTATGGACACTGGGGTTGGGGGCAGGAACTTTTATTATAAGTGATGAGTTATGTAAAAAAAAATTATTCAAGAAAAATTAGATATGTTTCATTACAAACTCATTGCTTAATCAAATCGCAGTTAAGATGGGAGAGATTTAGCTGATGAACACCCCAGTTTGGCTGATTTAGACTACTAGAATTTGCTTGAGAGTTCTTAGAGTTCTTGGGATCAAGATTAGCAACTTGAACCCATGGCTGTAAGAGAAACGGGAGTCATAAAACTTGTTAATGACAGTAAATTAAAAGTATGTACTGTGGCTGTGAGTCCATATGGTATTCCTGGAAATCGGCTAAGCACTAATCAATTGTATGAGAGATAGAGGCAAATAAATCCATAACGTTCAGTGTCTCAGAGGATGCTGTAATGGTGAATGAGGGAAGTACTAAGGTGATGAGGATGAGGCTACCAAGTCCAGAAAATTAGGAAGTGCAAATCAAAAGCAAGTACAGAATACAGAAAGACAAACTTACAAATTAGCAGAAAGCTCCACCAGCATGCAGCAGATATTAACCAGAAAGGGTACCGAAGTTATGAATGTGATTGGGAAATCATAAATTGAAAGGCAAAATACACAATTTAAGGTTCAGTGGAAGCAATTATGAATACAGCTGATATATTGCTTGAAAAGGTAAAAAATCAGTGATACAAATGCCTTGCTAACTTAGACACCTGATAACCCAAAATGCCATAAACTGCTAGCTGAAAGAAAGACTAGGTTTCATGATTTGTTTTGATTGCATTAATGAAATGAGGATGAGGTAAATGGATAATATTAAGGAATTAAGTATTTTAAGTTAACTAAGTTTCAATATACAGTCATGGAAACTTCTGGAAATTTAGCAAAGGTATGGGATCTTTGAACAGCATGACAGACACAAAAAGTTAGGTAGTTAACAGCTGGGAAACCAGGGATCTGTATATGCAGGTGTAGTGCTTATGTCACTTTTTTGTCATATTGAATATAAGACAGAAGTGGATGAGGCATTAGAAGACCGGTCATTAACAAGTTTTATGACTCCCGTTTCTCTTACAGCCATGGGGTCAAGTTGCTAATCTTGATCCCAAGAATTCTAAGAACTCTCAAGCAAATTCTACTAGTCTAAATCAGCCAAACCGGGGTGTTCATCAGCTAAATCTCTCCCATCTTAACATAGCTATTAATAATGGTTTTATGGGGACATGAATTATGTTGCATTTAAAGCGTTATACTGTACATTAAATCAAGATTTCTTATATTGATAGTGTACTGTGGGTAGCTAGTACAGTATTAGATATAAAAAAAAAGATATACTCAGTACACTTTATCATTATCATTATAAACATTACACCAGCTTTTCCCTCTATGGGGTTAGAATTAAAATTAGTTCTCTCACTCTTCTCTGTCTGGCCTTTTTTTGCCTGAACGCCAATCAGGCCTAGGCTTTCATCTATCCCATTTCTCCATGATTTCTTAGGTCTTCATCCTGCTGTTCCCTTATCAACAGGTTTTTTAACTAACTGTTCTTCATCAGCTCTTTTCACATATCATCTTGACAGTTTATGGTTACCTTTTCAGAATCTCCATTTTCCTTGTCAGTACTGTACCCACTTTTCTGATGTATACAGTAGAGTAGTACAGGCCTTGTGCACCCATTGTAAGTCTGCCTTCTCTACTAATGGGACATTTTATCTATCAGTAGTTTAGCTGTCTCTCTTCCCTTCATCTCTTTTTGCATTTTCATCTAAACAGGTCTGTTTAAATTGAGCATCACACCATCAATAAATTTGTTAGTAAAGTAATGAATTTCATATGTTGCATAAGATGCCAGCATGTTTTCAAGCTAGGACCACATTTCAGCCTTAGGAGCAGTTACTTGTATTATTGAGTAGATCTTGGGTGTGAAGACCCTCTTGAGTGTTCATTTGGTATACACATAAACTTCTTATAATATTGAAACTTTTGAGGTGAGTAGTTAAGACAACTGCCGAAATAGGTAAATTAGCGTAGGTTTAAATTTGTATTGTCACAAAGATAATAAAAATGGGTAAAAGTAGTAACCTTGAGTGTTCATTTGGTATATCGATAAGCTGCTCATAATATTGAAACTTTTGGATGAGTAGATAAGACAATTGCAGAAAGAGGTAAATTAGCATAGGCTTAAATTTGTAAGTATTAACACAAAGATAACAAAAATGGATAAAAGAAGTAACCTTGATCTTAATGATTGCAAATAATTTTGATAGGTACTTTATTACTTTTCTATTTTTATTGATTTTATATTTAGAGATGGATATTACAGTATTAGACATCTTCAGGGAACTGAAAGTGTGTTTGTTAGGAAATTTTCCTCATATTTTGTGTTACTGGTGTAAGTAAGGTGAAAATGTTTGATGAAAGTTGCTGGAGATTTGCTGTTATGTAATGATTATGCATAACAAGGAGAAATTTTGAATAATTCCTCCAGCTCATACTCACTACAAGCTTTAATTTTACTAGTAAAGCAAATTACTTCCTGGTCACTGTTTTTGCAAATGAGAACTTTTCTGAGGTAATTTTAAAGGATAAACAAACAGGTTTGGCAGTATTTACAACTATGAAGATCAAATTTTTTCAAAAGGTAGCCAGCGACATATGCATCAGTGTTTTTCACAGCCAGTATCATGAAATATCTCCAGAAATTTATTACTTTAACTGCATTACACTATTATTTGTATTTCTCAAATTTCTCTGCTTAGTAGATTTTGATGCTAGAAAGAGCAATTGTTTAAGATTTCTGTATTTTAAACTTCCTGACTTTGGTGATAAATAAACAAAGCAATGATATTTTACCACTGAGTGATGCATAGTACAGTACATGTGTTTCTCTGACAAGTTTGTCATTTTGTCATCAGGAAATTAGAATATCAAAAGTCACTGATTTCTGATGAATGTCAAAGCGACATTCTCTCTCTCTCTCTCTCTCTCTCTCTCTCTCTCTCTCTCTCTCTCTCTCTCTCTCTCTCTCTCTCTCTCTCTCTCTCTCTCTCTCTGAGAAAGTTTTAAAGTTTTCCATCATTGGTTGAAACAAAAAATGTTGCATAAGATGTTGTCCCTTAACTTGAGGCTGATTAGTCCAGATGGAAATGCCAGGTTATTTGGTTGTAATGTCAGGGAGGCAATATTTTTTGCAATAACCTAGTGATCTAAGCACAGTAGTGGTGGACAAAGCAAATATTTTTTCATTGAATAACCATTAATAGCCCTCTGATTTGCTGTTTGATTTCTAAGTTTATATTACCCTCATACTGGTCATTGCATAAGATGAAGAAATGAAATGGTTTATGTTTAAAAATTCCAGCATGCAGTGTCCAATTTTAGTTTTCTCAGAAAACAATTTTTTTTTTTTTTTTTTTTTTTTTTTTTTTTTATAGAAAGAAGTGTTTTAAAGATACCCTACATCATATACAGTGCTACTCCACTTTTCATGGGGATAGGTTTCAGAACCCACCGTGGAAATGCGAAATCCCCTCTGAAAATGCTTACAACTGCCAAATACCATGTACCCCTTAAACTAAAATGCTTATAACTGCCTATTCTAACAGTTCACTGCCTAATTTAATTAAAAAAAATGAATAAGTGATAATTTTAGAGATATGGCCTATAGAAAAATTTGCAAATTGGTGAAAGTTCCCTTGGAAACATGAAAGATATGTTCCGCAAAAATCCGTGACAAAATGAAGTGCGAAAAAGTGGGGTAGCACTGTATATCAAGTACCTGTAGCAAGATACAAAATTAGAAAGTGACGATGCTAAATACCTTCAACACATTTAAAGACAGAAAATGTATCTTGCCAGCATGACAAGCAGCAAGTTTTACCAAATCCTCACAACTAGTTGTTACACCAATTGGAAAATTTCACAAATTTTGGGAAATGAACCATTCTCTTTGAAGCAGTTTTAGGCCCCA
The DNA here is from genome assembly GCF_040412425.1 of Macrobrachium rosenbergii. NCBI lineage: Eukaryota > Metazoa > Arthropoda > Malacostraca > Decapoda > Palaemonidae > Macrobrachium > Macrobrachium rosenbergii. The sequence continues at coordinate 55,404,547 of NC_089742.1, forward strand.
GCTCTTTTGCTTTCTCCATTTTACCTTTCATCTGTTTCCTTTGGAACTTGTCACTTAGTGTCTAGCCTGTTGGCTTTTGTCATTCTCCAGTTTTCATCTCATTTAAGTGAAAATCCTTTGGACCAGCCTTGTAAGTCTAGAAATGTCCCAATTATCTGATTGAACCTCCTAAAAAAATTTGTTTAATTATATACTCAGTGATAATTAGACTTATTTTTCATTACAGTATATATCAGATTCTGTCATGTAACTTCATTATAAAAATAGGTCCATCTGCCTTGCATGAATAACAGTGTTGTACTTTCTTCCACCAACAAAACTGGGAGGAGGTAAAGTCTTTGCCATTGTATGTTTGTGTTAATGCAAAATGTCTTGAATGGTTGTTGATTAATCAAAGTGAATACATTCATTCTGTGACCTGCTGTGTGTCGAAGATTTTACAATTTGTCACTATTGAAATATTCACATTAAAATTTGATTTCCAACTATTATATATGAAACAATAATTTAACACATAGATTTCATAAGCAAATTTAATCATTAGAAAAAAGTATCATGCATTCTTTGATACAGGGTAACATTCACTGCCGTGCCAGAGGTTTGCTCCCTGCTGAGTGCTCTTGTGCTAGGTTGGACAGTTATGAGCTACAAATTTATTCATTAGCTGTCCTGCATTGGTGTTTGCTTGGAGTTACAAACCATTGTCTTACTAGCCTTAATGGTAGATTATCAAAGATATAAAGAAGAAGAAGAAGAGTGCTTGATTTCAGGGGTTTATGAACATCCTTCAAGGAAAAAGGTCAACTTCCACTTCCTCACCTGAATACAGTGAGTTCTGCTGCTGCCTCTCAAGTCTAGAATGAAAGTCCTTTAGAAGGTGTCCTCTCAGTTGCACAGTCACTTAAATTTGTGATCTTCCGTTTCCTTAAGTATGTTTTTTGTATGTGGTTATTAATATTGTATATTTCTTTACTCTCCCCTTCATCCATGAAATAACTATTGTGCATAAATCTTGTTCTGACATACACCGAGAGGATTATTGAGTGATGGTAGGCCCTCACTTGCAGTTAAGGTAGGGGCAGTGCCCTAAGTTTAGGCTTGAGTTCTCCATTACTCATGAATTAGAGCTTTCATATCTCCTTTTGAGATGGTTTGTAAAACATTTTATATGAAGTCTAAAAATCACTGATTTCTATAGGCTGAGAACAGGTAAGATATTGAAATAATGCATTGTCAGATCTTTAGCAACATCAGATGGTTATTTTACAGGTTATTATTTGGTAAAAAATAAATTTCCCCCAAATATAAGTACAGCTTTATTACTATTTGGAAGGATTCTCTCCAAGGGCAGTATTTTTTTAAAACAATTGCCATTTCAGCAACATTAGATTCATGAACAGAAGAGCCTTCTCTATTGTTGTTATCGTATTCTGATCAGTAGGTCAGTGATAAAAAATTACTAAAGGACATCAAGAGATATACTGTTGCTGTTGTACATTTATTACCTCTAATAATTTCAAAACGGACACTAGCAAATATTTACAGAGTATGGAATGAGTAAAATGCAAAGGGGTACAAGTATATATAGTGGGGAAGCAGGTTTGAGGTTATCTTCAGTCTCCAGATGGGCAGCAGAATACTCCTCTTTCATAGCTGTAAAAAAAAAACCGTCTTCAAATTATATTGCAGTTCACTGTCCAGGTATAGGCAGCCCATCCACCAACCAAACCAACTAACCTGTTTTGTTTATCAGCCACTCTGCCTGTTGCTTGACCTGTAGATGTTATTGTTGCTTTGGCTGACACCTCCTATATTTCTTGCTTGAAGGAGCAGCTATCCTCTTTTCTTCAAAACATGATGCAGCAGCAGTTAAGGCAGTTATCTGATGCATCTATCATCACTTTACCACTTCCACTGTAGCCCAGTCCACAACTGCAGCCCAAGCTTTATGATATCCTGCTCCTGGTCCCTAGTTGTTCACTGTCCCCCAGATGAGCAGACACTGGTTATGATCTAGGCTGTGAATAGTCAATTACCTTATAGGATCTAAAAGGAGTGATTTACATCTAGTGATTTTCTTCTTGGCAAGAAGAGTTTCAGCCACTGGTAGCACTTGGAACTGTGTCCAGTGTAGGAGTAGGACTACTATGCTCTCCAACTATAACTTACTATGGTCGGAATTGGAACAGTGATCACAGCCATGACCAGGATGCAGTTGAAGGGACCAGAACTGTGACTGAGGAAAGCAACTCAACTAAGGACATTGCAATGGCCAAGGGGATGATGATGTCTTGGCTGGGCTTCCATTCTTCAGTTAAGGATGATATTCTACCTATTTGGCAGCATTGTTGTGAAGAACTGCAATTAATGATCACTCTGACCTGACATGTTTGGTGTTGGGACTTTGCTAGGCTGAGGCAGGCCAATGTTGAAGAAAGTCTTAACTGTAACTTTACTTTTGCTTGAAGAGTCATCTGTTCATTCTTAATTTTTGATGATTACAATGTAAGTTATCCATTATTGAACCTTCATAAACGTTTGAGTTTGGTATGGTTATGACTTTCAGTCAGCATTCATATTACTTTGAAAGTAAATAAATTGAGTTTGTCATCTTATGATTTTGTTTATTTAGGCTTATGTTTAAGCTTTAGCGATTAAGAAATAGGTGTTATTGTAATGCTGTTAAGATTGATTGTTATTGTTTAGGTTATACTGTATTAGGATTAGTGGGGTCTGCAGATGGTCTGGTTTTATATCAGATTTTCTTTTAACATTAAATAGTAAAGTTTTATGTGAGAAAGGCGCTTTGGGGCTTGGATGTACTTATCTGACCAGGTGGAAGTGTGATTGGGAGAAGCTGACAGCAGACTGAGAGCACTGTGTAGTAATGGATTTGTATGAAAGAAAATTAGTGTTTCAGAAATTATTTGTAATACTGTAGTGGGAAAAGATTCTTTTGCTATTAGACTCAGAACACCTGGTTAACTTTGTTAATGGTGCCAGCAGATCATCATCACATTTTAAAGATCCAGTTTTCCCCTGATGATTGAGTGGGGTTCAGCCCTAAACAATAGCACTCTTTTGCTTATGCAGTAGGTCATTTACACAAGAGAACTAAGACTATGTTGAGTGAAAAAATGGCACTTGAGAGTTTCCTCTTCCTTAGCCTAAGAAAGCTTGGTATGAATCAGAGCCCTACAAGCCTAAAGTCACTACTAAAGGATCATTCTGACAACAGAAGAAAGGACAACAATAGCATCAGCACCCCTTTCAAAGTGGACAAGACGCTCCTACCAGAGAAAAGGGAAGTCAACTTCCAGACTGCATGTTCAAGGAAGGGAGGAGCTGAAGCCCAATAGGATTTGCATGGTTGGGGTTGTCTTCTACAGCATCACGTACAGTGGAAGTCCTCTCCTTGGGGACACAGTATAATTTTCAGTGGGCTAGGGTGGAGATGGTCTCACCTCCCTCCTGTAAAGGAGTTTTTCCCAAAAACCAGACCCCTTTTAAAAAGGGGCCATAGAGAAAGATGGCTCTATATGCCAACACTCCTCAGCATCCCATGAAGCATTCCTTTGAATGAAGGGTGATCCTTGGCCCTTCAAGTTTGAACAAGTATATTGTTTGCATAAATTTTTATATGTACTGTTCTTATTTATTTTATGGGAGCTCAAAAATGAAGGCATTCAACTGGTGTCCTGTGCCACCTAAGAAGAGCGCTGATGAAACCTGGGAGTGGTAGTTGGCAGACTCCAGTCTAAAGGTTTCTTAATAGGAACAAGTCCCACTTTACACCCAGCAGATGTTTTCTGAGGCTGGGACTTTGTTGGGATATTTTTCGTGGCCACTTGTCTCTTCCCAACAGCACTCACACCAGAATAAGGGAGGAATTGAGAAGACTCCTTGCACAGCCCAACTTTTCCAAATGACAATTGGAACAAAGTCTGAGCCTGTTACAGTATGAGTCAGTGATAGATCTATTCCTTAGATTGTGGCTGTAGGATTTAAACAAAGTCTGGTTCTCACATGCCAGGAAAAGGCTTTGCAATCGCCTTCATCTGAGATTGCGGACCTGGAAGGGATCTCTGGCAAACTGGCCAACCTGACCACCCTTCGTATGGGGGATAATAATACAGATGCCTCCTTGACAGGTTGGGGAGGCCTATTCTGGCCAAGACCAGCTATATGAGAATTCTTTGTAATTGGTTGGTTAGTCTTAAGTAGCCCTTAGGACCATGAGAGTGTAATTTCTATGATGACACAGCACTACCAAAAATATGTTTTTCATACATCAAAACCTATTTTTTAAATGTTGCGTTTCAAAAAAATAAATATTTATCTGTTCTGGAGATAGGTGTTTTGCATAATATAGTGGTCAGATGTCTTGTAATACCAGAACTTGAGTTAATTTTTCAGTAAGTTTCTTTTTTCATCATATAAATTAAAACTACAGTAAATATGTAATCTGTGGATTTTATCTTTTGACATTTAACCCATGGAGAGCACAAACAAAAACAATTTTTCCCTCCTAGCATTTGGGCAAATAAAAGCCCATTGCAGATGATGATTCAGAGAGTCAGGACAACTTAAGATATCGCTCATAACCCACAGGTTAAAAGGAAATGGGAAGTTACCCAAGGAGCAGTCACTGGGTTTTGTTCTTGCATTGTTTGACTATGAATTACATTACATACTCGATTTGCTAGAATACTTGTGATTGTTGTTTGGTTTTCTTGTTGCACAGAGGAAGCAAATTTTGGTTTTTGTACATGTCAATTAAAAAAAATACTAACACTAAATTTAAATCTCTTTCTTTGATAGTACTGTATTTTTAGTTTTATACAATTACAGTAGTGCTATTTTTGTTCCTGTCATAATGCAGAGTGGCAAGTTGATCCATCCAAAGCAAATGCCAATTGTTTGTTTTTATATGAACTACAGAATATGTAATTGTATGGTTATATATGAGGACTTTTCCATGATGTGAATGTTGTTTCCAGGTGTAGATACTGGTTTGTGGTGGTTTCTCCATAAATACAGGGAAAATGTTGATGCTAATACTTCTGTTCTTTAGAATGATCTCAAAATGTTTAATGGGTTTGTTATTGTAGTTGTACCTTCATATTGGAGTCTGTGGGTCTTAATGGTACACAGTAATTGACAGCGGGGAAACGTGGTTTACTTACTGCAGTGTTTTTTTTATACAGTTTTATGTCTTTAGGTTATGTATAATATTCTGTAAAAATTGAATGTTATGATGGGAACTGGGAAGAGTCAGCTTTTTTCTGTTTTTTATGAAAGTACAGAAGATTACCGTTGTTGAATTATAGATTTCAAATATTTTGAGATATATAGTGAGTCATTCACAGGTGAATGCCGTATTTCAAGAAATTATCATTCTAAAATAAACCATGTTCTTTATTCAAGAAAAGACAGATTTTGAAGAAGAATTCAGAATAAGACTGACTTTGCTGTGTTTCATCTTTCTGAGGTAAATTGGTATGTTTTGCAATAAATATTCTTAAAATGAAAGGATATGCGTATTTTTGTATATTATGTGCATTATATATATATGTTTGTATAAATATGTATGCATGTGAATGCATATAATGTATGTGTGTATTGCACTGTACCTACACTTATGCATTTCATTTTTTATGTACATATATATACAAATATACATTTGTATGTAAATGTTGATGCACATATAATAAGACTGTGAGTATCTGGACTTCCTGTATTTTTGTTTTTACTTTCTTCCTTCAGACAACACAGTAGAGACGACAGCTTTGTGTCAGGAAGCACTAGAGTGTGCAGCAGTGGTGGTGGATGAGGCTCAGCATGGTACTGATACTACCATGATGGAGACCGCTCACTCTTTTTCAAGCTCTTCTCATGAGCAGTCACACACTTCATGTAGTCAGCCACTCACCCCGAAAAATTCTATGTCTCGTGCACAAGAACAACAGCAGTGGATATGGGTGGTTTAGAAATATTAGGGCTGACCTCTTAAGTAAGTTGTAAATGAAGCTTGCTGCCAATTAACTTGAGTTATTGTTTAAGATGAAACAACTATTTATCAACCAGCATTGAGTTTTATTAGTAGCTTTGCCTAGGTGGATTCACAAGTAGCTGAAGGGGCTGATGGAACTGAGATTCATATTTTGTCTGTAGGTAACTTGCAAGTGTTGTTTTTGCTGGTTAAAAGTCGCACATATTATGAAGACGTGTTAAGGAGCACATTTGATAGACATGTTAGTGCATAGGTAAAATTAGCAGGATTGTACAGAATGTTATATGATTATGGTGTATATTCATTCATTTGCACCATTCTGAGTGCATGCATAGAAGTCAAACATTCAGTGTCATTGGGAGGCATTCAGTTTTTTTTTTTTTTTTAACCAAAGAAAAAACCATGTTAATTATTTGTTGACACTACCACGTCCTGCTGATTAGCATTACCTTTAGATGATCAAATTTTTATAGACCGTAGCTTACCTGCAGAAATGGTCTACTTTTATGGCTACAAAGGAAGGAAATAGCTATGGAAATTCGATCAAATATAAACCTGTAAGGAATATATTTCTTTAGGACCAATGGCATTGCTGTTCAGGTTAGGATAATTTCCTTGAAAACTTTACTGTATTATACTGAATTGTTTGTTTCTGTCTGTGGTAGCAGTATAAGCTTTAATAAGATATTCCTAAAACTTTTGGTTGCACAATATTAATGAAAAATACTCTTTAGATGGTAACAGAATAGGCACAGTATTAGGAAAAGGCTCACCTTACAGAAAGTCAGACTATTAAACTCCCTTGTAGACCTATCTATTAAGGCGTAAGCATACTTGTGATAATTTATTACAGTAGGTTAAGTAAATCGTGAATATTTATTGGATTTCTGTTGCTGACTCTTATTCCATTAGCTTTCATTGTTTTTAGTTGCGTATCATTGACAACTTATTTTGAAATTAGATTTGGCGACTTTCAAGTTTAAGTTAAGACTTATTTTACCTCTTGGACTGCAGTAGATATTGTTGTCATTACATATCTAGATTGGGCTACACTGTGATGAATTTTACAGACATGCAGCAAGGAATGCAGGCAGTGCTTGTATGTATGTTTCATCTGGGAAAGTGTAGGATATCAGATATGATAGCAGAATATTTTCTAGCGGAATAATTTCCATTATTCCAGCTTGTGTATGAATTTGTCACCATTATTGTCAAATAACTGATAACAGCAGAAGTATGATTTATTTAGGTAGAGGATTATTGAAGAGTTGGTGATGAGAATGGATACTTACTTCTCATTTCAAAAGAAAAGAATGAATGAAAATGGGGGAAGCCAAACATTTATGAATTACAGTTGTGACAGGCCATATAAAATTTCAGCACAGCTGTTAATTGTGGAATCTCAGGCAAGTCAATGATCAAAGGTGTCGTATAGAACCATGCAGTGCTATAAAACTTATGTCAGCTCTGTTGTTTTGGCCAACCATGGCACCATTACGCTAATTTTTAAAATGCTTTACCGTTGTTGGGCCACTTTCATTAATAGTGGGATGTGTGTCTTGAACTTGCTGATAAATTGTTGCCAGTGGCTTGATAAGGGTAGTTTTTCTTCTTGCTACATATTACTTATAGTACTGCAACAATTTAAAACTGAATAATGTTTCACAAATACAAACCTCTTACTTATACTTGATGCAAGGAAATGTGCAGTTCATCAGTTTTTAAGTATTTTATATAGGCAAAAAGAATTGAGTTATCTCTGTGAGAATCTCTTTTCTCTATATCTGTTGTGTCATTTGTTGCCTTGGTGACTTGGATCAATTGTTGCAGTAACAATTAAGAGGGACTGAAAGGAGGTTGCTCCAGGTAAAATTTTTGATGTATGGAATATTTATTTTAGGTTAGCATGTTTCCATATGATAAAATTTTTATTTTACTGGTGGTAGTTGATACTTCTCTGTCTTAACTGAAGACTCAGTACAGTATCTACTTATGACTGTCATAAATCTGAAGGCTTGTAAAGACCTGCAAACCCATGATTAACTAGTCGTGTCAGCTTATCAGAGTTTTAGTCTTGTGCACACAGGCCAACCAGTGATTAACCAATTTTGTCACCTTATCAAAGTTCGTGCAATTCACTACCCATGTTAGTGGATATGGGCGTGAGGAGAAGGCTGTATTTAGACAAGATCATTAAACAATACTTGATTCAAGAATTCACATAAGATGTTCATAATTAATGAGAGATCCCATTTCATGTGTTTTTGTTGATGCTCAGGGTAATGCCCTCTCAAAATCCATGGAAAGATTCTTGTGTTCCGGTAAATCTGTTTGGTCCATTTCCTTTCCTGATATTTGATACTTCTGTAAGGTTTAGTTATAAAAAAAATTTTTCTGTTTCCTTCCCCCCCCAAAAAAAAAGAAAAATTCAGTCACTAGAAAAGCAGTAAAGAAAGTTTTAATTTATTTATTTAAAAAACTTAACATAGTCCAATTTATCACTTACATTTTTCTTGTTCGAGGGAATCTTCTGTAATGTGACCTAAACTTATTATAAGGCAAAGTAGCAATTCCCTGGGTTTACCAGGCAGAAGTGAGGGTCAGTCCTGAAAACAGCTCCTTTGTTTTGTCTGCCATGTAACCAACATTATTGCATCCACACCAGGTCAATAGAGCTTGTGAAGTAGAGGTTTCATGAGGGGGAATGGTGGTAAAATAAAGTCTAATCATAAGTCCAGTGTCACTAGCACAAAATGGCAACATCATTATTTTCTTGCCTTAAAACTGTGTGCTTGATGGTTCTCCGCTTGGCTCATAAATGTCCTCTGTGTCACTTTTTTTCCAGGATAGGAAAGTTTCATTGGCACTGAATACTTGCTTTGGTAAATATACTTTTTCCTCCGTGAGTGTTTTGATAGTGTCTGGAAACTGTTTAGCTGTTTCTTGGTGAGCAGAAGCTGTTTTCATGTAATCCACATTTTGCAATCAACCAGCCTTCTACAGGAGAAGTTAGATTGTTGCAATTATGGGTGGATTTGTTGACTTGGTCTGTATTCAGGTAGATCACTGGTTACCCAGTGCCATCCTGATCCCATGATCTTCTCATCTGGTATCTGCTGTAGGATAGAGCAGGGTTTGTCTTTAGGTAGTGGTTAGTCCAAGCCTCATTGATTATGGAATTGTTAAATTCAGACCTGAATTATATTTGGGCGATAGTAAAGGAAGCATAGAAGGTGCCACTTGAAAAAGGGTGTGGGTAAAGTATTGGAGTTAACAGAACACTGTATTAAGTATTCATTGTAATAGATGTTGCAGAAGGTGCTCAACATTTGGGGGTTTAGGTGGAGTTCAGTTCCTAGCATTCCGAGTCACAGTGAAGAGATGGATGGATAAGACAAGTTTTTCATCTTGGTAATATACTGGATTGTCAGGCTAAAATTGTTGCAGTAGGAAGAAAAATTAGAGTAGAAATAGATTGTTCTGGTAAATAAGAGTACAGTCACTACCCTACTTAAGAACAAGTTACATTCTGGACAGCCGTTCATATCTTGAATTGTTCGTAAGTTGGTTTTTGAATATGTAGTGCATAATTTTTGTTGATGTTTACATTCACGAGTTAATCTGGAGTCATAGATTATACTATTTTCACTGCATATATAAATGATGCAGTAATATAAAGAATTGCTTTGGATGCTAGAAAGGTAAAAAAGAAGAAAATAGAATTAAGATTCATGCAATATTCAAAATTTAGTATTTTCTTTACAACTTCATATAACTTTGAAAGTTATGTACTTGGAAAATTTCAGAGGAGCAGCGTCTGACATTGGAAGTTCACAAAAGTAAACAATGCACATCACTTATCTATTGACAGTAATACATAATAAACGTTTCCTATGGGGAGAGGAAATATAGAAAATGGGAATTCATCAAAGAATGATAGAAATAAGTAGGAATATTTTAGGACTATGAACTAGCATTCTCATGATTGTAAGAAGAATACAGTTCATGGTATTTTTCACAAGAATACTTGGGATAATCAGGGAAGGGGTTAAAGGAACAGGTTCTTCTTCCTTGCATTTTTCTGTTCCTTGCAAAAATTTTTACGAGCAGAATATGTAGGCACGCAAAGCAAAATTTGAACTTGTGACCCTGTCTGTTCATATCTGAATGTTCATAAGTAGGGTGGTGACTGTATCCCATTAGCAAACAGAGCATAAATGATACACTTAGGAAGCTTGCTTCTCACTGCAACAAAACATTGCTCTCACAGAGAAAATGAAAGAGAATTGTGAGTATATGACTTAAAATGCTGAGATTCATGACTGTTGTACAAAGTTTGCATTACAAATAAAGATGTAACTGAGAGATGTGTGTTCAAAGGCAGCAGAATAGATTTAGATCTTGAAGACAGCTAGTATGGATGTGTGATTGAGATTGAGAAAAGAGCAGTCAGCTAAGTAAGTGGAGGATATGAAAGTAGTTAGCCATTAACCAGTGGGAAGTCTAATTTCTGTTGTGTAATTCCTTGGGTGCTTTCGAAATCATATGGAAATAATAAAAATAAAGGATACTTGGATGCTGTGCCAAACCTAAAAGGATAATTGAATGCCAATTAATTTCTTTGGTGCTTCCATGATCACGTGGTAATCGTCAAAAAGTGGTTCTCAAAAGAAACTTTCTTATCAGTGAATTTAGATCTAGTGTATTATATGAATAGTATGTAATCAGTTCTGGGTCCTTTTCTTGCCCAAATGGTATCTGAAACTTAATTGGTTATTCCTTAATGAAAATTTGAATTGAAGCATCGTCTTGCAGCTGATGTTCAATTCTGTAAGCAGTTCCTGCCTTACATATACAGTATCCAGTTTTCAAAGCACTTTTTATTGAAATCTGGATATGGTTCTTGCCTAATGAGTTTGCAGATCTAGATAGGATTTCTGCTTTCTCAATGTCAGAATCTTAATGTTTCTTGCCCAACTGAAGTTGGTGCTGTTATCAGCTTAGCATATATACTTGTGTATCATGCGACTTTTTGGAGACGTAATTTTGTAGTTATTTTTAAGGGGGTCGCATCATACATGAGATATAAAATTAGTGTATGTAATATGCACATATTAGTATCATATTATAAAATGCAAACATAACAAATATGCATCTTTTTCATGGATCTTTGAAAAAGTTATGTTTTACTTTACTGTATCCAATAATATTGTATGTACAGGTATTCTCATATTACTATTGTATTATAGAATACAAACATGGTGATCAATGTTTTGGTTCGGAAATCAGCTGTGGGCGATTACAAGGTAAGTTTATTTTGCCGTATTCAACTCGGTTCAGGGCGATTTTCTTTCTTCTAGTTAGCGTAAATTATCTCTAGGTGCTCTATTTATATGGGATAATGTTATTTTTCGTTATACAAAGTGTTTTTAAATCGAAATATGACAAACACGTCTCGTTGTGAACTAAATTTAGTTATTTTTTTCATTAATAAATGGTGTTGGGGGCATGGCTTTTGTGTAAAAAAATCAACAGATTATGTTTGCTATTTTCACTTGATTTCATCATAATACGAGCTTTATGTATTTATCTTTTATCGGCGTGAAAACAAGAGTAAAATGTGTTCTTTCATGCCCAGTAGTTTTGATTAAAATACTTTTCTCTACAATTTTATGTACAGTCGAGCATATCGAAGTTTACGGTTTCATCCATTAGCAGCTTGAACATTATTTTTTCAGCTTCAGCTATAACTTGCAGCCTAAATTTAGCAGTGTATTTCCTTGCCGGTCTTTTCTCCATAGCGAATAAAGGTATAATGTAAAAATATATCAGTCCTGTTATACTTAACGTCATTTGTAACATAACTACGGTAATTTTTTACTATCGTACGATGGTTGAATTGCAAGCAAAACGGCTGTTGTTATCCTATTCAATTGTTCATAGCAAAACTGCTGCTTCTCATTCGGTTGTTTATGGCTATACACATTTATGCAACGAGTATAACATTAATAACGATACTTTTATTATCTTTCTCTTGTACTTTTTTTTAACTTATTTAACTAGGAGTTAGGATAGATAAAGAGATGGAGGGAACAAGATTAGTCCATTGTAGTTCAGTCTCTCAAAAAAGAAACTCGCACGATACACGAGATACATGATAAAATCATTTTTAAGGGTGAAAATATGGGGATCGCACGATACGCGAGATTGCGCTTTACATGAATAATAATGTCAAGCCATTGTTACATTTGTTGCTAGATTTAACTGTTGATTGCTCTCCTCTGTAATAACCTATCTGGCTGTTTAACATCAGTGAGTATGCATCTGTGTTAGCTTCTGCTGGGAGAGGGTGCAGGTATTATTTAGACTACCTTTTGCCAATATAGAGGTTTGGTTATCTGCGCTGGCTTTTCTGTTATTGTATCTGCGTGAAGTGTTGCTGATGGCACATTTTCTCCTTTATAGTATCTTAGCCATTATTTGGTTAAGATTTTATGATGAAAAAGACCTTGTAGTAGATCTCAGTAACTTAAGATCTGAGTGACTCTGAAGTAGTGGAACTAATTCTTACATGTTCCATGTAAATAAATGTGAGACAATGTACAGTAACTGCATATTATTGGTGAGACTGCTGTTATGTTTAGGCTGTCATACCAGTTTCTTATAAATTTACATGGTGTGTTTTAAGGAAATAACTGTAGACCATGTACTACAGAGAAGCCAACTTCACTTTTAATACCACAGGGTACATTGCAAGTCGCATTCCTTCACAGCCTATAATACAAAATTATTATATAAATATAAATAATATAAAATACTATATACAAATATTAACCAGAATTAATATACTACAATGCATAATTTATTACCACTATCATAGCCTTTACTGTATCCATATTGTAAGTCTTCAGGATATATAATGTAACTTTATAAAATATATATGCAGTAACTTATGATAGTCAAGGTGGTTATGAATTTAACTAGATATTCATATTTACAATTTGCAGTGAAAGATATTGCTTTAGTGGGATCAGTAATTTTTATGCAGGAATTTTTATATTGTCAGAGTTGCGATTCTCAAGCATCAGTTTCTAGTGAAAAATGCATAGAATCTTTCTTCCATTGTTTTTTATCACAACAGGTGTTTTGCCACTCTGTGGCCTTTTCAAGTGGCTACTAAGTTACAATGTGGATTCACGACCTTTCTTTTCTCTCTTGGAGGGAAAAGACCTTAGTGATCTTTGGGCCTGAGCGGTCATTGGTCGAGGGATTAAAAGAAAGAACCACTTTATGGGATTGAAGTTTTAGACACTATGTGCTTATATGGAAACCAGTGTAGAATTGTAATTATATAATACATGAAGAAATTAACACCTCAACTTAGTGGAATTATTTACTGATTAGCTATGTTATGATTATTTTTTGTTGTTACCTTTTTAGATTTGTTAAATTTTTTGTATAAATCCCTTAAATTGGATGTGAAATATAAAGTACTGTACAGGTTAGCTTAGGTTAGGAATTTTAAATGTAAAGTACTACAGGTTAGTTTAGGTTAGGAACTATATGGAATCGCTGTTAGCTGTAAGATATGTAGAAAATATTCAAGTGTAGGCTATGATATAGGTTTTTTGTTAATTATCAGAAAGCCAGACCCCGAAGTGTCTGTAAGCTGAGGTGCATCTTTATTCCAGTTACAATACAATGCATAGTATTTACATAACATTGTGTATAATTCTATAAAATCTTGCATATCCATGTTTGGGAGAAATTTACAAAACATAAGGTATTTTATTCAGTGTACTGTATAAAGTAAAAATATTTAATTATGAACAGGAAATTATATATGTATATAATATCAAATTTGAAAATATACATGCTGATGCCAGCTACTGGTTACCATTAGTAGCTTGTATTTGGTGGGGCCTTAGGGACATAAGAAGGGATATTACTTGCATTTAACTGGGAGCTCTTTTATCATCTGATTGGTGCTTTGTGTCCAGCATTTGGGGATGCACTGGCCTCAGCTGATCATTAAATTTTGTGCATATTTGTGATATTTTAGTTTAAATGTACAAGTAATCTTTCCTTTATCTGCATTAATAAACCCAAGGCCCAGTCAAATAATACAAATTTCTTAACATCATGAAAAAAACATTGTACGGGTGTAAAATGGCAATGTCATACCCTAACTCTCCCTACCTTGTTGTTATTTTATAACCTTATACACTAAATACACTTATAAACAGCAGACACACTTTGGTATGCTTATAAACAACACAGAATGCTGTACATTGTATACTCTCTCTCTCTCTCTCTCTCTCTCATATGAGATATGCTGAACCTTCTTATGTGGGCCCAATTTGAAAAGTCTTTTTATATGAAGAATAACCCAGAGAAAGAAATAGAAAGACAAACAAATGCAGTATGACGGATGCATTTATGTATGCTTGTACATGTAAATTTACACATGCTGATTTTATGTTGAACATGTAATTATCATTTTTTACTGCATTCAGGTAGTACCTGCACATTCAGTTGTGTGTGTGTGTGTGGCATGCATAAATTTGTGAAATCTTGACACCATCAGAAACACACCATAAACTGTTGCGCTGTAATTTGGTTTTTCGCCATTATTGGCGCCTTAACGACACTGTAACTTGATGCTGCATCAAGGTACAGTGCTGTAAGCACTGTTAACTTGATGCCTATTCTTGCCGTTAGTCCCGTCAAGGGCGCTTACAGTGCCCTAATTTGATGCAGCATCAAGTTATGGCACTGTAAAACGCTGTTAACGGTGCTGAAAAGGCGCTGTAAGATCGAATCTGCCATAAGTCGCTGTCACCATAAGCGGTGACGTACTGTATTAACTTTATCACGTAATGTATATCAAGTTCATACTATACTTTGAATATGAGCGACTTACAGAAACAAGATGATGTACTGAGTTCTTTAAGGTATGAAAATCAACCTGTGGATACTTGTAAGAGAGAGATGCAGTACTCGTGAAGAATTTACATTTCACATTTGATTCAGTTGATTGCAAGAGCTTTTAAACCTGCAGAGTGAGAGATTTACAGATATTACTCAGTCTTTAAATGGTTCCAACTGGCCAACAGCAAAGTTTCTAAATGCTACGTAATCATTTTATGTCTTGAATTCATAGGAACATGCAGTACCTGTTGCCCAAACACAGTCTAATTTAGAATTGAATGAAGAGTGAACAAGAATTAATTGCAATACTTAGTTTTTTGTTTGTGTTGCTTGAACAGATAATATCTCCAAGTAGTTTTGCATTTCTGTAAGAAACTGTAAAGTTTACATTTTACATTTGACTCGGTTGATTACAAAAGGCTAACAGATATTGTGCAGTTTTTAAATGGTTACAACTGGACAAACAGCAAACAAGTTCTAAATGCTACCTAATTGTTTTATGGTAATAATGTCTGTATTTAATACATTCTCTCTCTTTTGCATTGTGCATGATTATTTTGTTACAAGTTAATATTCTTTATTAAAATGGGATTTATATAATTGTGTTTATTAGTAAACATATTGCATCACCTGGTTACCCAAGGTTTCAGCAATGATGAATAATTGCCTAAGTTGATTTATGGTGTGTTTTGGACAAGTGAGGATTCATAAATTTCCATATGCTGTACCGTATAAATACATAGCAAGTGCATACTGTAGTTTACCTCAACATGATGCATATTTGTATCTATACACATGCATGGTGTACATATACACATGAGCACAGACTGAAACTGCTTGGCAAGAAAAGTTGTGATGCAGCATGGCTAGGCAGTTTGTACCGATACTATACATTATTGTAATCTGTTCAGTTGTTTCAGTTTGCTGGTATTTCTACTTTAGAAAAGTGTATTTGATATTAAAATAGATGAATGAAAAAAACAAAACAGTTTTTCAAATGAAACTGAAAAAATGACGACAGTTGAGGCAGAAGAAGGCTGCCTAATCCTCCCCTCTCAATTCTTCCAGTCCTCCCACCACATAAATGCTTACCCTGGCCTACCCCCTCCCCACAATACTCAACCACTCAAAAGCGATGAACATAATGACATTTAAGTGACATGTATGCTTTTAAGCCAATAACAGTTGTGAAAGCTCCCCTGCAGACAAAGGCCTTCTTACCCCTCCCAAAATGTTCTGAGTGTGTTTATGACTGCAACCAAAGTTACAGTTGCCTCTTTCTGCCTTTGCAGTATTAACCATCCGGGTGCAGGTTTTTAAGTTTTGTGAATTGTGTAGGCTAAATAATATATATTCAATAATAAAAAAAATCCTGACCAGTATCATCTTTAAAGGTCTATACAAGGTGATTGATTCACATTATATATACCAAGGTGAAAATAGATTACAAACAAATATTCAGACAGGTAAAAAAATTTTTGACGGGAAAGAAAAGGTAGAGTAATTTCCTTCCTGATACAGAGTTTTTTTTTTTTTCTCTGGGTGGAGTTAGTTGAATTTACATTTGTGTCATTTCGTAATGGAAAACTGATTGGTTTTTATTGTTATTTGGACATACATTTCACTAATATTATTTTCTTATATTTCAATCAGATTGTGAGCTATTTAGTCTTTGGCTTTAGATTCAGTGATAAATGCCTTGAGTGCTGATATCACTTGATATTGGTATGAAATGAACATGTCTTAAGGCTACTTTAAAGGCTAACATATTGGGAAATCTAAAATTCTTGAGAATGCCTCCTCTTCCCACAAGCATATGAATAAGCTATTGGAATGATTGGTGTAGAATTTATGTAAAAAAGGCTTCCATAGGAAGTTCGAGAGGTCCTTTGATAATAATTTTTGCATGAAGTATTATGATTATTTGCAAACAGTATCAAATGATAAAAGCAAGTCAAGGCATCCATTGCTAAATCTAAAGCTGGAGTGAATATATGTGCACTATGGTAACTATTTTTAAAGGTATGCAGCTTAGTAAATCAAATCTAAACCTTATCATTAATAAAGACAAATCCTATGGGCCAGCCCTTTTTGGTCTGGTTAAACTACTCAATAATAACATGCAAGCATGTGCAAATCAACAATTAGATACAGACTAAGAGCATGAGAAAATTTGTATATTTCATAGATTCAAATCATTTTTGCTTAAAGATGATTTTCTTGTGTGCCAGTTAAATGTGCTTTATTTTCTCTTCAGGCTCAGGATGAAAATCTGACCCAGTAATCAAATCATTTGTGTAAATGGGCTGTGTCTGTAACATAACTGGTTATTTTTCTCACCATGTCAGTGGGTAAAGATTTTGTGTTGACAACAGTTTAACATTTTAACAATTTCTGTAGGTTTGTTTTATTGGTTCTGTACCTCATTATGTTTCCATTGCTGATTCGTGATTGGTTGAGTTTTATCTTTTTTGGAGTTCTGTGCTTTTCTTGGATACCTAGAAATTTATACTGCCTTTGTTTAAAGAAAGGCACACTCACTCACTACAGAATGTTGCTTAGTATACTGTATGAGTGTATTCTGGGTCTTTGTGCTTGAAGGCTGATAAACTGATATTCTTGGCAGTGGTGTTTTGCGTGTGAGGTTGGCAACATATTTTATCCAGTGCTGTTTGGACTTTTATATGGTGCACATGAAGCTATTCTAGCCTTTAAAAGCTAAACACAAATACTCTGCTTATACTGCTTTCTTGAGCAGACCTATTGTAATATTTGTGTTTTCTATCAGTTCTGTACACAGTATGTGTGTTTTTCCAGTTTTCTGTTCTACATAAAATATTCAGTGCATCGGAAATAAGAGAAATGTCCTTATGCAGATACTGTACATGTTATTTATAAGTTTCATTTGGAGCCAGTAGATACATTGATACACTGCTGGTGTCATCCCATATGCCATATCATCTTGGAGGAGAATCTTGGGCTTTGAAAGGGTGCTGGATGATCTTGTACTTACAGTTGGTCGATCCTTTTATTGTGTTCATCTTCAAAGGGCATCATGGTTTGTCTTAGTAACTAACCTAAGCCACATGAGGTAGATTGAGTCAGTAATCGTATACGGTATTTTTTATTTTTATTGATATTTATTGAGACTGGTTTCCCAGCATTACAGATAAAGATTGTTTGTTTATGGTAGATGAAATGACATCTTTTGTGGCCCATAGGTTTGTCAATCTCTGGATTGAATATGTAATTGAGTCTCTTGGTTTAGAAGACTATCACAAAATAGCCACTTCATTCATCTTTTGCAGGAATGGATGATTTAAGTTTGCAAGTTGACCATGTTGAAATAATTTTTTTTAAGTGTAGTATGTCATATGTATTCCATGTGCACTTGCATAAATAATTTATTCCAAGTCCCTGCACATGTTAAATGAGCAACTTATATGAAAGAAACAAGTTTTAAAGTTATAGGGTGAGGCTGTAGTTTTCATCATTTGCTTAGTCTGAAGGAGAAACAGATTATCATGATGATAATTTTAAATAGTTTTTATAAATACCTATTATTAACTGAGGTGCCTTACATGCCAGATGCAAATAAGTATGTTGGAATAATATGTAGTAAGTTTTTGTATATTTGCATGGAAACCATAGTTTATTAGGTTTGATAAATGTATGTGTGTATGTTGCCAAGTATGCAAGTTGACCTATGTGATACCAAAAGTTATAGAACAGAGTACAATTGTTCATGAAGTAAAACTAATGAATATCTTGGAATAGATAATAGTAGAAGTTATTATGGATTTGAAATCTGACTCATAAGTACTATCAACTCATCCAGATGTCAGATTCTGAAATGGGAAGGCTTTAGGAATTTATCCTTAACATAATTTCAGTTTATTTTTGTCACAGAAAGGGCTTTAAAATTGTGCTTTTGAAGGGGAGCCCACTGTATTTTGTTGTATATATTGAATGTGGGTATTTGACTTTCATCTAAACAAAACATCAGTTCTAACAAAATGTTTATACTCTACAGTATAATCTTGGATGTTTATGATGTTAACATATATGACTTCATAACACTGTACTTTATTTCTTATATTCTGTTGTGCAATGTAGTTGACGGCCTAATCTGTGTCCATACTTGATGATGAACTTAGATAATTTTTCCCTGGAGTATTGACTTTAATTTTATGTAGTTTTTTATATTGATTTATTTTTAAATGCTTTAGTTTGTTACCTAAAATAAGAATGAGTCAGTCACATAAAGATTGAATTATAATGAAACTATTTTCTTTATGAGGGCTCTGTGACTTTAAGTGAAATATATTAAACTTTATAAGCAGCACATATATAGATATCAACACTTAAGTAGACTGAAATAATTGTATAAAAGACTCCAGCTCTTGATTTAAATAGGATATGGAGATTTATTCCTGTCAATTTAGACGTGACGCTGAAGGATTAAAATTTAGACATAACCTTCAGTTCTTTTAAGTCTCATGCACATTCGAAATCTTGTTATTTCTTCCTTGTTATGCCTCTCTGTGGATGTGTTAGATTTCTGGTAGGTAGGTTAGGTTAGACTTAGCAAAGTAGTTTAAAAATAACAGGATTTTGATAGTATGAAGATGCTACAAAAGGATTTAAGAGTTGGTACTGTACTACACAAATTGTGAGTTTGCTGGAACTATCAGTACTGGCTGTTATTATTATAAAGTAGGTATATAATTTCCCCTTGCTCTAATAATTTCATAAGAGGTTAATTCTTATCCCTCATGAAATGTTGCTATATGACGTGTAAGTAAGAATTTCCCATTTCAGAAAACTCTGCTTTTTCTGCTATGAATGTTGGGAGTGTTGCATCTCTTAGTCCTTCATCCACTGTAGCTGTGGAAAATTGTGTTGCTGGGAAATGTGCTGGTGAATGTGATGTATATTCAGATGTTTGCTATAATAGAACTGAGACAGAAATTGATAGCAATGATAATATGCAAGATGATGCCTCTGCATTGAATCCCTCTACTTCGAGAGAAACAGTAGAACCTCAAATGAGAATAGTGGCAGATGCTGATGATGAGCGGAAAAAGAATTCACAACCACCACTTAATGGTACTTCAGGGTCATGTGGTGGACCTCCTGCTCCTCTACCAGCACCTCTGCCTCCTGGCTATTCTGGAACGATGGGATGTCTTGATGCCCACTATCCACGCTGTCTCATGGGACATTACCTTTAAGGTGAGGGGATAAGCAGAGGCTTCATTAAAACCTACCCATATTACTTATTTGTATTTAGTAGGCATTTTCTAATGAGTAAATGCTGATTAAAAGTAAGGTATCAATGAAGTCAGATACTGCACCAAGATGAAGTTTTGTGAATGTTCCTCAAGTCATCTCTTGAATCACTCATAGATGATAAACCCATGTTGCAATTAGTTAGTGCATTGTGACAGGCCAGTAGATCTTAGGTGATGAACCTCTTTGTTTATACACTTTATTTTTCTTTTTAACATATCTCATTATGTGAGATGTAGATAATGTATATATATTTCCTTATTTTATTCTATATTTAACAACGGCAAAATGTCTTAGTATGACGCAGTATGTGCAAAATATCTGTTTTAGTACACAAATCCACTACTTATAATGGTTCTCATTTATGGTTGGTGAATTGTCCCGGACACATCGCACCCCTCTAAAGAAAATTACATTAGACAGGTTTAATCTTGCATCCTTTCGATCACCAGGTTTACCAACAGTCAGATAATTGAATTTTGTGTGATAGAACAAGTTCAGTGTAGATTTTAGTGCAGCCTTTGACTGTGAATTATAAAGTACTTACCTACAAGATAAGGTTATTGGGAATTGGTGGATCTTTTATTAATATTTTAACTGAATTTTTATTAGGCAGAATGGAAGGGTCTGTTTTGATGGCTAATTTAGTATCTTTAGTAATGTCATTTCATGTGTTTCTGAAAGTATTGTTCTTGGACCTTTGCTATTTATATTTATCTATACTAGCAACATGTGACAAGGTCTGGTGAACAAATTTACTGCATATGCCAGTGATACTGCTCTTCTAGCAGTTGTTTCTTCTTTGTGCCCAAGGTCTGTGAATGCAGAATCCTTGAATAGAGATCTGGCATGTATTCATGAGTTGAGTAGGCTTTGGGGCATGAAGCTTAACCCCTCTAAAAATCAGTATGGTAATTGATCCAGATCACTTTTGCCCTTGCAACCTGGTTTACATTTAAACGATAAAGTTTTAAATGTCAGTGACGTAAAATTTTTAGTGTAACTTTTGATGAGAAATTGACTTTTGAGAAGTATATCTGTAATGTTGCTTCAGCTGTTTCTCAAAAATCTGGTGTCTGGCAGAAGTGTTTCTTATTGTTTCATGAAGAAGCTTTTGTATCTTAAGTGTTTAAACTTTCCTTCCTTGCTGGAGTACTGTTTGCCGGCGTGGTCTTCGGGTGCTGACTCTCATCTCAAACTCTTAATGTTGACTTGTGGCATAGATGCAAAGTGAGTCCATTATGTTTGTATAAAATGTACTATAACGACAAACATCCTCTGCATTCTTCTTTACATGACCTAGCTGTTTTTCTAGCTGGTTTAATACTACTCAGCTTGCTAGGGGTTTTATTATGATTACAATTAATGTGAGTAGTTTTGCCTAGTGCAGTTGTGGAATTTGCCGACCTGCAAATGTTTAAGCAAGGTGTTAATTATTCATTCTTGCTTTCTGCTGACCTCTCATGAATTCAGGTGTATGGTCTTATTTTTGTCTCCCTTTGCTGGCTGATTTCCTTTTGGAGCCCTCTTGGGTTTATAATCTGGCAATTTTATTCTTAACAGTTTTTGGCTGAAGATTTAAAGAAAGAAAGAAGTAATTTTATATCATCTCACAGTTTCTGCCTGTCAGCCACAGCTCTGCTCACTCTTACAGCCACAGATGCTTGCTTGATCAGTTCCAAGAATTCTAAAGAGTGCAGCCAACAACTTTAGGTGTGTGGTAACCCAATCCTTCCCACTTCAACTGTGATATGGGCTATTATGAAATGTAGGTTATTGTAAAACTTAGTTTTTTAAGTAGAATTAACTTTTCATAGAGTCATTACTTAATAATACAGAGTTTCTGCCTCCCATTCCCACTTTTCTGCAATTAGTCCTCATAATGCATAAAAAATCACTGCCTGACTGCAGGTACACTTGGGGATCTGAAGAACTCATGTGCACATCAACCAGTACGCATCCACGTCTACTTTCATATTCTTTAGAGGAGTTTGAAGTGTCGAGGATTTTTTTTACCATGAGTGGGTGTTATTGTAATTGTAGTAGTGAGTTTGTATGAAAAAATATAATGGGCTTTTAATCAAAATTTCCAGCTCTATCTGAAAAAAAAAAGGAATGCTGACTTTTCTTCTAGGAATGTGGTTAGTCCATTTTCCTTTGTTTTATAGCAGGTGAACAAGTTTTGTCTGGTTTCATGTTTTATTATGAGGTATAATTCACCATGCCGTATATTACATACTTGTTTTTTTTTTTAAGCCCTCATTAACCCTTTATAGGTGAGATTAATAACCTGTTTCCCAAATTTGTGGAATCACTCCGTTTTTACTTTACATTTCCAGATGTTGAAATGTTGTACTCGTAGAAATAATAAATCCACTATTCTTTAATGTATATTTTCAAGGAAGATAGGTTATGCACAAATGGATAGCAGAGTTTTATGCATTAATATAAAGCAGACTGTAAATAAAAGAACCAAATTTTATGCTCACAATAGCTTGTAAGCTGGTAAAAATGCAATTAAAACTAAACAGAAAGTCATATAATGTAAGTACAGTAGTATTAGGTAACTGATTAATAGTGCAGTGTTTGTGTAAATGGATCTACCTGGATGTATCTTATAAAGGTCTTAAGTAATTCCTGAAATATGTAGCATGATTTTGGATATATAATAGTGGTTTATATCTTAAGTAAGGAAGTTATTCATGGTCAGTGAGGCACATAAATCAGTCACTAGATATAATAGGTGCATATATTACTGTAAATGCTTGATACTGAAATGGTAACTGCAACTAGTAATGAAGTATTTCTTAATGGAATGCATCTCCTAAATGATATGTACTCCTCAGTCATTAATACCATGTAATAGGCTCATGAAAAAGGTATTGTCACAGTAGACTATTACAACAGGAACATGTCCCCTACAATTAACTCTTAGCATATGAAACATGAAGATAGAGCATCCGAATACTGTGTAAATAATGTAGTTTATAAAGAATCCATTGGCTCTGTGAGATAAAGCAGTTGGGTTCAGAGTCCCATCTAGACCTATAATTTTTCAAATAGTACTATTGATCTTCAAATGATGATTTGTAACATTTAGCCTAGGATGCTATCTCCACAAACATGAGCTGCCAGGCAGTCTGAATTCTGACTATTACTCCATATGGTAAGTGGACATCATCCCTGACTTGACTTTACTTGACTTGACTTGGTTTCATTTATTTTATAATGGGCCAATTGTTTTCTGTATTCCTCCAGAGTGATATTTTGCAACAATAGTGTACCATTTCTTGGTCTACATATTTGTCATCAATTTATCAGCTGCAGGGGAAGGAAAGAATCATGCCATAAAAAAGGTGACAAAATACTAGGAGGCCAGTCTCGGTTCTAGCTTCCAATATCTAGTGGCCTGGATTTTAGTGTGAGGACAGTCAAAGGGATGAGGGAAGACAGACTCAATTTGTGCTACCACAGCAACAAAAAGTAGTGCCCAAGGGTAACTTTTTGAGGCCTAAGCAACCTGTTCCAGAACTGAAACAATTACTTTATTGTACAATAATTTGCAAGAAGTAATTTGCAGGCCATCTTGAAGCCTAAATTTTATTCATTGCAGCATCCCTTCAGCCTCTAGCTGCAACCCCTTTCTTTCCTCCCCTTTCTCTCCTTCCCTTTCTTTCCTTTTACCTCCATTCACTTTATTTTCCTTTATCTAACTTTTCACCCTTGTTTCAACATTATTTTCAGTGCTGAATGGCCTCTTGGGCCCCAGTACTTGGCCTTTGGCCTAAATATTATATGCAGCTCCTTAATTTCAACTGTTCTCATGGTGGTCTCCAAAATTTTGTTAAATTTTAAAAATCTTTACTGCTCAGTTCCAGTCCAGGTTAAAGTTAATTGTCACTCTGGTTTGGTAAGGAGAAGAAACAGTCAGATCCTTGTAACTCCTGCTTATGCACGCACACAGTATTTAAAGATGCTTAATATTACCATTATATGAATGTTTTAGTAAAAGGGAAGGCCAGTGAAAGATCTTGATTTATGAGAAATATTTGATAACCACCACAACCTTGTTGGGTGGTGGGTTGACAGAAATTTAGGCACTGAAGCCTAAGAAAGATGAAACTTCAGAGGTAGTTGGCCAGACTCTGGGAATTAGATGGCAGATGACCCCTTTCTTGGTAGTTTGCTAAAGAATGACATTGACAGTTTTTCTCTGAGACTAGGCTTTGTTGTTGACTGAGGCAAGAATTGTACTTCTTATAGAAGATAGATAAAATCCTTTCTGTCTGTTGGTCCCTCAGGGCAGGAGCTGCTGACATCAACTCGGAGTAGGCTGTTTGTAATCTAGAATCCTCTACATTCACCAATAATATACATTGACCAAGGTTCCCTAGGTCTCAAATATTTTTTGCCTGAATATCTGAAGTGGATTAGGCCTGTAGGAGGCTACTTTCATAAGATTTTATAAGGACAGGTTAATTTTCCAAGATTGCTTACATTTTAGATACAAGGACTCAGATATTCTGCATCTTAAGAAACCTTGATGACTATAATGTTCACTAAACCACCATTCCCATTTGCAGTTGTATACCTCATAGATGGAGTATTACATATTGCAATCAAGTCCCAACAGGTATCAATAGATTTTTTGAAATAACTGTTTTACTCTGCAAGATGATAAATCTGATTAGAAAGGCTTGTCAGCTTTTGCATTATGGGCCTGAAGGTACTCTTAGGGCAGGTGAACATTAGAACAATATACAAAAAATAAGGGACTCACTGTTAGCAAGAAGTGAATTAAATACAGTATCCTGAAGGGGAATCAGTTGACATTTTAACACACCATCTCCTATAGACAAGTTAACTATAGCAGAAAAATAAACAAGAAGGTACATCATTATCACAAAGTTTGAATCTGTGAGTGGTAAAACAAAACAAGAATGATGAGAGTTGAATTTTTAGAGGCTTAATCTAAAGCGTCGTCATCTTGAAGTCCAAAGGATTACCCTGAAAAAGAGCACCTAAGTATAGTACTTCATTCTAAATAAAGAAAAGTACATGGAAGGTGCAAATGTCTAATGATGGAGAGAGTGCAATGCGAGGGGATGCAACTGGAATGACACCTGGCTATCTGAACCTGAGTGGAGAAAAGGAGTAATTCACACTTACTCTGGTAAAGGCAGCATTACTCTGGTAAAGGCAGCATTACTGTTGTTAGAACTAAGATACTTGGAAAATGGCTGTTTTTCTCCAGCCTTGAGACAAACAATACATTACTATTCCATGTAGTACTGTATTCAAAGTTTCCGTGAAATTGATTTTATCTACGTGTCAACATTGTTGGTGGAGCAGAGGATTAGTTCACCAATTTGCAGTGCTTTTCGTAGTCGTAGTTCAGAAAAGATGTTTATGGCTCTTGATCGTGAACAGCTTATACTATATGAGTTTTGGGTAGTTGCTGGTGTTTAATTGACTGGAGTATCTGTGCTATTTGTAGCAGTGGTATGATCACAGGTATTGTATCCATTTGTTTTAACAGCTAATCATGGGAATGGTGTATACCATTGATGAAGTGTTTAGTTTTACAAATAGTGTATATTTTCTGTTTCCCTTTTTCACATATGGGCATTCTGTTCAGTAAAAGTTTGCTACGAAATGCAACATTTTTTATTTTTTATTTATTTTTTTATTTATTTAATTATTATTATTATTATTATATATATATTTTTTTTTTTCAAAATTTTTGGTTGGATCTTCATGCCGGGGAATAAGATATCTTGATTTAGTTTGCATTACAAATATCTTTGTTGGTGTTCAATTATTAGGTGTTTCTTTTCCAAGGTCTGCGTTAAACTGATAAAGAGCTGAGTATGAAGATTTCCTCCTCTTTTTGAGGCCAGCAGTTCTGAAGGTTTGAGTATCTTGACCTGGTAACTAAATGAAGAAACATTGGCTTCAGCTATAGAAGCATGTTTCTTTTTAAGGTTTTGTGAATAAATATTATTGGGAAGTAACTGAAAGCATCATTTCAAGTTCTCTCGTTGATTCATCAACCTTTGTGAACTTTGTTTCATAAGGAAGACAGTGAAACTAATAGACACACTTCAGTTTGGTGTGTATGCTGCATAATAATTTCTTATACTGATAAGAAAGAGAAGGCATCAGTAAGTTTCTGTTTGGTTATTCCTTTTAAGAGTTACTTTTCTATGTGCACTTTTGTTAGTGCTGTATATAGTTAGTTTGTTAGAGATTTATGTATCATTTTAACCTTTGAGTACAGATGTATTACTGTAGTTTGTACATAGCCCAAAAGAATATTATTTTTTTCTAGTTGTACATCAGTTTTTAATTTACCATCCATTTCTTTTAAATAAAGGGGAAAAGGTGAGACATGAGGTATTCGTGTAAATGTAGCTTTTTATGTTCGTGTTTCCATCATTTTCCATCATCAGTGGACCATGCTTTGTAGTTCAGTTATGTAAGGACACTAAAACATTTTTTGCTGTATTTACTATGGATCAGGACCTTATGCTAGCTAAGATAAGTATGGCTAAAAAATGAGAAGGCTAGAGTTTGAGACTTTTGATATGAAAATCATGTTAAGATTGCGAGATCTGTAAAGCTGTACTGAGACCTGTATTGTCTTACATTGTAATCCAATTTTGCTGTTTTTTTTAATGTAACCACTGGGCATAGTGTAGGCTTTTTTAAGCACAGTACTGTATTATAAATGATACAGGTAAATATTCATAATCTTGTAAGGAAATTTTTCATGTTGAATGGTCTTTCTGTTTTGTCATTTAACAGAAAACCATTTTTATTCTTGACTAACCAAGTGTAATTTTTAAAATTGTGGCTAGTGGTGAGAAATTAGATACATTTTCCATAGAAGTAACAAATGAAATCAGGGTTTTTGATGACTGGCATTATCTAATTCCCTAAGGATTAGATTGAAGAATTTGAAATAATTTCTTGTTAGTGTTGTATTTTGTGTTACCAAGGGAAATTTCAAGGTGGTTTTTTCCCTTTGCCAATTGCAGCTGTGCCCTTTTGAAATTTTCATAAAGCTTGAGGTAAGTTTTGCTATTTTTGTTACAGGCCCTCTGTTAAAGGTTAATCCCAGCATCTCCAGTTCACAAGTTTTGTCAACCTCCCTAGAAACCCGAGTTCCTTTTTGTGATTTAACAAACATAGGTGGTGAGCGATTACACGAACTTTCCGAAGCTAAACTTCATAGCGTTTATACACCAAAGGATTTATTTGTAAATTTTGACATGACTGCCGAATCTTCCTCTGACATGGATGCGGAAAGCTCATATGAAATCAAGAAATTTTCCTCTTTAAAGGAACATAGTGATGAACCAGTCTATAATCTATATAGTGAAATGCTCAGAGAAACCCATGGCTGTGAAATCTATAGCTTTACTGGGACTGATCACTATATAGATTGATTTAGAAGAGGAAGAAGATTATAGGACAGTTTTGCATGTTTTAAGGTATAGTATATCATTAATTGTCACCTTAATTTTGTATGTGAGTAGTTTAGATCTTAACATATGGCTTATTACGTTTATTATGCCTGTGCTGAATTAGTAATTAAATATGTATCATAGGACAGCATGCAATTTGTGAAAGACTTATTGCCAAAATACTGACACAAATATTTGTAGTTTGTCCATTTTATTTTACAAGAATTTTAGCATTATGTATAGTGTAATGTTTTCAAGAACATACAAAAATTTATGGTCAAATTTATTTTTTTTTTCTTTTGCTGTTGTGTAGGGAGTTAGTTTTTCCCTGCTTTCTGTCATAGTAATGTCTAGTTGTTTTTTAATGTCTCACAAGAAGGTAATGGAATATAACATATTTAAAAGACAAGTATTGAATTAAGAAAATATTTTGAAAGCATGTAGTGTACAAAATTATCAGTTATTAATCATTAGAGAGCAATTTAAGGGATTAATAAATAAAACTGTAAATGAGCCTAGACCAGTACCATGTAGCTGGTTTTGTAAGTCAGCTGAAGGTAACTAGTTTTCATGTTTGTTGTTGTAGTTACCAAAATAATGAAATCCAAGAGCTAAACATCCCAGACTAAGGCAAAATTCCAGACACTCTTGGCTGTAGTAGTTGACAAAAAGACCACCTATTGCATGAATAAAGTTGGAAGGAGAGAACAAAGCAGAATGGAAGAATCAAAGTCTAAACTTCGATTCTCTAGTCTCTTTAGGGATGTATCACTTACAGTATACTATCACAGCACTGTAGATGGTACCACAGGTTCAGTGGTATTTTCATATA
The DNA here is from genome assembly GCF_040412425.1 of Macrobrachium rosenbergii. Classification (NCBI taxonomy): domain Eukaryota; kingdom Metazoa; phylum Arthropoda; class Malacostraca; order Decapoda; family Palaemonidae; genus Macrobrachium; species Macrobrachium rosenbergii. The sequence continues at coordinate 55,433,084 of NC_089742.1, forward strand.
AAACTAAATATAGCATCCCTGTTTTGAGCTGCATTGCTTTCTGTGATGTACTTTTCATGTACTCGTTGGATCCCTTCTCACTCAGTGTTCCAACTTCCCTCGCTTTACATTGTTTCACTTTTGGTTCTCACGAGAGAAAAAATCCTTTTGAGCAAGTGACCCTATGAGTGTCTAGCATTGTGACTCGGTGGTCCGTTAAACTACTTTACAATAATAGTAATAACCTATACTGATCAAGATTACCAATACACAAGGGTCAAATTATAAACATTACTGGATAAAAAATTACTACTTATACAGGGCCAGTGAGTGATAGTGGAGCCTGATTAAGTATCATGTATCAGAAGAGAAGCAGAACTAAGAATGCAATAATTCACCCAGCATAACAGGCAGCTTAATTAGACAGACAGTAGATGATGGAGTCTCCGTAGTTGCTAGAAAGGCTTGTATAACTGCTGTTTTTATTGTGCTGAGAAGTTATGATGATGGAGGCTATTTATGCAGAATGATCCATGAACTTAACTTTTCTGATGATGAATTCCTAGTCCAGAGGGCAAGGCGTGCCATGGAAAGGCTTGTAATTGTGAAATCCAGAATGGCAAACAACTTTAGCTTAGGGAAGGTTTTAAGATGCTTTTCTAACTACTGCTTCTTTTTTGGGAGCTGGATCCTCATTCTTAACAGGATTTAACAGGCAGGTGCTTTCAAAATGAACGTAGTTGATGGAATTTACAAGCACAAGGCTCATGTGGAAGTACTGTAATTGCTTTATTGCCAGATATTTATCCTGAATGAACCAGAGTTGATTAGGTGACTTTGGCCTTTGAAGGAACTAACATTACAATATTACTATGATTACATTCAAGTTAATAACAGAAGGAGGTGAAAATCTCATTTTGCAAATGCCATTATGAATGGGCATGGGTTTGCAGCAAAAAAAAAATGTACAAATGTTCATTTTTGCTCTCAAATGGTCCTAAGAATCTATATAAAATTTATTTTTTTCAGCATTTTGAACAGTAATTAGTATTTTAAGCAACTTTTGTAATGGGAACTTGTTATGGTCATTACATTAGTGCTGTATTATGAGTAATATACACAACTGTACAGTATGACATGAACATATATATTGACTGGGTTTTCATGTTCGATGTAGGAGCTTCTTGTAGGCTTAAGTTGCCAGTCCACTTTTTAGTATCATTATCATTACTTTAATTTTCTGGGCCATCGCAAACAGAAGTATCTGACTGGTCAAAAAACATAATTTGCCAGTTATACCACTAACAAATAGAAACAAGAAATATTTAACTAATTTTTATAATCCGAATGAAAATACCTCATAGTTAAAAAAAACATTGTAAGTATTTAGTTTTAAGAAATTTTTCAGTGGTAAGGTACGATGTCATATTATATAGATAAGTATCTGTTATAAGGCAATTGAGAGTACAGATGAAATAAGTACTGTAGTGTTCTTTACATTTTCAGGTGCTGTGCTTTATAACATTTGTTTTTTTTTTTTAAATAGTTATCTCCACTGTGCAATTTCTGCCCTCCATTGTATTACCTTGGTTTCTTCTGCATCACATAATTGAAAATTACAGCTTTTCTTCAAAAAATCATCTGTTTCCCTGAAAATGAGAATTTGCCTATATCACAACCCCATTAACCATATACATGCCTATGTTTATGTCCTGAATATTCTAAGGTTCAAAAGTCTTTTGTTAGTCGGACAGAAGGTAGTGTCCACATGCATAATCTGGATCCACAAATATATCTCAACCAATTGCCTCACATTTTTTAAACCTGTGGTACTGTTAACATACTGTTAACATCTTTACTTGTGCTTCTTGAGCAATTACTTCAGAGGTTTCCGTACCAGCACCAGTTGCTGAGTGATATGCTTTGTATTTTGTTAATGCCCATTTATTTCAGTCATATTTAATGTAGTTTACATGAGAAATGATAGAGTAGTGATTTCCTCTATTTTGCCATTCAAGTGCCAAGATTGCCCGTACCGTCGCAAGGTAAGGCTGTTGTTAAGCAATGAGCTTTTGATCACCCTGAGAATTTTGCTCTTACAGTACAAGCAGTATTTGCTTCATTCTTGTGTTCAATGTTTCTGCTTTGTCACTGTATTTTGGTGGATTTTTTGTATTTTTGTAGCTGCCTCAGTTTACTTACTTGTATTTTTTGTGGGCTTGTCATTCTATTATTATTGATCTGCTTTGTTTGATTTGTGAAGGATGTTTTGTATTTTTTGTAGTATTTTTGGGGGGAATTTGGTACTAGTGTGTAAATTGTCTGTTTCTGCATGTAATTGTACCCGATTTTTCTATATTAAGTACTTTTTAAATCAATGATGTTTGTTCTATTGCTAATAACATTTTCCAGTGCAATAAATTTTTTTTACCTTTCTGCTATTATGTCTTATTTTGCTAGGTTCTGATCTTGTGGTTTGTTTGTGGTTATTGGCTGTATCTTTCACTAATGCCCCAGCTTATTTGTAAGGGCCTTCCACCTTTGACTTATTATGCTTTGATGTCTATTCCATTAATAGAAACCACACCTCCTTTATAGCGTTAGCTGTGGTCAGTTATGTTTGCTGCCTATCGTCTTTGAGATGTACCATGAACAGTTACCCAACCAATGATTTTGCTGCTCTCAGAGGAGGATATAGCAAGGACAGTGGTAAAGGAGTGCATTTGCTGATGAATCTTCCTCACCATCAAAACAAGGATGATATCTGATAAATAACTGAGGAGCCTCGCAGGTTGGAAGAAACTCCTCAAGCATTGTCACTTCCAAGGTTTCCACAGCAGCCTGAACATCCTTTGTCTTCACACTTGGAGGTTATCCAGCATGTCCTTGGAGATAGAGGATTTTCAGAGAAAGCTTTGCTGCCATTGCAAAATCTTGCAGGTCTTCAGTTGGTAAAGATTTTGTCAGAGTGGTGGCAGGGCAATTGATTCAGTGAACCCCACCATACCATTGCTTGCCAGCTTCCTACACATTACTTGATTCAGGTTTTCTATCTCCATTATCTTGCTTTTTAACTTTGTGGGCTCAAAGTAGGTTAAACATTGGCATTGCGGACACTCAATGAGCACTTTCAGGTGGTATGTTGTTGGCTGCTTAACCACTTAAGAATCCTCTATGTGAACCACTTCTGGAAGTTTTGCTGTGCCTTAGATTGAAGATGGTTTTTACACTGACTTGTGCATCTTTAAAATGGGTCAGAGAGATTCACATTGTATGAGAAGGCGACACCATACTGTTCCTCCTCATGGGTTAAAGGAAGAAAGAGGTCACAAAGAATGTATCCAGTGGGCTTAGCCAGGTGATGTTGTGAGTCTATTTTAATGTTATGGATGGCAAAGCAGAATAGATAGGGTGCAGATCATGAAGTTATAGCACTCTCTACGTTGGGTGCTATTACGCATAGTGTAGATATAGCTTGTATTTTAAGTACAGGTATCCTTCTTGCCTTTATTTGACAGGCATTTCTCACAGATAGACTTTTATTCATTGGGACTGGTAGTCTTGGTGGGCCTTGTTTTTACCTGTGATGAAGAAATTTGGGATTCTTCATCCACTTCATCATAACTCATCTCCATATCTCATTCACTGCTCTGTTAAGAGACACTGACTTCCAGGTACTGTGTTGCATGTTGGTAGTGTACTTCCCTTTCAGTTTTGAAAGACTTGACAGATAGAGGCACCTTGCTTTACAGTTCATTCTTGAGAGAGAGAGAGAGAAAAAAAAATATGACCACACATCATTAGTAGAAGAGTGGGTGAACAGTTTTGTGCAAATTGTTTTGATATACTGTACTGTACTGTATTGATGGGCATGTTGATTGATTGTAATTTATGTCACATTATCAAAACAATGTGTGTACACAGACACGTTCCAAATAGTTTGGTTTCATTATTACCTTATGTATTGCTATATATTTTTTTATTGACATATTCAGTACTACTTGTGTTATTTCAAATGTCTTATTACTATGTTTAACTGTAAATGGTTATAAGACATAGCTACTAATGTACATACAGACACACTGTACATACTGTAAAGGCTTCTAGAATATGAGTAATACTACGTTAATATTGTTTCATATCAAACAAATTAATAATCTAGAGAACTATCATTAGAGAGAGCAAAAGAATGAAGGTGCCTCTGTTTTTACTTAATCATGGGTTTGGTTAACGATGGGTACATTATCAGTATCCAAGCACATGCTTTGAAAAGATCAGCAAACATACTTGTAGTTTTGATAGGATTTTTATTACACCAGTATTTATTGTGTTTATTTCAGAATTGTTGTCCATTGTGTACAGTTCTCAAGGCTCATTTTATCACAAAAGCTCACATTAACAAATTATAGTTTTTTGCGTCACTTTCAAATAGGTTTGCATGCACACATAAGATATTGTGAAGTATATCTGATATCTGAGCCTAAGAACTTCAGATATTAGAATTGGCTGTAATACATCATTTAAAATATTGCCTTTGTTGTCCAAATAAAGCTGAGTGAGAACCTGTTGCTATGATATTTGGTAATGCAAAACTTAGAATGTGGAACCATTCTTAACTATTTGTAAATTGCAGCAGTTGGTGGAAAGGTGCCAGACTGGCAGCTTTAATCCAGCATGGGACTTTTTGGCATAACTAATGTACCAGCAGATTTTCCAGACTAAAGGATGCTGGAAAATTGGACTTTTACTTTTTTTTATATATACCTAAACTTCAAGAAATTTTGTTCCTGACTCCTTAGCACTCAGGTACTCTGATTCTAAAGGCATTCAGCTTCTCAGCCTTCTTCCTAAAAAAGCATTTCAAGCATATATATACTGCATATGGTCAATGGTGTTATGATAAAACAATCTGTTAACACAAAAAATTTTTCCGATACTGTATATTATATGTTAGCCACCCTTCCAGTTCTGCAAGTCATTGTGCCTTTAATCAGTGTATCTGAAAAGTGTGGTTATATGAGAAATACAAATGGATCCATGTAATGCATGTGCATTGAGGGATTGCCTTTCTGTGTTGTAGTTAAAAGACCGATGAACCTTGGAATATTTGGGACACAAATATAGGTGAATACTAATAAGGCTGTATGAAAAACTTTTGTTACAAAATGCTTCCCGTTTTTAATAGCTTTGAATTTGGAGAAGGAGAAATGTAAGTGAATCTGTGTACGTAACACTTAAGTGCCTTAACATTGTTGGTTTATTGATTTTTTGATGACCAATATATGTTAATGAACTTACTGTAACTGAATATTTTAGTAAATAGACTGTAGGTGGAAGCTTACATATTATAATGAGAACTTTGTAAATATTGAATGCTTTAGGAAACTTATTTGTTTCTCTTGGTCCAGTGTAAGCATTGCCATCAGGCATAAGTGAACAAACAGAAAACAGTTTCACCATTTCTGTGATTCAGTCAGGATACATCCACTAAAGCTTCTTTAAGATAATACCAGATTATTTGTTTATTTGATAAATGGATACTGAAGATTGTGGAATGGTGAAATCAGAAGTAAGGACTTTACTTCCATTAGATGTCACCATGCACCTGGAAAAACAGTTTTTTCCTGCATGGTATGTGCTTAATGGAGAGACCTTTTGTATGCCAGTTCCTACTAAAAAAAAAACCTGTTAATGGAATTTACCCTTCAATTGATAACAAACCCATTTCTTGAATTCAAGGGAAGCAACTTATAATTTAGAAATAACCAAGAATTTACAGAGTTCTGCAATTTTCAAGTAAATAGAATGGAAGATGATCTAGTTAGATGACCATCCAGCTTGTGACTTCCACACAGTATTAGTATTCTTGATTGGTGCAGCCATACACTCAAGAAGTTCCTGTGAGCAATACTTGAGGTTTTATCTGTATAACAAGCAGAGGAAGGCACCCTTATGACAGATGTAAAGTGAATATCTAAATCAGAGCTGGGTCATGTTTAGTTAGTGAAGAGCTTCTACTGATGTGAGAGAAAGATTTCATATACTGTAGTCCTAAGATTCACAGCTGAAGTGCATTGGGAGAGTAGTGTCAAAAATGAGGATGTACCTGGGGATGTGATGTTCAGAGGCTGGATAATTGATGGTGATTTAAGCATGTGATGAAAATAAAAGAGGAGTTAATCAGAGAAGTAATGGGGAACTGATTCACAGAAACAGTATAGATGAGAGTATGGGAAAGACGAAAGTTCATGAAGAACTTTTCTAACACCTAACCTGACAAAATTTGTGATGAAGAATGCCGAAGGATCATTATGTTTGTGGGGTTTGATTTAATAACTTAAAATTGACCATAGAAATTTGACTGTTCATTGCTTTCATACCTTTCACAGTTTTGCATAGGACTTAGATTACAGGATGCTTTTGATGAAGATGGTCAGCAGCAGAGAGAGAGACAGTTTGCCATTTAACAATCTGTCTCTACTAAACATGATATTTTTATTGTTGTAAATCATATTTAGATTTTAGGTTAGAGTGCAGTAATTAGTTTTTTTTAGGGATGTACATGAAACTAAATCATATTGCTATTTGCATTGCTGCAAGCAAGAGGGTTGTGTACAGATAAGCAAAGAATACATTTGTGAAGTAAGCTTTCCTTTCATATATTTAAATCATAGTCATTTCCACATATATTATTCTGGTAGACTGTTTAATAGTACCACTGATATTTGTTTCCAATTTTTTTCATCAAAAGACCATTTGAAGAATAAAACTAATTGGAAGGTTTAAAAATACTGTTTCTGCAACCCATCAGCTTGGTGCAATTTTGTATTGCAGTACTTATGATCTATTTTCAGTCTGTACAAGCAAGCAGTATATTTTAAAAATTAATAGGTTATAGTCTTTAGCAAGGAATAAGTGCATTTTAGCAAATTATATATTGTAAGCTTTAAAACTAATTTTCCACATTTTTAAATTTTTATAGGTGTGGAGTTTGATCCTGTGAGCCGCACTGTATTTCCTGCTGTAAGAAATCTCCAAATGACTGCCACATCTCCAACAAAAGTATTGCCTGTGTTTTCATCAGTGATTGATCATTCTTGCACAGTGAAGGCTGAAAATGGATATGAAAATTTAAATTTTGAGGCCATTATGACAGAAATGCATGGTTGTTGATGTGAATACAGATCACATTGATTTCAGAGGTAGAGTAAGATTTGAAGATGAGAATTCACTGCCATTGCAATAAATAGAGTACATAACTTATAGAATGATTACATTTTGATCATATGAAAAGTAACAAACTAAAAATATACTTACCTCCTCACATCAAACCACTTATGAATCAGCACTTTAGGTTATTCAAGTTTATATACATTGAGGCTTGACCTGAAATTTGTCAGTCTGTTTCTGATGTACCATTTTGCCATTTAACTGTAGTGTTTATATGTTTTAAGTTCTTTGCATTTATCAGACACTCCTGTTTGATCAAATTTGCTTGGAGTGTAGACTAAGGAAATTTTGGAAGTTATCTGCTCCAGTGCAAGATGTTTGTAGATTGTTATACAGAAAATCCCTTTAAAATTTTTACAAGTGATGGTGGCGGGTTACTTTTAATAAGCTGCTTATTATGAAACTAGAAACTTGGGATTTCATTGAACACTGATTTGTCATTGTCCACCAGATGCTGTATTCGGAAAATGTTTTGAGGTTTCCTAGGATGAAAATTATTTCTGTTTGTACAGTATATTGTACAGGAGATTAGGAGTCCCAGCACCATTTTTAACTTTTTTTTTTAAATAGCGCAAAATAAAGCATTAATTTCTGGTCATGATCCTTTTCAAAAACATAAGACTACCTAACTTAAAAACTTTCTGTACCGGATGGTGAGTTTTTTATTAAATGAAGTAGGATATTGATGTGATATTGGAATAAATGGAATTATTTCTCAAGGTTTTGTTTATGAAAGATATTTCACCTTCACCTGGGACTAGGATGCTTTTAATAATATTTTTAAATCCAGTTTGCTGTCTTCTTTGCAAATTTCTGAAATATTCAAGTTTAATTTCTTAAAACTAAATTTCCAATTTTTTTTTTTTTCTCAATCATTTTCCATATGTTTAAAAGAATAATGTGCACTTTTGCATTCACCATAGCTTTAACTTTTTTTTTTAAATTATAAACTACCAGAAAAATTGTTTCATATTGTCTATACCATTTTCATTTTCATGGTACTAATATCACTAGCCATGATGCCTTGCACTTGGTAACAAAAATAATTTATAGAAGTGAATTTTGGATCCGGAAAAGGTATGGTACATTTTGACAGTGTGGCGTACAAACTGCTTTTCTTGACAGTGAGGCATACTGCAGGAGGTCTTAGTTTTAGTGGTTGTCATTTTTTCATTCATATAATTGATCTCATCTCATCCTAGCTAACAAATTTGTTTACTAAGTTCTCCTTAGTAAGTAGTGTTTGAAGCTTTATGGTTGATATTCTTAGGGTATCATTTTTTTTTGCCACAAATATGTTTTCACTACATTAAGGTAAATGGAATTGCCTTCTTAATTTTTTGCCTTAAGAATTCAATTCACCAAACATATTTACTGTTATGAATATGACCTAAGTTATTGCTACAGACTAAGTTTGCTTTGATGATGCACTGAGCTCTAATTTTTCCAATACAGTAAACCTTTAATTTATAAGGAAATAGAAGTGTGTTATATTTATATCTTGAAAAGAACAATCTACACTTATTTAGGGTCCCAGTTGCACCATCTTCAGGTATAATCAGAGTTTGGTAACTTGGTGTCTTGATTTGCATTCATGCTGTACCAAAATAAGGTTCTTATTTAATGTATTTTTTCACATTATGGTAAGTGGTGAGTGCAATTTTGGCTCTCCTATTGCCTATTTTTTTTAATATAGGTAACATCTTTCATTTAATGGAGGATGTAGATTGGCATAGAAAATAGAAATCATTTGCAGTTGTTGCATTTGAACTTCAAGTTGTTATTGTTATTCATGCCTAAGTTGTGATATAGTTCATATACGGTATGGAATTTTTTTCAAAGAATAATTATTTTAGGTACTGTATTTGTTTCTAAAACATTTATATAGAAGTTGATAAATTGCAGATTAAACCTTTCACCTTTGTATGATCATATTGATCATTAATTTTATAAAAAATAAAAAAAATATACATACTAATGTAAATGTAATGATGTATTCAGTGCTGTACAATAAAGCTTAAAATATTCAATATTTGTTGTTACTGAACATTTTAATGTACGTTCTAGGAATTGCTAGTATTGTCTCTAGATTTTTAAAATCTCTCTCATACTTGAATATTAATTTCCTTCATTCTAAACCCAAGACATTTGTCCAGGTGATGGACATGAACCATAGTTTAATTCTATGTTAAAATACAGTAAACAATTATTTTACTTATCTCACTTGTGACACTACTCACTGTTTGATAACAACTATTTTACTTATCAGAGTGAGTAGTGATATCACAAGTGAGACTAAATTAGAGTGAAATGTGTCTTGTTAGCCTCTGAGGGGAAAGTATCTGGACCTAGAAATACCCTCTTTAAACTAGTACATATTTTCAACAATAATATATAGAAATTCACAATTTACAAGAGGTCATCTGAGAGAGAATTACTTTGGTACCTAAAATACTATATAGGGGCAGGAGCAACCAACTTTAGGCAAGTATTGGCCATACATATTTTACATGTAGCTGCTTCATGGAAATTGGTTATGGAAAGGCTGTGTCAAACTATTATTTACTTGACAACTGTTTATAGGGCAGCTCACTTAATCATTTGAAATTCTGCTATGAAAGAAGGGCCAATTTATAAGCATGGCAAGTTCACGAATGACTTGCTGTGAAAATATGGCCCAACAGAAAGAACATTACACTTTTAAAGGAAGTAGAGTTTCATGTCTTTTTAATCACATTGACTAAAGTTTATTTTAAATGGAGAATTTTAGACCCATTTATCAAATTTCAAAACTACAGAAAGCACTAAAGTGCTTTGATTTTTGTGACAATGTTATAAGGCTAAGTGTTAAATTCCATCTCCCATCACAAGTCTAGCTCTTCTGATATCTAAGAATTACAGCATAAAGGAAGGGATAAGTGATTCAAAGTCAGGTGGTAGCAATATGCCAAAACTACGCTATGGAAACAGGACCCTGGTGGTTTGATGAAACCTGTATCCAGCAGGTATTAGGAATTGCATATTTGAAGTCAAGGAATCTCTGGACATAAAAGTATTACCTCACAATGATAATAGGTTATAGAAGGGACCCTATAGCTGAATATGAAGAAGTAGAATAGGGACCTAAGAATAGCACACTGTCTTGACATACAGTTCAGTGTTGCTATTTGAAGCAATGATGTCAATACCAGATTATGGAAGTTGAATCTGTCTATCAACATTTGATTCCAAATTAGAAATAGCGTATTCACAATGAGAATCTGCTGGCCTTAAAAATTTTTCTTTAATACATTATACATTGAGAGTGATTAGCCCTCCAATTCATATTTGAAGTGCAGTGAAACTATGAACAAGTTATTTTGTACAGAGACTTCTTGAATAATCATCCTCCAGTCCTTAGAGTTAACTGTCTTATTGAATCATTATAAGGATTAAAATTCCACAAGTATAACTTTCTCCTTGGACTACTTGTCGGGTATGAACTTGTGCTCATCTTTATTCCTTATCAAAAACTAAGCATATACTCTGGAACGCCACCAATAACACAGTACAGTTTATAACCTACTGTTCCAAGACATTCAAGTGTAGAATATCCAGCCATATTGTTTGAAGCAAATTCTCTACGGGAGAGAGCTTTTGATTTCAAAGAAGAGGCCTGTGAAATCAAACCAGCCATCATGATCAAAAGTACCAATTGGGAAATACATAATTTTTATTGACCAGTTGCCATTGAAGCAAATTAGTTTTTATTTTATAAGTTCCATGGAATCAGTGGAAATGTGAAATGTATTGGATCCCTGACCTTGTCGGCATGAAAGGAAATGAAGATAATAAGTTAGTCATTCCTATCAGTGATTATCTAACTCCTCTGAAAAGCACGATCTTTAAAAAAAAAAACCGTACACGTCATGGAATGATAAATCTAGTTATGAATTAAAATAGGTCAAATCAGTCTAGTTTGTGGTATTCTATCAATAAAAAAAATAAAAAGAGTTCCAGGGAACGAAAATTAAATTCGGTAGAATCTTTATCAGTTTCGATATATCAAGTCCTCAAATTTTCAAGATATGTAATTTATTAAGTAGACCTTGAATTTTGGTATTAAAATAGACCTTCAGGGAAGTGAGAGCAGATAAAATAAAAAATCAATTTCCTCAATACTGAAGAGAAGGAAATGTCTAGTTTTCTTTTATCTCTATTTCACTGGAGTGATAGAGAATTTGCTCATTTGTCAGGTTTTACTACAAAATGGTAATAACCAAAACAAATTCTAACAAGGAAACGCTCTGGAAGCCATTATCTGAAGGAACTATTTTGGAAAACACAGAAGCGGAATAATTAAATACCAGGCCATGAGAGTTATCTCCCACAACTGTTACGGATCTAAAGTAGCCTAGATTAGAAACAATACGTTGGTAAGCGTAGACGAGCACACAAAGTGGCAGAATCTGTTTAGAGATAGCTGTCTCTTGAAACGGTGATGACTTGCTCAGGCGATCTGCCCACATAGGTTACATTGTATTTCTACGACATGGAGGGTGACAGAAAATGGTCCCTCATCTTAAGGATCTACCATTCACAGACATAATAAAACAGTGTAGGCAACCTGGCCAATCCCCTTCTGTTAAGACAGTAGAGTTGTTGCAATGAAGCAAAATGTGGGAATCCCGATGTGAAAGAGTCCTTTTAAGGACAGTGAGGACGACTGACCAATTGCCCTTCCCTCATTAAAGTAATTTTGCAAATAAGTTTTACTTTGAAGAATCCGATCTTGGAGGTAAACGGCTGGTGTTTCTAGTAGTGTTCATTCACCGACAAATAGGCTACTGCGTTCAGTGCCGTAGCAGAAATTTAAAAATTAATGGGGCTTGCCAATCTGCCAAAATATGTTCGTTTAATTAATGGAAATAGAATTCATGATACCCATAAAATTGCTAACATATCAGGTAGGCATTTCAAAGTAATAGCACTAACAATAGACTATAAATAAGCGTTTCATAGAATAAAAAGTGAAAGTAAAATTAAACTAATCTAGAATAGGTAGAAGAGTGTGTACTTCATACAGTAATCCAATCTCTGGCAAAATCACACTTCAGTTGCACAGTTTGAGAAATTCGATTACTAAAGAATGGACTAATACCAAGATTATTTCTATTGTTAAGCATAGGGAACAACCGAATAAGGGTTGTATTTACAGACTTTTTTAAGCAGTTGCTTTTGCAGTGTACTGTAAAAGTTGTTAGTGCCATACCAGACAGACACAGCACATTCAAAATTTGAAAATTTTCTACATGGACTCCCTATTCAATAGGATTAATTCTCCGTGAGGAATACAAACGGTGTCACGCTCTTCTAGGTATCAGTTCAAAAGAAACTGTTCATTAAACATAATCTAAGCACTCATTTTTTTTAGGTTTAATTTTAACCACCTGGCCTGACAGTAGATCATAATTATGGCAGACAATGTAAGTACAAAGATGGTTTGGAAAAAAAAAAAAAAAAAACTGATCTAGCTCAGCTTGAGTTACAGGTAGATCAGCAATGTTATTACATTAAACAAACAAGTACATGTAAAGTTAATCTGGTATGGATGAAAATAAAATCAATGCATGTGAAAACACACAGTCCTTTTTCTGCATGGCGATAATGCTGGAAAACGTACAAAATTACCGACACACCTGCGATTTTCCGCTCACTTTCAACACATTTGCCACATGAACTCTGACAAACCATTTCAAGAAATTTAGGTTGTAAAATATAACAATTCCCGCGTAACACTGGAATATATGTATTCTCAGTATTATCGGAGGCTCAGCGCATTAGTGGGATATTACCTTCCAAGAAGATTGATGTCTTACGTAAAGTGATTTTTGGTGTTACGAAAAAGTAAAGAGCGAATTAGGAAAATTACACTTATCAACAAGCCTCAGGACGTATCACTGTGACATAATTTTACTATATGATGCCCCTCCCCATCGTAAGTCAATGTCCTTTGAAACATAAAGTGCAGCGAAATGTTTCACTCGGACATGCAAATTTATTTGCGAGTTCATCCTGAAAATGTAACATTTTCTATAACATTACATTATGAATAAACCAATAGCTTAGTTTATCACCATTTTGCTTTTAGCGAGTCTAGCTTATCTTAAGTAATACTGTCTAGTACTTGTTATGAGCACTGTCATTCAGCATCTAGTAGTGAATGGTAGTATTCTCTTTGATTTTTTTTTACGAGGTAAGTTCACAATGAAATGGAAAGAGAGACAGGCACAGATGGCGCGCTGTGTATGACGCTAAACGTAAACAAAAGAAAAGGGAAGCGTCAGTGGCTTATTTGAAACAGTTCACACGGCTTTAAATGCATCATTATTCATTTTAAATTATTACACTTCATAAATGGTTTTAAAATTTATTTTGTAACTTCGTTTTAAGGCAGATACTCCATGTGAATGAGATTGTAATAAAATGTGCTGTTTGGTGGGTCTTTATACGTTTTCCATAAATGTATATGCATAAATAAACATAAATATAATAATATCATCATTAAATAATATAATATATAATTACGTTATTATTATTAAAATGTTATTTTTTGTCTCACAGAATAGTTAATTTGAACAAAATAATAATATTTCAAATAAAATACGAATTATAAGTGTAGCAGAAGAAGTCGCTAATGAAATATTTCGGACAATTTGCTTATGTGCCTCATCGCTTGTCGGGTGCCGGGAAGACAACAGCTCAGCCAGCCTTTATAGTAAAAAAAAATTAAGTGTCGATACAGAGTCTCTCTCGCGGCGCCGTCTTTCTGTGTTTCACGCCGTTTAAACCCCCAAGATGACCCCGGAGAAGAGACCAGCAGAGGATGAGGAGGAGCAAGAGACTAAGAAACTGAAAGAAGATCCGCCGCTATCGGCTAACGAGGGATCTGCAGAAGCATCGCTCCTGCAAGATGACACCAGTCAAGACAGTGTCGCCTCGGATACAGCTTCCTCATCGGATCCAGAGAAGAAGGTAATGTGCTTTGATGCAGTAGATAAGATGTACAATTTAAGAGGTGCAATGAAGGAACCGGCCGAGCTTAAGGCTGCCCTTTAAGACGCTCGGCGAGGTTAGCATTTTTTTCTTTTTTGTACATTCGACCCTGGGCTAGTATATTCTGGTCGGTGCCTTATGTAACGTAAGTAAAACAGGGTTAGCAGGAAATTTGCTAGCTATTTAACAGCAAAATTAATCCTATGGACAGTACTGACCAACAGCTCACACTATGAAACAAGGCAAATTCATAGGGTACGTCCCAGCAGGTAAGCTAGGTGGCGAAGCTCCTTTGCTTAACTGTTTTAGCTGTAATGTAATGGTTTGCTGTTAACACTTTACTGCACAGGTTAAATTAAGGTAGCATCATAGTATCGTGTTCCCCACTTTTATTGGAAACCTGTTGAGGTCCTGTAAACACCTCTTATTTTCATAGCCTGTTTTAATTTAGGCTATGATTTCTCTTTTCTGCATGGATGCCTTAGTGTATGCTTTGACATCATGATAAAAATGATAAATGAACAGGCTGTTAAGGTAGAAGTTGGGTGGACCTTGACAACAATTCAGGCTGATTGGTTGAATTCAATCAGCCTGACTCAGCATTGTAATTTGTTTACTAGGCCTATTGGCTATTGAGCAGAATAATTAGGCTACTAGAAACACCCAAAAATTTCATTTCCTAATGGTGTATATTCTTAACTGATAGAAAGACAGGTTCTGCCAGCAAGAACAAACTTTAACTTTCGAAGAGTACCATGTCCAGACCCAACCAGACCTTACCTTCCCACCCTGACATGGCACCATGCCTGACCTGGCTGGGACGAAGCCCCTAAGTAGTGCTAAACTAAACATCACAAATGTGAACTAAACTTCCGCTTGGAAGTAGTGTTAGAGTCTGCTCCCATCGTTCTGCAAACTGCCCGGAGGAGGATAGTCAGTGTCACGGATTGGATTCTGGGACCAAACAGGAGACCAGTTTATCCGTCATAACTGGTATCAGAATCTTCT
Source organism: Macrobrachium rosenbergii (assembly GCF_040412425.1). Classification (NCBI taxonomy): domain Eukaryota; kingdom Metazoa; phylum Arthropoda; class Malacostraca; order Decapoda; family Palaemonidae; genus Macrobrachium; species Macrobrachium rosenbergii. The sequence goes on from NC_089742.1 coordinate 55,448,336, forward strand.
CGAGTAATAATCAACCATCATTTTACATTTTTAGGGACTATTTTAATATCAGAAATAATTATTTTTATAGAAATGATGATCTGAAAATAAGAAAGTTTTGTTCTTTTGGAAATATAAACCATGGCTTTTTATATAAGAATATTCCTCAGCTGAAGTTGGATACAGTTATTGAAGCTTGGTAACGAGGTGGTTAATTGATGGATGGTGAGTTAAAGGGGAGATTCACACACTTAACATGCCATATGCCAGGAGTTTTTTCTTTGCCCTGTTTTTGGTTGTGAATGTGTGTTTGCTCTTTGCTTGTCTTAAAGTTAAAGATGTTTTTCCATGTACAGTGTATATGGTGTTGTTGTTTGCTTTTGCAGGAGGGAAACAAAAGTGTGATGGGCATGAGCTGATATGTGGCTGGCTTGTGTCCTCAGTATAAATTGAGAGACGTGTGCTGGCTGGTCACAGTCATAGTGGAGATGTTTATAAAGCAGTGAAGAGCGAAAGATGTTCACAGGGTCTTTGGAGCCTTTGATACTTCCATATCTTTTCGGCTTCCTCATCATGGACCCCCCCCTTGTGTGTGTGTGTATGTTTTTGTGGTTTGCCACTGCCTGCCCGTGCTTTGTTGGCTGCGTCACTGGAGTACTTGGAGATGTTTCTGTCCCTCTGTATTCTGGGCAACCCATCTTTTGCTGTTGCTCCTGCTGGTGAACTCAGTACTTTTGTGCCTCCTATAGCTATTATCTTTCCTGTGGAGCTATACCTCTGTTATCACAGTCCATACTCCTCATGTGATGTGTTTTGCTTCTTCCACATCTTTACTCTATCTGAGGCAAGCAAGTCTCGTGGACATAATTGGTGAAGTGCAAGTGTCTATCTTCCTCCCCATCCTCATAATTGAGCTCTTCCTCCTGTTCCTCCTTATCTTCTGCCCCATCTTAGGAAGAAACCCCCTTACAAGAAGTCCTGTCAAATTTAAATTATCTCCTTCCTTCTCCAAGGTTTGGTGAACACATTTATTCACCTTTGGGTGGGAAGTCTGCCAAAGGTAGGAGTGACAGTGGGTTCTCTAAAATGATTCATGAACCATTGTCTCCCTGTTCCTTCAGAGAATGAGGAATTCCCTGGATTCTTGCTCTTTTGGCATTTCTATTGGAGTATGTGGAGAAGGGATGGCGCTACTTTCTCACTTGGAGTTTGCACAGTCCCTGGGTTGTGGACATGCAGACTGAAGGTTCTTGCACAACAGTGGATATTGTAATGATCTGTTTGGGCAGACCCCTTGGCAGTGTCTGCTTCATTTATAACTCATTGTGCATATGTGTGCATGATCCCTGGATCATACACGTGTAAACATGGTTTACTCTTGACAGTACTGTTTGTGTAGACAACGGGTTTACGTACTTTTAACAGGTTACCACATTTCAGCATCACTAGGTACAGCATTTGCTGGATTGTGCAGGCACTCAGGTTGTTTCTGGTCTGTCTAAGACTCCTGATGTGTGCATGTGCTTACACAATAGTGCATGTGACTGTTTGTCTGCAGTCTCTATTACTGTAGTTCAGTTTTGGTCTGTTTTATAAAAGTTGCTGGAATGTAAATGAGTCGGCTTCAGCAAATGGTTTGGCAGTTGTACCTCCAGGTCAAATCTTTCATATCCACATTATCATTATTAAGCAGTTTAACCATACCATTGAGGTAACTGCCCCAAAGGATTTTGTCCTTGTTAATGATAATGTTCAGATTTCATCCACTAAATTGCAGCTCTTAAAAAATTTTATAATTGGGGTTACTTGGAAGTGACAGAGATTCTGACAAAATTTCTTTTAGCTGCTATTTTTCCAGCACCTGACATTCATTGTTGATTATATTTTGGACATTCACACAAAAAATGTTGAATTGTTACTGCTATTCTACAGTTTGTACATACAGGCATTGGATCATGTGGGCTATTCATCATATATCCATGTGTCATATGAGTGACCAGTTCTATGATATGTCAGAATTACCTGTTTGTGTCTGACCTTTTGATATGATGAATTCCATATTCCAACACTGGGCTTGATACATTTTAATTGATTTCCATCATGTTCATTGTTTGATGTATTCTACCATTTGTTGAGTATAATGGGTTTTAGATATGATATGTCATTACCATAGGAACATATGTGTGATCTTTTTAAAGTATAGTTGTAGCTTTGGTTGGTCTGTCAGTTTCCTCATTTCTTTTAAAGCCTACAGGGCAGGAATCCAACAAATTTCTACATTTTTACCATTCTTTATTTACGGTACTTTGTGAAGTGAAAATTTTATTTGTTGTGTAAGGATATTTTTCGGACTATAGGCCAGTTGTGAAGGGTTTCTATAGTTCTTGTAGATTCGCTAAAAATTATAAGTATGTGGTAGTATACCTAAATTATTTTAAAGTCTGCTCCTGTTGCACACAATTCTATCGTGAAAAAATAAGCAATTTTAGGAAGGAAAACTGTCAGGTATTTTTGGGTGATACAGCTGGAAATCTCATGCTTGACAAAGATTTGGCCTCATTGATATGCATTCTACAGTGTGTTGTTTATGTTCTGGGTTAGCCTATATGCATAGTTTTCAAATAACTACTTCAAGTGTGCATACAAGTTCATATTTATTGCATAGTCCAAGGAGTAATTAATTCTTTTTGCTGGAGGAAAAACTTTTGTTTACACAGTACTATATTGGTGCTATTGGGAAGGCCCTGTGGGGGGGTTGGGTTAGTGACATCAGTTCACCTCGTGGTGCACTGTAGGCGTTACTTAAGGGTTTTTGCAGCGTTCCTTTGGCCCCTAGCTGCAACCTCTTTCATTTCTTTTACTGTACCTCCATTCATATTCTCTTTCTTCCATCTGGCTTTAGTGCAACTGTGAGGTTTTCTTCCTCCTACACCTTTCAAACCTTCTGAGTCATAGGTCCCAGCACTTGGCCTTTGGCTTAAATTCTATATTCTATTCAATTCTATTGGGAAGGGTGGTGAGTGAATGTGTATGAATGTTCTCTGATCAAAATTTTGTTGTCAGTAAGTCCTTTGCTACACTGCACATTATTACTTTGTCAGGATGAAGAGTAGAGGTAGTTTGCACAGTCAGCGTGGGCTACAGTGCATATTCTCAGTCCCTCATTATGAATTGGATCTTGACTTCTTAATGTTTTATGTAAGGCTGAACTGTATATTAGACTTCCATAGTTGAGAATTAATGTTTTATGTAAGGCTGAAGTGTATATTAGACTTCCATAGTTGAGAATAGGCATAATACTAGTTCAATTCATGCTTTTTAGGAATCTGCAAGGACTGAAGATATCACCTGTTTCTTTGTTGAACCCGTCTTGTCAATACAGCAAACTAGAGTACACTTTGAGGGTGAGACATAGTTGCTGTTTGCACAGTGTCTTGGATAAGGTTAGCAGTATGCTCCACAGTTCAGAAGTTTTCCTGCTGTAGTGACCTTCCCTTGGAAAGCCTGTGACAAGAAGTTTCTTCTATCTTGGCTACAGAGCTGAGATCCATGGTTCAACCTTGGGTGAACACGCTTGGTGACTTTGCTGCCACTTGAATCTCATCTGCAGATGAGAGGACAAAGGGCTAGCCATCGTTGGTGTCAGGGGGAAAGGCATTGACTTTCATACCTTTCATCTCAGACTAAGTTGAAACTTATGGGGAAACTATGTCCTGAGAAGATGTGTCTTTATGTGTGTGCTCTTCTCCTGTCAAGTTTTGGCTGAGTGTTGTCTTACAACAGGGACAAGCAGCTTAGCTTGGCTGATCATCCTTGGAGAAGCTTGTACTTCACAGGCACCCCCACCAGTGCTCACTTGTAGCAATTGAAGGATCTTTGGTTAGCCTTAAGTAGCCAGTTCTTGGCAGCTGCCAGCTTCTTTGATTTCATTATTTTACAGACTTCTGAGTGTGACAACAAAATCAGGTCTAAAATTTTCAAAGGATATCTTCTCAACATTTATGAACAATATTACTCAGCCTTTCACCTCCATGTTTTCTACTGCCAGACATAATATGTTATATATAGTACTGTACATATACACAATTTGTTTGGTACAAATTATTTTAGTTTTCTTAAATGAGAAATTTTGTGGAACAAAATATTACAAAAGGATTGAATGGAATACATGTGTAAAGTATGTTTTGAAAGTTACAGTTGTTATGTTGATTAACATTTATTATAACTCCTGTTCTATTTAGATGTATCCCAATGGTGCTAATTTTTAGAGGGGTTTTGCATTATGTAACAAATTGAACAGAAGGTGGGGGCTTAATACACTGTTTGTGAGTGCATTTGCATTTTTCGGCTGATTCTGTACTGAATAGCTAACATTTTGCACTCGCATTTTGTTCTCACCACATTAAAAACATAACATTTCATTGAAAATATTTGTATGCAGGTCTGATAAAAGTTTTGTTATTTTTTGGTATGGCATACAAAAATTGATGAAATCCTCACATTGTCCAAAACCTGTGGCTAGCTGCTTGAGTTTAGGCTATATATATCATGTGTTGAAACATATCTTTGTCTTTATTTTACTCAAATTTTGGTAAAATTATTAGCCACTAATCAAACTTGATTAAATGTGCACATCAGTAAAGGAAAGTGTTACATATTTTTTCCAGGGTTTCAGCTAATGTTATACTTTGGCCTGAGCTCACAATTTTCATATGATATACTGGAAAAATAATTATTTCTGCAATATGTCTTCTATAAGCCCTGCAAACACTCTTGAGGAAATGTTTATTTGATTTTTAATGCAGATATACCAAAATCCAGTACAAAATGGTAGCTACATTGTCTGACTTTACATTTCTGGACCCAGTGCATAAATTCTTTTATAAAAACTTTGTATTTTCTGCATTTTTAAAATCATTATACCTTTCTTTTATGTGGAGCATTTTTTATTGTATGAATAGGACTTTTCATGTGTGTTTTTTAAATATTAAACAGTCAGTATACAGTAGCATGTGATTAGACAGAATTTAATTTCTCATATGTTGTATGAAATGTGGTTAGGTGTAAGAGTGATTTCCAGACATTGTTTATATTTTTTAAGGGTAATGTATGTATCTTGGTTTGAAGAAATGTTGATTTCAAATATACTGAACTTCTAAGTAAGAAGTGTGCACGGAAGTGCTTTAATAAATAGTTTACGAAACATATATAAATTACTGTTGATTTTTAATTTGTAATATATGTTTTATTGATATTTCAGAGGCTCAGTATACCTGAAGAACGTGGAACTGTTCTCTTCACAGGATGTGCTCAGTGGGAATACATAGGCCGAAGAAATCTGAACAGTGTTCCATCTTTGATTCACTTTGTTCCTAAACACATTTCAACATTTAAAGGGATAAAAGTTGCCTTTGTTGCATCACACTGTACTGCTGCTCATTCTGTTATTATAACAGAGGAGGGAAAGGCATTTACTGTTGGTAAGACTGTGTTCTTGTATTTCTTTTGTTATAAGTAAACACTGCACTTAATGCAAGCACATTTATATTTGCACTTACAGATACAGTAGTTTACCCATGAATATTGCTGAAATTCAGGTGCTTATTACTTTTCATTTTGAGTGGGATTTTTCTTTTATTTGTTAACACCATCAGTTATATTATTACAAAGCCATTGATCATATACCTATGTTTTTCCACAAAATGCACCCAGAAACACCAGTTACAGAGATGGAAAGAAAAACTCCACTGAGCACATGCCAGTGGACTCTCATCAGTCCGCTAAGCATCACTGTTTTGCCTCTGTTCATCTCAAGTCCAGTGTGGTGTTTTTGGGGTAGTTTTTGCCATGCCATTGATAATTAACTATTTTCAATTCATTTTTGTTCACCATTATTCCCTTTAGTGTGATGCCTAGTGTTTAGTGAGTTGTATATTTCTTTCTTTTTACCTAATGGCTAACAACTGAATATCCCGTTTTGTTTTCAGTCCCATTGCATTAAGTATTGGTAATTTTCCGTGAATTTCAGTAATATTCAAGCTCTGGTAATTTGCAATGTGTAGTTGTTGTACAGGGTTCTTTTTGTCTTGTGTAAGGGCTGTATATCCTAACCTTTTAACCCTTGCCCAATTCTTATATGTGAAAACAAATCACTGTTTATGTTGTCACAGTAACAGTTGCCCTTGTTTCTCAGCGCTTTCTGAGCTATAATTTTTTTTTCCTCATATTGGCAACATTTCTTAATATTTTAATTGTAATTTGGGTATTAATCTTGACATGTATGCTTTTAGGCAATCCTGCAATGTCATGCCTTTTACTTGTGCAGAGAAGGATGGAAAATCCTGTTGTAAATTTATGTTGTCCTTAGCTAACTCATGTTTGCAATGCCCTACATTTAGGGGCGACCATTGTTCTCACTTGAAACAAGTAATGTGTAAGGACCAGTCCTTGAGTCAGTGGTATTTGCAACTACTTTGTTACCAAATCTCATTGACTTAACCAACTCACCAAAGAGTACTCGTATGAAAGTTTTCAGGTTTGTAGATTAAGGAAAAATGCAGTTTGTGTTCTTTCAAAATATTATATTTTTTCTAGACACCAGACGTGAACATCGATACCTCTGTTACCCACATGACTTTTAAAACAGGAACCATAAAACTGATGTATGTGTAATTTTAAAACAGGCACCGTCAAACTGATCCAAGTGTAATTTTTATTTTTCTGCAGGTCGTAATGAAAAAGGTCAGTTGGGAGTTGGTGATTCTGAAAATCGTGCAGGAATAGTTCCTGTTGACAGTCTCTCAGATTTCACAATAGTGCAGGCAGCAGTTGGCCGCAATCACACACTCTTTTTAACTGATCGAGGAACTGTATTTGCTTGTGGTGACAATAAGTCTGGTCAGTGTGGCACTGGAAATACTATTGCTGTTATCAATGTTCCATGCAGGATAAGCTTTAAAGAATCAAGAATCACAAAGGTAGGTTGCACTTTTTCCTGTAAGTTTGGTTGTATTGCAGGCATCAATTTTTAAATCTTCATCGACCAGAAAGATGTCTTTGAGTACTATCATCACAAGCCCATTAGTCATATATGCCCACTTTCATGGTCTTAAAAAGACATTAGATGAAGACTGAAAAAGCTCCAGGACCAATTGGAATACACTACACTGCAGTGTAGTCATTACAGGGTAATAATACTACTTGAGTATGCTATGTAGAAAGGCTAAGAAATATAACCAAAATTGATAATGGTCAGTTTGGCTTGATGCCTAAGAGATTAACAATAGGGAGCAAAAACATGTGATGGGTGTTGGTATATTGGAAAAAGAGAAATACTTAAGCTTCTCTCTCTTGAGTACCTTGTGATGATTACAATCTAGTCATATTAATGTGAAAGAGATTGCAGACTGCATGTATTTTTTCTTTAGGTATGCAGGTTTTTATTTTTTTGGTCATATGTACAAGTGATAGTACATGGTGAGGAGAGTCAAAAGTGCGTAAAGTTCTTGGTTGGAAAGTCTTGAGTTAGGTAAAGTTCTTAGTGCATGTTGCAATTTAGCACATTTTTCAGGAATAAAGGGCCTTTAACGTCAACATGCCATACATACCCACAAGTGTATTGAACAAAATTTTTTTATCATACTTTTTTTCTTCATTTTTAGTTCGTTTTAAGTTAACTGTGATCTATTTTGATCACATTTTTTCCACTGCATTTCGTGTCATATATGTTTACATGTTCTCAAAAGTGATATACTTACCTTGTAAGGAAAATAGGTCTGTTCTCTTCATGCTTTGTGGACCACTTGTGGTACTTCAGTGGAGCTGAAGGGGCAATGTGAAAGACTTTTAAACCCCTGAATAGGGCCGTATGCATGTATTGAAGAGTCTGCTTAGCTTTCTGGTGAATTTTGGACGAGACATCCTATCTTAATTTTACATTTGAAAACTATGTCTTCTGGCTTTTGTGTCTTTGAGATGGTAATCCTCATACACTCATGGGTAAAGGCATTCATACTAAGGGTATGAACTTGATAAGCATATCTTTTTGCTACTGGCTTTAGGGGCAGTGAGCGAAAATAAAGTTAGCCAGGACTGGGCCAATACTCTCTTTGCCATTTCTCATCTTTGTTCTGTGCCTGGTTAGAGGTGTTCCTGTTTACCTTCGAAGTATCAGACTCACAGGAAAAATGTACCAGAATAATAAGTGTAACTGTGATGTTAACTACATTTTGATGGTATCCCATCAAATAACTTTCATTAGTTTTTTTTCTTTTTTTCTCTCTTCTTTTCTTATGCTTGTAGTTCACAAATTGTTTGTTACACATTCATTAGGACATGAAGTATCAACTGCACTTGGGGACTGTAGACTTCATCCTTTTCATTTTAGTTGGTTAATGTTTGCAGATTGGTATGAAACTAAAGTGTCTTGTTTTACTGTTATACTTGAACACACACAGTCAGTTCTGGGCCATTCAGCAGCTCAACCCCTTTAATTTGCAGTTTGGTTTATGTATGAGTGATGGGTTTGTGTAGAAACAAATATTGATTTTGAAAAACAAGATTGATTTCCTTATAAACCTGTTAATCACAAAAAGTTCTCTCTTGCTAGCCTTGCTGATTTACCACCACTTGCAGTCCAGAATACATGAAAAGCAAGGCAGTTGGTTGCTTTTCTGTCTGTTTGACAGAAAGTGCATTGTCTAGAGTTTGACAAATGTATTGTAAAACTAAAATTACATATTTTGAAGTTACATGGTAAGGAACGGTTATGTTCAGTAAATTACATGATTACTTAAGGTAAAATTACAAGCGAATGGGTGGGGATATTGACACTTTTTTTTTATTCTTTAACAGGTAGCATGTGGAGGAGAGTTCAGCATGATTGTTGATAAAAAAGGTTACCTTTATTCCTTTGGGTTACCTGAATATGGCCAACTTGGGCATAATACAGATGGCAAATTTTTCCTGACCAGCAACAAGCTTGCATTTCAGCATGAAAGAACACCAAGAAGAGTTCCAATCTTTGTAGAACGCAGTAAAGATGGTCACCCCACCCCTGTTACAGATGTACAAATTGTGGATGTTGCATGTGGAGCTAATCATACAGTAAGTATTTTATTCACTCAATTGTTGTGTCCTGTGTGTAGTGTGGTTTTGACAAAGGAAATTTCTAAAAGTAAATTATAGGTTGAGTAATCTAAAAAGAAAACTTTTGCAAAGTTTAATTCTAATTATTCTTAATTTCAGGTTGCAATTGATGCTAAGAAGAGGGCATTTTCATGGGGCTTTGGTGGTTATGGAAGATTAGGTCATGCCGAACCTAAAGATGAGTATGTACCACGTTTGATAAAATACTTTGATGGCCATAATCGTGGTGTAACCAAAATTTATTGTGGCTCCACATACACAATTGGAATCAGTCTCTTGGGTCCTTTCTTGTGGGGCCAGACAAAGCGTACTGGAGAAGCTAATATGTATCCTAAACCCTTGCAAGACCTTTGTGGTTGGGATATTCGGTCAGTAGGTTGTTCAACTACCTCAATAGTTGTTGCTGCAGATGAAAGTGTAATAGCTTGGGGTCCCTCACCTACATATGGAGAACTGGTAAGAATTTGTCCTTGCCACTATAACTAGGATAGAAGTTTCTTTCTCTCTCTCTCTCTCTCTCTAGACTGATTGCTGGCGAGGAGACCATAAATGTTACTTTATCTGAAATACTAAATATTAAATTTTCCCTTCGCGAGTTAGTGATCAGTGCAGTCAATATTTTAAGGAAATGTTTGGAGAAATGCACCAACAATTTGTGTAGAAGGAAGTGGTGTGCCATAGTGTGCTTAGTATAGTCGACTAATAATGGTAGAGCATGAGCACATTCAGGTACACATATGATGAAGGACAGAAGTACCTTTCGAGAAAAATCTTTCCATAATATTGTGAAAGATGAGTGGATAGAAGACCAGATGATTTTTTGGAAAATATAGCATTTTGTATTCAAGTTTATGACATAGGTTTGATTTTTCCTAGTTTTCTCATACAGCTTTCATGATAGTATTTCAAGCTATTGCATATATTTCGAACTACTCATCATGTTATGTCATTTCCTGAATTTTTTGTTTGTGTTGAATTACCTTCATGGCTTAGTATACCGCATATTTATCCTTTTAGATGATGATCTTAGATTTTCATATATACATTTTTCTAGAGTTAGGAAGCTTTTGGTATTTTATGAGAGAGAGAGAGAGAGAATTTAACAATTTAATGGGTTAAGAAAGCTTTTAGTGTAAATGAAAAAGCCCCTGGATCATGAGTAACAATTGATTGTAGCAGTAACAATAGAAGAAATGGTGATAAACCTAAAAGACAGGGATAAGACTAGAAGAGGGGAAAAAATGTATGACCTTAGTAATATACTAAGGGATAGGAGATACACCAAAGTGGGAAAATTTTAGAATAATAAAATTGCATGAGCATGCTACATAAATATTCCAGAAAGGTGATCTAGGGTAGGTTAAGCAAACTTTTTAAAATAAGCAATTGTCAGTTTGGTTGTAATATCAGAGAAATCAACAACTGAAGGAGCCAATATAATGCTTTGGCTACAGGAAAGCTACCCTTCAAAGAAGAGGTGGTCATATGTATACCTTGAGAAGGCATTTATCAAAGTTCCAAGACAAGTAGTTAGATGGGCAATATATAGAATGGTTTATAGGACTGATGTTGCTTTAAAAAATTATGAGATCTAGAGTGAATATTGACAGGGATACTAAAAAAAATTTAAATAAATGTTAGGGTCCAACATTTTAAAATCTTTTGCCGTTTATCGTGCTAACGGCAGAAAGTACGTAGACTACAGAAAAGAAAGTCCCCTGAGAGTTGACATTTGCAGATGATCTAATGTTAACAGCAGGTTATTATTATAAAGAAGTTTAATGAGACCTAGTCACTTAGCTAGAATCCCTTACATTTTGCCTAATAGATTGTCCTTAAATGATCACTGAAAATGGGCAGGGTGAAGTCACAGAAGTTAGACCACTGAGTGAGAAGAGACCAAAGAGATTGGGTGGAAAGGAGAACATATACAGCAATGCAGATGGGGTCTAAGGGATGCAACTGTGTGTTCTGCAAGCCAGATTATGAGCAGGATCCCCCTGCAGGGTTAACAGAAGAATCCAAGGAAGTAGCAATGTTGAATAGATGGAAGAGTGAAATGGAGAGGAGAGGATTGAAAATCAGGGTATGCAAAACAAACTTAATGGTGACCAGAAATGAATCAAGGAAATTGTTAAGTCAGGGAAGTGGCCATTTCAGTGCTGTGGGATATGCATTTTATTGAACTTTATGCTCTTTTTAGAATGCAACAGATATGGTATATCTATAATATTTGAAATGGCAAATACTGTAAAAGACATAGTTATACAGTTGAAAGTTCTGAGACATTAATATTTTTATTTTTTTGTTATTAAAATTAGGATTTGTGATATTTTCAGAAAATCTAGCCCACATGAATACTGTAATGATAAATAACATACTACACATGTGTGGAAGTTTAACTTCAGTATTACAAACAGCAGTAAGCAGATTTTTTCTTGAATTTAAGCACAACCAAATTCTTGTAACCTTTAACAGGTGAATAATTTATAAAAGAAAATTGTACAAAAAATAGTAGTTACTACACACTTCTTTTATCCAGTAATTATAATTTTTAGAAAGTAATTTTGTACAAGGTATTTAGAAAGTGCTGCATAACTTTAATTGAATAAGTGTAAATCTTACAGGCCAGCCTTTAAGTGTTTTGGGTATACATATAAGTATGGTAGTAACCATTGCTATTTATTTTTTCAGGGTCTTGGAGAAAATGTCAAATCTAGTACTCAGCCAAAAGAAGTCAAATCCTTGGAAGGTGCTCATGTTTATCAAGTCACATGTGGGATGGGTCACACTATGTTGTTGGTGCGAGATGAAACTGAAAAGGATAAAGAAATCCTGTCCAAGTTGAAGGAGGTCACCTTGTAAGCCATTTTTGTGGTGCCATTGGTAATGGTAGTGACTCCAACCAAGAGAAAGTTAAGTGTTCAAATTGTCCTAAGTAATGGGTAGATACTAGTGTTATCTATGCATGGCGGCAATCACCTTTTTTGACAATTCCAAAGTGAAATGTTTACCAAAAATAGAGTATTTCTAATGCTTAAGAGTTTCCTTTTGATTAATCTGACTAATGTGGAACGTATGATAGTCAGAACTAACTTTTCCAGTTTTATACTGTAGGATGTTCTTTGATGATACAAAGAATCACTCGGTTTACTGTAGTGATGTGTGACAATTACTTGAGGTATTAACTACTGTATTCTGTCTTAAGTAAGACACTTTTTATAATTATCAAACTTGACAAGATGTATGAGAATTACAGTTTTCCTAGATGTCCTTTTTGGGCAACTCCTTGAGATTAATTGTTAAACTCAGTGTTCTGGTTAATTCTTTAATGATAAAATCTTGCTGGTGAATTGGTTATAATCATTTGCATATCATTGTTGAGTTATCTCTTAACCTTAATGAAAGTGGTTGTGGTGTGAGATTAGAAGGTAGCGTACCATTGATAAGAAAGCAACATTACATCGGTGTGAGTAGGAGAGTTATTTTGGGATCTTATTTTTAATGTTTTTTCAGTCCTATTTTACCTTATAAGAAAATCTTGCACCTACTAAGGAGGCAGCAGGATGACTGTCACAAAAGACTATACTTCATTCAAGGTCTTACACTAGTTGAAGGATTGTTTTGTTCATTAACATTAAAATTATTAACCAATATTTCATTTTGTATATATGGTGTTATCAGCTAATACAACAGTTTTGGTGTTGAAGATGTACGAAATGAAAGGAAAGCTGTTGATGAGATTTCTTTCAGGAATAAATATAATTTCTGTTGTGCTACTGATGTCTAGGTAGTTGTCTTGTATATGGCACTACTACAAGATTGGGTCCATTTTATATGTTACAACGTTAGTTCTGTTCTTTTTATGAATGCAAAAAAAAAAAAATTCAGATTAGTAATTAAACTTACTGATCCAATGCAGGCTTTTCTAGAAATCAAGCAAAGGTTTTGTAAGTCGTAAAAGTGCTGTGATGTAAGTTTCCTGTGGTAGGAGTAGGAACTAGGTTTGGTTTTGAAAATCTAAGGATTATCCTGCAAATGTAGTGAATGGGATTCTCTAACTCCGGCCATTGGTGTTGGTGCTCATGTTTTTGGTTCACCTTAAAATTGTCTCCTGGCATTGTTATGCTAGTCTTATTTTTACTTCTGTTTGGCAAAGATTATCTGAAGTTTTTATACATTCCATGTTGAAATATTCCTAGATTAACAATGTTTAATAAAGGAAGTCATTAAAGGTTACACAAGTGAACTCTACAGCTCATGGAACATACACAAAAGTAGATGAAGATGCTGCTGTTATTAAGTTAACATTTTGTAGTACACCCTGTTCTTTCTGTGAGTGCCTCTATGAAAAAAATTAAAATTTTTATTCTTTCTGTTAGTGCTTCATAAAGAATTGATTGGTATTTTCACTGAAACCAGAATGCAGGTTATTTAGGGGAAAAGGGAAAAGTTAGATTGCAATGTTGTACAAGCAAGTCCATTCAAGGTCATTTTATTTACAGATTTTTTGCCCACACTTCTTAGTGACAATGGATTTTTATTCCATAATAATTGCACCTTGTTGAAGCAGAAGTGTATACATATAAACCATATATAATTATTTTTTCGTAGATATTAAATTTAAGGTGTATCTGCTAATAAGTTATACATCAGGGCAATTTTTAGAGCCAAATCATTTTTCAGGTAAGTGGTGAAAACATTCTTTGATTTTATATTGTAATTGGCCCCAAGGATTACAAGAGAGCAGTCATCCGTTCCTAGTACGTTCCCTTTTGATAAACTTGGAGACTTTACAAAAAAATTCATTGGAAGTCCAATAAACAATCATGTTTTTGTTTACTTTGTTAAATTATTAGGGTTTGCCATAGTTTACAAAAGGTTTTCCATTTTGATATTTTGGTTTGATCAAATGTAGATAATTTCGAAATGTTAAGATTTCCTTAAATACTGCTGTCCAAATATTCTTGGGGTTTTGACATGTAAGACCAAAGCAGTTAATGTTCACTGTGTATATTTATTTATTTTTTCTCCTCTTCAATAAACCTCTTCAAATGAAAGGAAATATAAGTCATGCTAATGTGGACTTGTGACTAAGTAAAGGCAAGTGTTAAAAGTATTAGCAAATGAGTGATTGTGGAAAAATTAGTATTAGTGAATGAGTGATTGTGGAAAAATCAAGACACATGGCAAACCACATTTATTCTCATATTAGTGGAAAAAAAAAAAACCTGGTTTCATTAATTGCATTATGTATGGCTACCTTTTAATATATAGTTTTCTGTAACTCTACTGGCAAAGAACTATTAATTTATTTAGGCTCTAATGTTTACATTATCTCCCTTTGTTTAAGTACTGTACTATACCACTGATGTTTTGTATTCACTTGGTTTTTTTGGAAAGGTACCTGACATTAGAATACTTACTCATGCATGATTTAGAATTTTCTTTCTCCAAAAATCTTGCCTTTGTTAATTTGAAGATAGTATTGGTCAAAAATCAGATTTTATGTATGCATCATTGCCAGAAATCACATCATCGCTCTAGATAGTCAAGGCAGACAGTGACTTTTGTTTGTTTTTGATACTTTTAAAATTTGAATTAGTGTATATGTCTTAAATTGGTGTAAACTGACAATATACATCTTAGACTACTGTACAGTAGTAGTAATTCAAGGTTAATAGAACACCTGAGACAACTGCATGTCTAATGTAAAACACATCTTTACTGTTTTCTTCTGAGATTTGTGTTTCCCTGAAATGCATTTTGCATTAGCATGTACTTTTGACTGAAGTATTTTGATGTGGATTCTGTTCATTGTTTATGAATAATGAATAAGTGTTTGATATTTCAGCAGCTTTTGTAAAGATGTACATCGGTATAACTCGGTTGTGCAGGTGGTACTTCTTAATGCTTGAGAATAGAATGCATAGGCGCTCCATGTAAGGCATACATACCAGTGTAAAATTGATTTCTAGTTGTGAATATGCACAAGTTGACAGATTTCACCAAGGGAACCATGACACTTTCCCAATTAATTGCTCAGGAGTGTGAGTTAATGATAAGTGTATGTGTGCCTTTGTAGTTTAAGTAGTTTCAGAAAGTGAAAATTTGTGTATGATCTTCCAGTACACAGTTTTGCATACGTATACTTATTTATTTGGAAAGAGGTTACCAGGCCTTTCCTATATACTTTGGTATGTACAGATGTACATGAAAATTACAACAAAAGTAAAAATTGTGATGATAATGAAGCTAGGTAGGTGAGATTTATAATCTGGATCTGTTACAAATGACCAAAATTAATCAAAAACAGAACAGGTGGCCCTAATCCAAATCCTTTAACTGAGTGTTATGCCTTTTTTCCCTTCACTTCTCATTCAGGTCACAAAGTTCACAATAACTTAATTTTTCTTGTCTGTAATGTACAATATAATAGTAATAGTTTTGACTCATGTCTAGCTGTCTTGTTATAATGCTCTTTCTTGCTGTCATAGTCTCAAGGCTTTTTCAGCATATTGCTCAGTACCCAGGTCGTCTTTGTAATAATTTTGCTTTCTTTTTTAGTACCTCATTTTTGTAATACTGTCAGATATTCAAGTGAAATAAAACCTGTTTTAGTGGGTTCTAAATTGGATGTGGAGATTTCAGTGCAATTTTAATCTTCGTGCTAAAATGTCAGTGCTTAGGAATACAGTATTAAATGTAAACACAAGCAGAACTACAGTCTTTTTCACAGAAATTGGAAGTTACGTTGTTGATCATAAGAAATTGAACATTTAAAACATTGATCTCAAAATTGATTCTCAAAAATGTTTTCAAAGCAAAAGCAGTTATGTTCGTTCACATTTAGTAGAGTTTTGCAAGTTTTTAGCACATAGCTAGTGTAGGTCTAGATTTAATTGTATAGTATGTGCATGTGGATTTAATAGCAGTTTCATGCAGATGATAGCAACTAAGAGGTTGAGTTTCACGACCTAATTATTTTTATAAGTGGTGCAATTCTTATGGACACATTTTCATCAGTATTACATAAGTTTTATTGTACCAAATTTTATATTTGCAGCATCGCTGATTCAGGGTCTTAATTTATTATTGATTTTTGTAATTTTTTTCTTTGCACCAAATTTTGACAAGTATTTTAGATATAAGGCTACTGTGAGTAAAGGTACTCAATAATTATTTCCTTTGAGTAGAAAAAAAGGTAATCCAAATATACTTTACACTTATTCATATCAATGGTCCTTTTTATTTACCATTTATGAAATACAGTTGAGGCTGCATAAATCTTTACTTTGGAGTTTTACTTTGTCCTCATTTGTGTATGGTACTGTATTAAAAAATTTTAATAACCTGTAATTCAGGAAAATCAGTAACGTACATTTGGTTCAGGGCTGAAAATTTCTAACCTTGGCTATGTTTTGACCTAACTTTGCAGTTATTCAGGATGATTTACAGTGGTCAAGTTAAAAATTCAAACATCCTTAAGTAGTAATCCTACACTAGCCAGCAGTGCTTCCACATTCAGACATTATTAATGTATAAGACTGAGTAATTTATATAAGGTAAGCTCTGGTTAGCTTTAAACAATATTTTTACAATAAGTGTTTAAACCAAATTATCGAACATACTTAGCCATTACTCCATGTAAA
This sequence comes from Macrobrachium rosenbergii, assembly GCF_040412425.1. Lineage (NCBI taxonomy): Eukaryota > Metazoa > Arthropoda > Malacostraca > Decapoda > Palaemonidae > Macrobrachium > Macrobrachium rosenbergii. The sequence continues at coordinate 55,465,114 of NC_089742.1, forward strand.
ATTGACCCAGTCACGCCAACAAGCTGAAAGTAGTAGTCATACTTTGCACGTCCAGTTAAAACTCACTAACTGCAAGCCAACACGTGAGGAGAAGGGCTGTGAGGAATATGAATAATAGATCTGTATAGAAAATATTAGTGCAAAAAGTAGTTATACCAGCTCATAACTAGCATAAGTAAGTCACAAATCTGGAGGGAGGATGAACCACAAGCCTCTGAAGAGAATAGTAAGACATGGGTGATCCGCAGTCCTGTAATGATGGACAGAGGAGCCAATGAGGACCTCAGAAATCCAGGTACCTCCTGTAAGTGTTGGGTGCAACAGAAGATAACCCTTGATAATGCAAGTGCCAAGCGTCTTAGGTAATTTCCAAAGCAGTTTTAATGCTCAGTTATTTTTCCTTTGTTTAAGAACCATTGTATATCACCAGATCTTACAGGAAATCTGGTAGAAAAGCTCATGAATTCAAATAATCTGTATCTGTGCCATCTCAAAGACAACAAAACACATGTTGCAGATAAAGCCATACCTCATTCTAAACTGCATCCTAAAAGTGCACCTTAGTGGTCTGACTCTCAAAAAGTCAAAACAACATTCAACAGGAAGACAATTAGACAATCTAAATGAAAGGTCACAACCTCTGCAAAGGACAAATTTACTGGAAGTGATTACTGTCAACAGAAATTGGTACACCACAACCTTAGCAACATGCAGAAAATGCTATACAAGGAAGAATATAATTTCTGCTTGACCGTGTTCACTGCTGCCTCACTGCTCCTTTTTGGGCTTCTGTTAGGCATGTTCTACCAAGTTTTTCTACCCTTCAAGGAGGTATGCTTGAATACCTTGCCATTATTATTATTATTACTGATTCCTAAACAAAAAGTACGGCAAAAATTCAGGTAAATAAATGGAACATTTGTCAAGTCAACAAGCAATGCTGCTTTAAAATGTGGAAACAAGATTTTTGACCAAGAAATAAGCAACATATTGGAGATAAAAATTGTTTTGAAATGATCATGCATCTGGTACTAGTGCTGAATCATAAATTTCAGAGTTTTACATTGTGTCTCAGAAATTTGCTCCCTGAAGAAAGCCTTCTGCAGACCAGTGAGGCCCAAGTAACATTAAAAATTTAACCAATTTCCCCGACAAATTGCATATGCAACTTAAGAAAGAATGGTACAGTAAATGCACAACTTGTATGACAAATGCATAAAACTGATACTGATGCCCACCTACATTATAGTTTATCTTTTTTAAAGGATGCATTTCATGCAAAATTCAGAGAGTGAGTGTGCCCTTCACAACATCATAGGAGGGAACGTCTGCCTTATGAATCTGGAGAAAAAGATCAAAATAGTAATTTACTATAAAAGCAAGAGATCCACTAGCGTGATTGTGAAAAACAACCCAGCCCCTTCTAATGTGGCCTACCAGTACAGATGTCCAGTCTGAGAATACCTTAGCACTTACACTGGCATGACCACAATGAGATTTTCCATGAGAATCTCCTTCCACGTTAAAGAAGGCATCATACATAATCGTGCTAAGAATGCTTATAATATTAAACAAATAAAAAATGCAGAGAAGTTTCTTTGGCGCAATCAGGGCTTATTTACAATGTATAATGCTGTATAAAATTATCCTATGACCAGCCAGTGGCTTAGTTGCTCCCCAGATGCGGTCAAGTTAAGGTGTGTCACACACCTCCGGAAAGCACTGCCATTCACATGATCTACGGCTAGCCTTAATTGCATAAATAAAGCAAAAACATTATCAACATGGTTGCAATTTGGTCTGTTTGATGACTGGAGGGTGGATGATCAACATAACAATTTGCAGCCCTCTAGCCTCAGTAGGTTTTGAGATCTGAGGGGGACAGACGAAGCCATCACAATAGTTTTCTTTTACAGAAAACTAAAAGTGATATAATTTCCAACACTGGGGTTAATGACAGTATGGCTGATCAATGCCGTCTCTGCCTCTAAGAGGCTCTGGACAATATACTGTACAGGAAAAGCCTAGCCTTACTACCATCCAGGAAACTTTCCTCCTCCCACTGGTAGCACTTAGAATGCCTCCTACTGGCATCCCTGAGCCAAGCGAGCAGACCCATCATTAGCCTCTATCCAACTTGAACAACCCTCCTTGTCTCCAAAATGCGCACACAGAGATGGGTAGAACCATCAATGTCTGGGACAAGGCTTTGTTCAGGGGCACTAATCCCCTAAAGCCCTGTCCACACTGGCAGGCACTGCCCAACGGGCAAACACTGTTCCCATAACCACGTTCACTAAACCGATTGTATTGAGCCAGAGCGTCACGATTATCTGGTAACTGCTTCAATTTTGGATTTTACAAAGAGCTGGAAGTGCCCGACAGGCATGCCCGCTAGTGTGGACAGGCCATAAGAGATAATCAAAATTCAGATCCTCTTCCATCAGCAACCTGGGACCCCTTATATATCGACTGATAAGCCCGTTCTATTCAGAATCATTAACAATAATAATAATAATGATGTCAAGGGTATTCAAGGATACCTCCCTGAAGGGTAGAAAAACTTGGTAGAACATGTATAACAGAAGCCCAAAAAGGAACTGAGGCAGCAATGAACAAAGTCAATTTTAGGATTTTGAGGCTCAAAGTCTTTTGCAAGCTCGCTGCTGTCCCAAAAATGCATAAAATATTTTTGGCTTTTGGCAAGTTTCTTTTTTGAGCAAAAGCATGCAAAGAAAAATGACTTAAGAGAAGCTTGATGGTAAATCAATGTTGCTGAGATAAGTCTGATATGAAATTGAGGGCATGAAATCATACCAAACCATGAAATCCACCGTGTACTTCAGGGTGGAGGTATATCCAAGTCACCCACCCTATGGCTTTGCCTGATAATCTGCAAGGGAGATGTAAAGATTGTATAAGGCCAAAGGACTTGGAAGAGGTTTTTATGGAAGGCTTATCCAAGCAATATGAACTGTCACCAGGAAATGTGAGATCAGAAGTCAGAACCATCACTAAGTTAGATGCTCTCAGATCTGACAAGCAAAGGGAATAAAACTTACGGAACTTGGCAAATTTAAATAGCATGGCAATACAACTTAACATCAATGCTGATACAAGGTAAAAATAGAAGCATGAGTATGTGACAACCTACTTATGTGTTATCTTTATTTTACTATTACTGTACTAAGGGATTCAAAGCCAATGAAACAGTTTTTCGGCAACACCTTTTTATCAAAGCATCGGATAAAGGTGAAAGTTGGCAAGTGTATATTTTATAACCCTACTAATTTGGCAAGTACTGTATTATTTAGTACCCAAATCCGATAGTTTTGATATTTATAGAGTAAAATGAAGTCGCCGATGCCGGAACCATAAAAATCACAGACAAGGATCCTAAGACAATTTGTGACGTAAATATAATATCACGTCATGAGACTCCACCCATCGACCAGGTAGGTAGTAAGTCACTAAGGTGAATGGATATGCCTACGCAGTCTAGGCTTCAACAAATTCGATAATGACCAGCACGATATGGAATTGTCCCCGTGGTTGCAAGACTGCATTTGTGCTACGGCTAGCCACTTTGTCTACAAGCGAGAAGATCCGTGGCAAGATTTACTAGTGTGAATAGGCAATTATTTCTATAGTGGGTAACAGTTACTCGGCCACCCCAGAAGTGTGGGCAGGGTCTGTTACACAATCCCCTCATTTTGAGGAGGTTAGTTAGTTATAAATGATTTGTTTAAACAGGAGTCGGACAATACCATGAGAGCGTGGAACTAGTCATCACTGACATCGCTACTGACGATGAGGACGGGGATGATGACCTCTTCCTTGACAGTGATGAAGACATTTTGCAAATAAATTATATATAGTGTTAGACGTTTTATTTGTACATCTAAAACATATTTATTAAAACAATGATTATAACATGTTCCTCAAACTGATTTCAATATATTTTCCTTTCCACGCATATCAATATAAATTGTGTTACACTTGATTGATATCAAGCAAATAATAGCTTGCCCTCAAAATCTTGACTCCTACCATTACCTTTTATTTGTAGCAAGTATACGGGCGCTGTTTAGGGTGCCGTATGATATGAGTAAAAAAAGGGCGCTGTTTAGGGTGCTGTATGATATGAATAAAAAAAACAGAAAATAGCAATGGGTTACATTAACTGAAATAAAACAATGGCGTTGACCTTTAAACCTCTAACAATTGGGGGAAATGAGGTATCATTGCTTTTCATTTGAATTCTACTTCTAGTGACCGTTCCTGACTTGCTGCAAATAGAAAGCTATAGTGTCGACAACCTGAAGTAAAGCAAAACAGATTGTCTTTTTGTATTCCCGCCCTGAATAGATGTAGATCTAACAAATGAGCTACTAACTGGTTCATTATGTGGATGAATCACATACACTGAATTATTTGTAATGAAGAAACAATATGAATATCAAGAAAATAGAAGAATTCCAGGCTAACAACTTAGTCCCAACAACTGCTGTGGAAGTTACGATGAAACCTCCACACATTATAAAATTATTAAGAATCATAATGCAATCAAGGGAACAATGACAAATCCTGCTCACCATCATTGATATCGCTGAAGCCTAGGACAGGTACTAATATCAATTAGTGAATATGTGAATGTCATCGGCAAGTGGGCTGGGCCACAGTGAAGAGACGTTTTCCCAATAGGTAAACTCTTCACAGTGGGTAAAGCCTCAAGATGTCATAGGTTAATGTCACTACAGTATTGTGTTCAAAACCCTTACCTGAGATTTTGATGGCTCTGGCATAGGAAACCCACTTTTACTCTGATAAATACCAGAACTGTTGAACTTAGGTACAAAATAATACTTGCAAAAATTAGGTAGGGCTATAAAATATACTTGCCACCTTTCACCTTGATCCGATGCTTTGATAAAAAGTTGCCGAAAAACAGTGTTGTGATTCTATGGGGTGGTGAAGGCGAGTTCAATACAGGCACTAAGCCACTACCTGACCCTAATATCTTCATAAAATTTTTTATGTTGCTCTATCCATTTGCCTGTATGGCTCTGTTTATTAACAGTAGGAATAAGTAATTTTACATCAATTCACTCTTCTACTGCTTATCTAATTTTCTCCTGTCCTTGTCTTTTGCTTTGTATGAGACTCAATGGCCGGTAGCAAAGCAAAAATATTTTTAATCAGTGATACCACTCTCTGCTGTAGGAAGGAGAGTGAGAAGATATATTCAGGTACTCTGATCTGTTTATCCATCTCCAAATTGAGCTAACATTCTGCAGTCAGTTTCAAGATGGATAAAATTCTGAGACTGGAATACTTTGATGTACCTCTAATTACTTAGTCTACATTAGTCTCCTAAGTTTGCCTTTGCTAATTCTATATTTTTTCTATATTCTAAATTGTTTATTTTTCTTTTTTCATAATGAATGAAAGAACAATACTTTTATAACAAGAAATATTTTTCACACAACCTATTTATTATATGATGCCTTACTTCTGTGGACAAGAAAATTTACTATTACACTAATTGATGAACTCCTAGAGTACTGTATAAGGAACAAACAAGGTCACTATGATCAAGTGTGTATGAAAATTATTATTTGTAATATACAGTTTTACCATACCACTGAGTTAACACTCTTAACTCTCATATGGCTGGCCTGAAGGGTTTGTTTTTGCTGAATATATCAAGATCTTATGTAAAACATTATGTTGTAACTCCTTAAAATTTTCATATTAAATAAGCTGAAAATATTGAAGACTAACAAAATTCCTTTAAAAAACCAGTTTTCAATACTGGATATAGTGTTCGTTGAAAGTTGGGCAATCACTAAAAATTGGTTTGAATTAAGTGCTAGTCCAAGTGGGTCATGAGTACATCTATTATTCACATGAACAGGAACTGCAGTTCCAAGTTCACCTTAAGTTTTCATGGAATGACCATCCAAATGGTAATTTTTCATTTGCCTGTCATACTATCCAATGTGTTGGGCACAGACATGCTGGATTGTATCTCATTACCACTACATTATTAGTGGTTGTTATCAATTTGTTTTAGCCTATGAGCCTTTCTCTTTAATTCCCTCTCTTAACTTGGTTTTGCCTTTTGATATAACACAAACCCAGTTTGGTCTTAGCCTTGGTGTTTGTTCTTTTAGTCTATTACATCTTTTTTCTATTACGCACCCAAGGAGAGATTACATCTTTTTTTTCTATTACGCACCCAAGGAGAGAGAGGCCTTACTCTTGCCACCAACTATTCTATTGTTAGATGTCTTCTCTTTTCTGTGTTCTGAAGTGTTTTCTCTCTGAACAAGCAGAGTCAAGGAAGGGCCACACATGCTGAAAATGACTGTTCTGGTGTCAGACACCAGCCTCTTATCAACTCTTAAGTTAAAGATCCAAAAGGCTGAAAGACAAATAGGGTTCCCCACAAATTACAACTATTTTCTGAAGCATGATGCTGACTGGAAGCAGGTCAAATGTATGTCGAGAATGGAGGCTCTGCTCATGAAAAGGATATCCAATGAGCCTTGGCAACCACTCAAGCTCCTGCCCTATCAGACAGGAGAGCAATGGAGTCACAAAAAACTTAATCTCACTGATTCAGTAAGGCATTTACCTCTGACTTGAAATGACAAATTTTAAATAAATTTGTATTTTTCATAACAAACAAACCTGCAGTCTTAACATAAGGGGAAAAATTCTCTAGCACCAGCTTGAGTCCAGTTAAAAAGAAGTTACAAGGAATTGGCGGCATCGAGAGATGACCAAGATGGCGGTGAAACAGACGAGGAGCTGACCTCCCATACCCCATCTCAGAAGCTTTCGGTAAGTAACAAGGGAATAGGTCCTGGTGAAAAGTATACATCCTTAGCAATGACCTCCATTGCAAAGGATGAGTGAAAGTGCCTGAAAACACTCTTGAATCTTGTAAAATCTATGGAGTCACAGCCCAGGAGAAGAGACACTTGGAGACACCATAACTGCAACATGTGTCTGTAACTACAAGGAGAAAGCTTGTCATAGGCCTAGCAGGTCTGGAGTGGCAAGAGTGCATGAAGTCTCTTCAAACATCCATGATGGAAAAAAATGGGGAACAATGCTGTATGTGTCAATAAAAGTGATGACTGGAGGCACAACCACCAACTGAAGAGCAAGCTTGGCTGTGAGACTGAGAATGACTACAACCCTTGCTACTCAGTGACTCAGTTAAAGAAACAACAAAGAATGATGAATTTCATCTTCAAGATCACAGCCATGGAGGCATTGGAGGTCTCAAGTTTCTAGGCTAAGAATCCAGGTTAGAAATAACAACACTGGGGCCTATAACCACCATTGAAGCACTGAGGCAAAAGCCACTGATATAGCAAAAATAACAAAAATCAGGAAAAATTTAGTGCATAAAATAGTTAACTTTTAAAACTGCAAAACTAAGAAACTAAATGGGTAAAAACAAACAATAACCCCAGTAAACACTGCAAGAAGACTGAATAAAAACTAGAAAAAAGGGAACAATGTAAAATAACAATACTGTAGATAAGAAGTAGAAAAAGTGAAATAGTAAATACTCACCTTAATCCCATAGAGGACAGGCCACAAATGTTAGCTCCACACTATACACTTAAAAAGACAAAATTACCTATTAAAATTAAAATAAAGTTGCCACTGATTGAACAGAAAGAAAGCAGTGAAGTGTAAAATAAAAATATTGGCACAAAGGCCTTCCTCTGAAAGGCAACCATGTTGGTCTCACTTTGCAGGGAAAATGTGCACTACAGGCCTCTCCAACTAGAATGGTATGAGATGGTGTTACTAGGTATTCACTTCATAGAAATAAAGCAACATATGATTGAAACAGTTATAATGAAACATCTAAGTAATAATAAAAACTTTCTCTGAAAAGGGTAGTGTCATTGAAACCACCAAATAATAAGTTAAAATAAAACTACTTAATACTTTACTTAGAAATTAATATACTCTCGAGTACTTACATCTTGTCCACCGACTTGACAATTTTTATGCACAACTATATACAATTTAAAGTAAAGCATGCCCATTACATGTTTTATCCAGTAAACACTATATACCCTACAAGGTTCACTGTTTAATAAAAATTATTAAATAAAAAATAAAATCCTGCACTATCTTTAGGCTGAAAGTCTTCATTAACAAGTAAAAACTTTGTAATGACAGAATAAGGTACAAATTATGTTTGAAGTACTGTACAGCTCAGCAGTGAAAAGTGATTGTTGTTTAAAATTCAGTAACAACTTTTATGCTCTCCAAAATTTATGAGTTTTTGTAAAGTCAAAATCATATATCTATAAATACCAAGTATCTTAAAGAACGGAGACACTGTCAACATTCAATATTAAAAGTTGATTGGTTTGCCAAAATATGCCGCCAAATTTGCTTCTCTGAAAGCTTCTGAGCAAGTAGGATGTGCATGACAAACTCTCGCAACATCTTCACAGCTAGCTCCATACTCCATGGCAAGTGCAGCCTCGTTGATCATTTCTCCTGCACCTGGGCCAATGATGTGTGAGCCAAGCATGCGGTCGGTGTGCTTATCAGCAAGGATCTTCACAAGACCATCTGTGTCATTGTTGCATTTTGCTCGAGAATTTGCTGCAAAGGGGAATTTTCCAACAGTATACTCCACACCCTGAAAATATATTTTAACATTAGATTAATGTTTTCATAGAATCCCTTACTTACAGTCCCATTTTGTCACAAAATGTCCCATACATAATTTCTCCAAAACAATAATTCATGTATGCATACAGCATTTTTGGGTAGACCCACAGGTTCCAGCTATCAGTCCACCTCATACCTAGAGTTACTGTATCCTTCACAGTGAGATTGTGGGACAGAGTTTGCATGACAAAATTCATTTAAAAAAAAATCACATTTTTCACACCAACCAAACCTTTACTTATGGTGACAAGACTCAATTCAGTAAGTGGGAGGGGGATATAATTGTTGAAAGTCTCAGACCAAACTGAAATAAAGGGCATAAAGAGTTCTAATCCACCAGCTTCAAAAGCCACATCATATGAATGTCTGAGGTTTCTTTTGAAAACAGTTGGTTCTGACAACAATACGTCATCCACTGTGCTTTGTACTGGATTCTTCTTATTGAAGATAGCTAGTAGGATGCTGAAATATGATTCAAGAAATCAAGACTTACTGCCCTATTAGAACTTCAGTCCTGAAATATTGATATATTCGTACCATGGAAGGATGTACTTGCTGTGGTGGCTGTTGGATTATGGTTATGATGCCTACAGAAGATGTAATGAAAAGCACCCTTCTCAAAACTAGTGGAGAACACACATTACCTTCTACATATTGGTTTACAAGTCCTCCACCCAGCTAGCCAGGTATTTCTGACACTCATATGATATGCTACTTCCATTCCAATTTCAACTAACTGGTCAATTACTTCTCTTTTTTTTTCTATTCTTGACAAATAATTTCAACCCAACAACATACACAGCACGTGAAGTCTGGCAGTCTTTTGAATGCCTGTAGTAGGTAAACTGCAAAAATTGTGCAATAGCTAGGTCTAATTTTTCTACACCACAACACAGATGTGTAACATTATTTTACTCCAAGTTTTGATAAAGTTAATATCCTTACTAAATTGCGATTATCACAATTGTGTGATTTGTACCCATATTTAAACTAACGATATCCAAATGGGGGCAGTACTGTCAATGCACATCATGTGGGGCACTATTAAAACGTGTTTGCAGCATCCCTTCATCCTCTAGCTGCATCTACTTTTTAGCCTTTCTTCCATCTTGCTGTCCAACATCCCTTAACTGTTGCTTTTTTTTGCTCCAAATGTAAGATTTCCTTCCAGTTCCACTTACAGATCTTTGTACTTTATTTACTTTATTTTTTGGATGTCTTTATCTCGCTATCCAACCACAGCAACTCCCTCTTTTCACTGTCTGAGTGCTCTCTGGCTGAAAGTGCTCCAATCGTTGGCTTGACAGCTCAAATTTCCGTTGGCTTGACAGCTCAAATTTCATTTATCAGCCAATTAAACAAAAATCTATGAAAGCCTAAGATATCATTCAAAAGTTTTATATCTGATTTTGTTATTCTAACAAAACACTTTATATTCTTATTATTTAATATACATTTGTGTACAGAAAAATACTGACACCACAAAAATCAAGATCATCTGAACATGTGATGAAAAGGGATGAGGAACAGTTGGTCAGAAAAGTAACAGATATGGAAGTAGCAAGATGCAGACCAGTAGGAAACTCAAGGAAATGGAAAAAAGCCATAGATGAAGACAGACTTAATAGATATTCCAGTGGACAGAGCACAGGACAGGAGAGAGAGGAGAGATAGAGAACTCATTCCATGTCTTACTCCACAAAGAGGAAAGATGAAGAAAGAATGCTTATGACAACGATAGTGATGATGATGGTGATATGACCATACCTATACTGACTCCCTTAGAATTATGATGCCTTCCTTATCAAGACATGCCTCCATTTCCTTTTGGCTTGTCAAATTACAATACATATATCACAATTAAATGTGCTATTAAGAAACAAAAAAATCAAAATCCAATGCATAATTTATATATAAATCATTTACTCAAGCCTTATGTTTGCCGAATCATTTCATTTGCATCTTGGTACGAAACAGCTTTGCAATCTCTCAAGGGGAGAAATTCACAAACACTTTCATAGCCCTTTAAGAAATGACCTAAAAATTGGTGCTAATACATGTACAATAATTCATTCAATAGTTAAAGATTTAACTGTCTTTTTAACTAATTTATTTAAATACAAGGAATGTAAAGAGAAACTCAAAAAACAAAAACAGGTTTTGACGTAGGAAAAACCTATTTTTGGTAGCCGCTGTTGAGTCCTCAAGGAGTTACCCCTTCATCGAGCACTGGCACACCATGGAAGGGTAACTCCTTGAGGACGTAACAGCGACTACACTATAAAAAATACATCTATGTACTGTAAACTATGTATCTACCTGATGGGTGACATTGATGTGCACAATACCATTGTCTAAATTAAGCTAAAACAACAAGCTGTGGCAGAAATCTTTCACTATTTCTGTAGCATTTTATCATAACCACCTTATTTTCTAGTGGAATAGAACTATGCTTAGTAAGACTCACTATGAACTTTCTTACGAGCCATGGGACTAATTATTAAAAAGACAAAGTCATTGTCAACAAGGAACTGCAAATAACACATACCAAAGTATAAATCTTGAATTTGCTGCCATGCAGCCAAAGGTCATATACTTCAACAATACTTTTTATATTTTTAAACTTTTAAATAGTTTGATGTGTACACAGTATATTAGTGTACAAGTATATTACCTTATACATTTCAACATTGCTTTTTCTGTGATTTGGTACTTTTCTACAGATTTTTGTATAGCTGTATGTCATGTAAATAAGACAATATTTTCAAAATCTTTAATCTTTTAAATGATTTTATACTGTATAGTATACTATTTAATTCAACTTTTTTATGTGATTTGGAACTTTTTATTCATTTTTGTATGTTTATATCATTCTAACTTTTGTTGCTGACTGATGTAAAGAAATGGACATCAACGTCATTTGATCTGATTTTTCTTCATCATTTTGAACTTAAAACAGCTGAAACTTCAAACAACATTAAATAGATACTTATCAAACAAAGTTACTACTATACCTCTGCTTTGAGATCCTCTTCTGTCTTGCCAATCCATGCAACTTCTGGGTGTGTGTAAATTACTGATGGAACACAGTTATAATCTATATGTACAGGACCACCAGCCATACCCTCAACACAAACAATGCCCTCATCTTCTGCTTTATGTGCCAACATTGGCCCATGAATACAGTCACCAATGGCATAAACACTGAAAAAGTTAAGAAAACAATAACATGAGGAAAAGCTATGAGACATCAATCACCTTTTTAATTCTACTTACATTTATACAAATAATGCTACAGTACCTGGTTCTAAGCCCACGTCTACATGCATCTGCTGTTTCTTGTGTTTTTTGTTCCTAATGTGATAACTAAGTCTTGTTTAATAAACATAATTATCTTATCTCTTACATTTTTCCCTTGATCTATTCCTTCTAATTAACAGATTGATAATAAGTTTTTGTTCCTGTTACTTGTATTATATATACTTTTTATGTTATCTTTAATTTACTTTATTTCCTTAATCTTGGATACACTTTATAAAGTAACTGGTAATACCGAAAATAACTGGATCACTAAAAATATCAAAATACTAAATCAATTCTTGAAAGTCAGATAATTTTATGCCATCTTCTTTTGATTCTGGTAATCTGTAAGCTGTACTGCCACATGAGGACCTTATTAGAAGCACTGTTGTCATATATTACATGCACAGATTCTTATTTAGAAGTATACTATAAAAATAAAATTACTATTGATAAAATTAAATGTTAAAATACTATAATTTTGTATTAAATTTGATAACAGACTTTACAGACAAAACACTGCTAATTTACACTTATATTTTCACAAGTCTAAATTTTCACATACAGTATTAATCTCTTAGAAGGTAGGCTCAGATATAAAAATATATAACATAAATGATCTAATATCATTAAATAATGGAAACATATTTGATGTTAATTCAATACAGTATATCCTCAAGTATTTGAAGTTTCTAATACTAATACAGACCCTTATAAAACAGGACCCTTCTCAAATGATGATATTAAAATTATTGATAATAAATTTCTAACTATAGTTTATGACAAAAGAGATTTTAAAAGCATCTTTATTAACAATGCCTTAGCATCTTAATTACAACTGTGATGTAAAACTACAACCATGACATAATTACCTCCTTATTGAAGACAATTAAAACTGCTATTATATAATAGCAAATGCAAAATTTATTGAAACTGATAGAAATCTAATTAAATTTATGCTTGGGAATTTCAATATCATTATCAATAAAATCTGTATTTTTAAAAAATATCTCTGTACAGTTTCTCTTTCAAGTTATTAAAAAAAAGCATTTTATTAAAGAATATGTTAGGTTATTAATGCTTATATGTATGGTGTTATATTTGCAGTTAGGGTTATGTTGGTTGCATCAGTTATGAACATGCAGACATTGTAAAATAATTTCTTGAAGCATTTTAACAATAATGGTAGTATTTATGAAGCAATTCCATTGTTTTATGTATTAAACAATTCAAATGATTTATAGCACATTCTGTACAAGGGAGGTCATGTGTATGTAGGTTACACATTCAAATGCTAATATCCTACAGAGTGCAATACACTATTTTTTATAGAGGATTTAAATCATATATTCTTACTGATACATAAAAGGGTAATTATGATGCTTTTCTAGTTTGAGCTGATGTATCTATTTACATATCATCCAGAAGCCTGGTGTATTTGGAGTTCAAAAAATTAAAGTTTTGCAATTTGGAAAAATCTGGATTATTTTAATACTGTATTTTCTAACTGTTTTCAGGTCAACTAGGGGAATTCCTCAGGAAACGATAATCGACTGCTCTGGCCATCTGTTGCTAGGTGTGCATGTGTACTTCATATAGTATCTATTGTGGACAGTAATTTCACAAAACGTGATTAATGTCTAATACGAAATAAATGATGATAAATTTCTAAGACCAATAAAATTTTATGCATTTTAAGCATATCTGTCTCAGATACGCAGTTATTACTCTGGGTTCTCTAAAGTAACAGAGGTTCTGCCTCAAAATGCAACATATTCTAAGTACATCTGACAAAACTACCACTGGTTTCAGACAAGTATGTTCACTGCTTTAAAATACTAAACCCCAAAATAGAAAACCTCTTCAAAGTAGCTTGTATAGTCTGGCAACGTGCCTTAAAAGTAAACACATTCCTCCACTGTATCATATTTCTACGACTGTACCTGTCAACCTTACTCACTTAGGGATGACTGTCTGGAAACGCTGATTGACTGGTATACGGCCTTTATTATCCTTTTCAATGCCCAGTTCTTCTAAGCCTAGATTAGTAGTGTAAGGTCGGCGACCAACACATACCAACAGTGTATCACATTCCAAATCTTCTTTCTGTTAATAAAAGAAAAACCACACCATAGGTGTTGATATACTTTTAAAATAAACATTCATGTCAAAATTAATCATAAAAAGATATTTTCAAAATATGGCTTTAACTATATGAACTTTCAAAACAAACCTTTGACTCAAAAGACACTTTGTGATTAGCAATCCCATCACTTAGAAACATCTAAAGTCTTTAGTATTACACATAGTAAGAAATTCTGCACAAAACCTAACCTGGAAGTTTCATCTTTTAACTTAGAAAGTCAAGTAATAGAACAATACTTCAACCAAAGTTTTAAAAAGTTATCTAAGTGCTAACATATAAAACTCAGGAATCTACACCAAACACTGGATACAGATCGTTACCCACCTTGGCATTTTTTACTCCTTCCACACTGACAATAACTTTGTCGCCTTGTCTTGTTGCACTTAGTACCTTAGTACCGAGCTTAAATTTCATTCCTTGTTTGGTTAAGATCCTTTGAAAGTTCTTAGAAATTTCTCCGTCAATGCCTATTCCACCAATGGTTCCAAGAAATTCCACAGCAGTTACCTGAGCACCGAGACGTGACCAAACTGATCCCTGTAGTAAGTGGTGTACAGAAAGCAATTAATCTTAAAATCATTGAAACAAATATGTTTTTAATCTCAAAATCATTGAAACATATTTTTTTCATATCTAAAAATTAACAAAGCATTTAAGATTCACAAATAATCAGCAGCGTACACACCAAAAAAAAAACGATAACAGGAGATAAATAAAAATAATATACCAGTTCCAAACCAATGACACCAGCTCCAATAAGGATCATCTTCTCAGGCACTTTAGCGAGTTTCAGGGCCCCTGTTGATGAAACAATCACTTCCTCATCCACTTCAATACCTGGGAAAGGTGTCACTTCCGAGCCAGTAGCAATGAGAATATTTTTTGTTTTTACAACATCTGTTGTGTTGTCTTCCTTTATGACCGAAACCTCATTGGGGCTAACGATTTTTCCATGACCCTGTGCAAAAATAATGCAATGTCTCAACTAACAAATATACAATTTTATAAAAACAACACCATTGTGTTTTGATACAAACCAATTACCTCACTATAGCCTGTTAGGCATCCAATCTAATCCACATACACCCTTCAGAATATAAAAGAGTACTTTCACCTGGCTGAATTATATCCAGACTTCCAAGTGCCTCTGATAGGAATTGTATTTATTACAAAATCAACCATGTGGGCATTTTCACAAGACAGGACAAAGTAGACTTTCCCAGGGGTAAACAGAGTAGCAACAGACAAAAGTCTTAGGATGGTCAGTCAGGGAGGAACCACCTACTTAGTGTTGAATGAGCCAGATAAATCACATGCAACACAGCACACTTTTGCCTGCAAGTGGCTGGCCTGAAAGATGTTGCATCATTAATGGATAAGAAAGAATCCAACTTAAATGGGATTTTCCGACTTGATGAAGCTGTTGTTGCAATGGTGAACAAAATATCTAGATAATGGGCAAACTTAATATAAAATGAGCTCCTAGTACGGCTGGAAAAAGTCACTGTAGCAGTCACGATTCTTGGAAGATGGTTCCTTGATAATAATATGGCTTGGGGAAGCGTGACCCTCTGACTGGACTACAACTACACTAGAGCCCATGAAGTTGAAGAGGGTGGCCTTGGGTAGCTAGGCTTGGAAGCAGATGTTTTTGAACCTAAGAGGATGCTACAGCAAATCTGTTGGAATAGTAAATACAAGAGCTGGTACAGCCAGAAGCTCTTACATAACTTACTTATACTGTCATTCTCTGTTGACCCTGCTATTTCTTCCAGGCTATAGAGGGATGAAGAAATTTGTTTTTATTTAGCATTTCCCAACGTTTTGTAGAGAGAGAGAGAGAGAGAGAGAGTGGGTGTGTGTGTGTGTGTAATTTGTCGTTGTAGTGGTTCGGTTGTTGGAGTTCGTTTACAGCGCTGTCTGTCTGTCTGTCTGTCTGTCTGTCGGGAGTTTTTCGGTTTTGAAGTCTTGGGCAGTTGAGTCAAACCTTGAAAGTGGGCCAGGGAGTTCGTCTAGTTTTGTATTAATGGTTCATGTGTCTCTTCTTTTTTTCGTTCGTTGTTGGTGGAGGGTCGGTTTTAAGTTTTGTTTGTGGTTTTTGTGTGCTGTGATTGGCGACCGTGGACCTTTATCCATCTCCAGCAACCGAAGATCAGGGTGAGTGTTGTGTGTTGTTTTGTTTGTGGGTTAGAATTCCGCCACATAATATTTGGCGCCCAGCGTGGGAGGGCAGCTGGTATTGCAGCTGCAGTTGAGATGGTGGCTGGTAGTGTGACTGAAAGAAGGATGGAAGAGGAACTGGTGAGGTTGAGAGAGGAGAATCGTGGTTGAGGGGTGAGAATGAGATTGAGGAGTCAGTTGGAGGAGATGGGAATGCTAAAGTGCGAAGAAGAAATGAAGGGAGATGAAAAGAGTCAGAAAGAGGTGGATAAAAAGTTGGAGGAATGATGAAGGTGTGGAAGAAATAGTGAAAGGTATGTTCAGGGTTTTTTTTGGAGAAGGGGCTGTTGGAGGCAGGTTCTCTGGAATGTGTGAAGGGCAAAGAGAAAAGAAAGGAGGAAGAAGTGAATGGAGCGTGAGTGATGAAAGTGATGTGGAAATAGGAAGTAGAAACAGAGAATGAAAGGCAGGAGTGAGAAAGGGAATGAAAAGCAAGGGGAAGGAACAGAGGGAAAGTAAGGATAAGTCAGGGGAAGAAAAAAAGGGGAAGAGAAGGGAAGGGAAAGGAGGGGTGGTAAGAAGGGTAAGGAAGTGGGAAAGGCAGGAAAGAAGGGAGGTGAAGGCAGTAGTGATAGTGAGGTGGATGGAGGAGTGGATAAAAGTGGATAAAAAGGGGGAAGAGGAGTGTAATGAGTAAGATGAATGTAAGTCTTGAGAAGTGGACTCTTTGTATTCGGAAGAGGGTATGAAAGGACAGAGGTGAAAGTAGCCCAGTGAGAGTGAAAGTGAGAAAGAAGTGAGAAAGGCTATGTATGTGAGGAGGTACCCCGGTGTGAAGGTATAATGAGTATGGAAGTAGGGATGTGCATGATTTCTTTAGGGAGTATGCAAAAGGTTTTGTCAGGATAAGTATGGGAAGTAAAGAGAGTGTGGGCACGAGAGGTAGGGAGAATATTTGACTGGGTTTTACTTGATATGTATAGGGTTATTATGAGTGTGGAGATGTTGAGTATGACAAGGTGAAAGCTAGACTAGTTGAGCAAAGGCGTATGAAAGCAGTGTTAAGTATAAGAGGAAGAATGAATTTGATGAGGCAAGAATGAAAGCTGGGGAAACCTTGTCATTTGTGCTTGTAGGCTGGAGACGTTGGCAGGAAGAAGTTTGGGGATGATGGGATAGATGAATGTAAGGAGTTAGTATGCGGAGTTTGTTGGGGACAGTGCCAGATGGAGTTAGAGAATTTGTGAACTTGAAGCGGAAGGAGAGAAGAAAAAGATGGGCCGAATGAAAGGTTGACTTGGGGAGAAATTTTGGAAATTGTAGAAGATTATGAAGCTTGACAGGGTTATAAAGAGAGCAGAAGTGTAAGTGTAAGGGCTGGGGTAGATGAGAGAGTACCAGGTTTGGAAGCTTTAGGGATGCAGTGTTGAGGGGCCCAATGAGAATGGCCGATAGTGTAATAGATAAGTGTAAGAGCAAGTAATGTGGAGGTGCCAGTGAGGATGAATGGTAGGTTTGTAAGGAACAGGTTGGACGGGTTAGGGATAGTAGTGTACAAAGGGGAAGGTCAATGAGTGGAAGTCGGCGAAGTGTTTTAGATGTGGAAAGGAAGGACATACAAAAGAATGAGTGTAGAGTGGGCTTTGGGGCGTGTTTGGTGTGGGCAACCGGGACATTTAGTAAGGAGTGTACGAAAGATAGGGGTTAAATGCTACAGGTGCGGACAGGTGGGTCATATTGCTAATGGTTGTAGGGGTACCCAGTGAATGTAATATGTGGCAACTGTGGTAGAATGGGCATTATGCGAGAATGTGTTCAGAACCGAGAGAAGCGAAGTGTGAATGTGGAATGGAAGGCATGTATCAAGTGTATGTAGATGAAGAGGGTGACTGTGACAGTGAATTCGGAAACTGAGTGTGAAGGGGTTCAAATGGGTGGATCCCCAGGATGCAAGCGGTGCGTGTGATGCATGCGTGAGGGTTGTTGCATGAGGAGGTTTTGCTGGAAAGACGAGTGCATGAAACAATTGTTTTGATAGAGTATGGTAGGAAGCGTAAGAAAGGGGAAGAGCGTAGAAAGTAAACTGAATGGTCGTAAGTTGTGTGATAGGAGTGTAAGTGCAAAGTGGAAATGAGTGATAAAAGTGTGTATCACGGATGAATGGGAAGGTATGGATAGGGCATTATAGCATATGCGGGTTTGATATAACTGGGTTGACTGAGCGTGTAGGGGTTAGTGAGCGGTTGGAGGTGAGCGAAAGTGTAAGAGTAAAGAAGCGTAGCAGTGATGGTGCAGTGATTGAAAGCATGAATGAATCGTTGCCAGAATTGGAAAAGGTCAATGAGCGAATGGGATGGGTTAGTTGAAGAATTGGGAGGTATTTGGGAACGAGTTAGAGGGTATAGATGAGATTGTGGATGAAATTGAGGTGGTAATAGTGAAGAAGATGGCGTGAATCTGAGAGGAGAATGAAGGAGATGATGTGAGTTTGAGCGTTGCTAGAAGAGAGTGATTCTGAGAGAATGATTGCGTGCCAGCGAGCAGCGATCTAGAGGACCTGCTAGTGAGCATCCGTGGGTGTTGCGTGGCGATTTGAAAGAGGTGTGAAAAGGTGTTGGTTGGGAAATGCTAAAAGGGGAAAAATATAGTGGGATGAAGAAATTTGTTTTTATTTAGCATTTCCCAACGTTTTAATGAGAGAGAGAGAGAGAGAGAGAGCGGCAGTGTAATTGTCGTTGTGAGTGGTTCGGTTGTTGGAGTTCGTTTACCTGTCTGTCTGTCTGTGGGGGTTTTTCGGTTTTGGGAAGTCTTGGGCAGTTGAGGTCAAACCTTGAAAGTGGACGGGAGTTCGTCTGGTTTTGTATTAATGGTTCATGTGTCTCTTCTTTTTTCGTTCGTTGTTGTTGGTGGAGGGTCAGTTTTTGTGGTTTTTGTGTGCTGTGATTGGCGACCGTGGACCTTTATCCAACTCCAGCAACCGAAGATCAGGGGTGAGTGTTGTGTGTTGTTTTGTTTGTGGGTTAGAATTCCTACAAGGCCAAATGCACCTACTTTGCCTTCCATTCCTGATGTGCTTGACATTGCTCCTTCTGCTACTATTGTTCTTGTTGAAATAGCAATATAAAGGACATCAGGAGTGGAAGATAAAGCAAGTAAACTTGGTGTGGAAATAGCAGGATTAGACAGATGTAGGGTTAAAAGAAAAACAGATGTAGGAACAGCCAGCACAGTAGAAACAGCAGTCAAGAGGGGACCAAAAGATATCAGTTATATAGCAAGCATGGCAAGCACTACAGGAACTGCTAACAAAACAAAGAAAAGTCAGAACAGTAGGCATGGTAACCTCAAGCACAACAGAGTCCCATCATAGACAACCAGTGTTTCAAGCACAGCTAAATGTCAAAGGAAAAACAGCTACAGCAGCAGGCACAGCATGAAAATGCGGCACAGTAGACATCACTGCAGTATCAACATTGAAGATAAAGCAGCTTAGCAGTCATAACTGGTAATCCAGTAGATCCTAGCACACAAAGTTGAGGCAATGATCTGGAAAAAATGATTCTGGGGAAACCAAACATAGACAAAAAGTCATCCTAAGCAGCAAGAGGAGAAAATCTGACATAATACCTCTGCAAACAAGCAAGTACATGTCTGGTAAATTGGGAGTGATATTAGAAGATCAGGCAACAGACAAGCAGGTACTGCAGCAGCCATTGGCAAGAAGGCCTTCCTTCAAGATCTCTCCCTTCTTACAGTGTAACCACTGTTCAACAGGTGCTATATAGCAGGTACGGGTCCATCTCCAGTGATGATAAACTCTACCTGGAAGCCCTGTTCATCTTTCAAAAAGCAAGGGTCTGTCTTAAAAATAATCCTAAATTGCCACAAAAACTATCACTGCTAAATTTAATACCTGCCTGCTTAGGCATACTTACAGTAAACTAAACACAACAGAAAAATAAGTGCATAATCACAACACTTAGTAAAAAGGAAATTCTCATAGCTCTGTTGTGAACACAAAAGACCTGCAAGCAACAAGGATAATTAATACTTTAAAGGGTCAAAGGCTCCCATACGTGAACAATGCTCTTAGCTCTACAGCCTCCTGTCTACAAACACTAGAATATAGTTTCCTGTGGACATTTAGACCATGAATAACAGCACTATATGACTGATGTGAAACACATCATTGTCATTCTCAGTAAGTTTAAAGTGGTTCAAAATATAACGGGTATAAAGACTTCTTGTTACTCATGATGGAATATACTCCCCCAGGGGGATGAAAAATCACTGGCTCTGTATCATGATCATTTATTGCTGCAGTGTGGGGTCTGCAGTGGGATGTTGAAGCCAACATTCTTTGGAAGCTTGAATTTCAAGTCAATGGCCCCTGTGTGCTTGTTCCATCTGAATAGGTTTCTTCTACTAAAATAATAATAATAATATCCATACCATATGTCAGCTAAGCACTTCTCAAACATGCCAACATTCTCTAATTTCCAATACTAAGACTTCTTTGTCAGGACATAAACTCAGCCATCTTCTCTTACCACAGAATCTGCAGAGAGAATGCCTAAAGGCTGGACCTACTAAGCTGTATATGATGGCATCCAATCCTGACACTTAAGCTCCAAAAATGCCATTACAGTACTATTTATGACTATTACTCTACAAGAACAGAACATTTCAGGCAGAAAAGCAGACTGGTTTTAAAATGAATATCACTATTTTTGCAAATGATGGCTGTCTTTTTGGCCCTGATGCACTAACCTATTACTCACAAAAGTGAGCAAACAGTATTCTAACATTAGGGAGGAAAATAAGGCAACCAATCTACATACTATTATTACAGTATTTTGCTTAACCACACTGCTGATTTAACATTTTCAACTTGCATAGGGCTGGCTAATCTACAAGATCAATCATTCTGATAAGAAAAAGAAAAGTACATTAACCTAGATATAAAACTAAGCTCTTCAATATTGTAATATATGACCAATCAACATCAAGGGAAGAGTAATATAGGTAAGGATAACATTAGTATACAGTATTTATATAAGCAGACTGGCTACATTAAAATATTTCATTGTGCAATAAATTGACATTAATACCCAACTACTGTGTTAACAAAATATTATAACTTAAACCATTAAAAATGATGATGATGAATATTATTCAGTTAAAGAATAAGGGATTAACTTGGCACAATATAAAAATTATATGTTAAGCAATGCAACTGGTACAATGACATTATTACATCACTGTAGTTACAATTTAAAAGTTTTCTATCAATGTTATTCTCATGGAAAGGCATCTTCACAGGGCAAATACAAAAAACAAATTATGAAAATCAGTAACAGTAAAAATCAACAAAATATTATAAATTGGTTGAAAGAATAAAAATTACACATATAGAATGAGAGAAAGAGTGAGTGCTTTAAATTGTGAATGCATGTAAACTCTTCTTTCTGATTGTCACTCTTATTTTCTTTGATTTTCTTAGTGTCATGCATACAGAAATCAAAGGCCATTTATTTAGTACCATCCTGAGCCACTTTGTTACTGAGAATACTGTTTTGCTGTCATATACAAATTATCCACAAAGGAGGCATTGAGAATATTTAACACTATGGTTTGGAATCCCGATACTGTATTTAATATCCGTAAAAGTGTTTCCTTAGCTTTCATGATACCCAGCGCTATCATGCTAAGGTGTGGAGGAGATACAGGATGCAGTTCTCTGACAATAGATTTCTCTCAAAAATCAAGAAAACATCTCAAAAGAAGTTTAAGCTTTCAATATTCCACAATATTACCTTTAAATTTTGAATGACAGAAAAAGAAGTAGCAGAGTCTGTCTTACTTACCTTAAGTCCAAGGACTTTATTATTTTTGAACAGATGTGCAATACCTCCAGTGAGAGATGAGACTGCTTTGTCTTTGGCAGCCATCAACTTTGGTAGATTAAGCTGGACATTATCCACCTAGGTATTAAGAATAAAATTGTCTATTAATGAAATTTCTTAAAAATGATAAAAAATTAATACTTTACCTGAAATTCAACACTAAAGTAAACCTTACAAGAAACATTACTTAGGAACTATACTTTTATAATACAAAACTTTTTTATATCTTTTATTCACATCTATTAATCATAGAGTAAATATGTCTAATACAGCATTAGTGTTTTTCCCAGGATCAGCACTATTTTGACTGTTAAGAAGACGGAGGCAGTCCCACTGCATCAGCACTCTCTTGATCATCAAGTCTGTATTAACAAATAACCTGACTTCTCATAGGAAATTTATGAGAGCCAGTGAGATCCATGGAGCTCGAAAGAGAGGACTTATATGATTCACGAGTTTGTATGAACAAAAGGTTATAAAAACATAATTTTCATTCAGAACCAATTAACCATTAATAGCTTTACTTTGTGTGAAAATGATCCTGTCACACACCCACTTGAAAGATCTTGAAAGAAGCAAGTACTACAGTATTTCTAATTTTCAAAGTAAAAGAGTGTGGTAGTCTCTGCATTCTATACAATTATCTAACAATGGATGACTGGTGGTGAAGGAACAGAGGCAGTCATATAACATCAACCATGGACTAGGAATGGATGATCGTTTTCAAGATTCTGCAGCTACTGTAATGACGGCATAGTGTTCAACCAGCTTGAAGTAGCTGACAAATATATTTTGCACCTATATAAGAGCCTTCATAAAGCAAAGAGGTTTATTTACATAATCTTACCAGCAGTTTACAGTGATGGCAATATGCCACTTTTTTTTTCAAAATACAGGCAGTCCCCGGTTTACGACGGGGGTTCCGTTTTTATGCCACATCGTAAACCGAAAATCGTTGTAAACCAAAAAATCATCAAAAATCCTAAGAAAACCTTACTTTTAATGCTTTGGGTGTATTGAAAACAATGTAAACTGCATTTGGAGCCATATTTCTTCCGTCGGATCAGTGTACGACGCGTCGTAACCCCGGAACGTGTGTCGTAAACAAGGAAATAA
The DNA here is from genome assembly GCF_040412425.1 of Macrobrachium rosenbergii. Classification (NCBI taxonomy): domain Eukaryota; kingdom Metazoa; phylum Arthropoda; class Malacostraca; order Decapoda; family Palaemonidae; genus Macrobrachium; species Macrobrachium rosenbergii. The sequence goes on from NC_089742.1 coordinate 55,488,460, forward strand.
GTTTTGATGAATATATTTGAAAAGCGTCGTAAACTCAGAACATTGTAAGCCAGACCCATCGTAAACTGGGGACTGCCTGTACAGTGACAATAATCTTGCAATGACCAAGTCTGTGACATTATATACAAAAGATGTGACTGTAATTATGATGTCTACTTCCCCTCTCTAAGGAACAGTGATGTCATTGAGAAGTCAATCAGGGCTTTCTACAACTTCCTGCCCTCCTACAGTATGAGGACTGACAAAATAAGAGGGTGAGGTGGTGGAGAGCGAGGAGGTCGAGTCTGAGGACAAATAAGCATACACGCAATTCTTTCACTTGTTCCTAACTAAACTACCCACTCAGCTCTTCCACTAAAGAAGAGGACATCAAAGGTCCAAGTCATGGCAGCATGGACAAAAATGGAAGAAGCAAAGGGGAACACTGCCAAAACAGGGACCCAGGAATAGTTTTTGGGCAAGGCCAAATGCTCCAATAGGCTCCCCTGGCATTCAGCTACTTTGGCAAACCTGACTGAAACTTCAGACTGGTCCAGCATAGCATTGCAAGAGCAGAAGTGACTGGTATTGGCGGCTGGTTGATGAGAACACATACAGTATCTGCTGACGATACCTGTAACAGACAGACAGGAGGCATTGTCCACAATCCTTGATAAGGTACTTGCTCAACTGCTGTACTGGGCAGCAAGTTGAGAAACAGCCCCATTAGGGGATGCTAGAGTTGCTACAGAGAAATGTTTAATAAGACATAGGTGTAAAGTAAAATGTATCACCTTTCAACAACACCAACACAGTTTCCTTGGCCCACATCTGCATAGAGCCATACTTTGACCACTTGTCAAGGAACCAATCTGCACACTAATAGCAGGGCAACTTACTGGAATGAACCAAGCCTCTGCAAAACAAGTAAGACGGGAGAAATACAGAAAATCCAAATCTCTAATAACAAGGGTAGACAGTTCTACAGCAGTAGTGGAGATGCTGACATGACAGTGGCCACAGAAAAAGTGAGGGTATGCAAACAGTTGAGTGTTGGTTACTCGCTACACTTCCCCACCTGCCACCACTTAATGACCCTCTCAACAAGCTTCAATAATACTATGCCCAAGAATACTTATATATATAAGGAGAAAGTTTGTATTCTCATAGGAACAAATCACAACCTGATTAAAACTCATGTGATAAATCTATAAATCTTAATAAGATCTATTCCACTGTACATATTTCCTTTGAAATCTCTAGTATCCATTCAACATCTAACGCTAATCTAACAACAAATATGCAGTGTAACTTACTTCAATGCCACGTTCAAGAAAGTCTTTGCTCTTTGCCATATGATAGTAATGAGAATTGTTAAGGAGAGATTTGGATGGAATGCATCCAACATTAAGACATGTTCCACCATATGTTGGATTCTTCTCTACACACACAGTCTGTGGATAAGATATGAAATTTGCTACAAATTCTTCAAAAACAAGGTCACATACTGTAACAATTTAACAGTTTAAAAGCGAACAAAATATTGTATGAAACACAAAACAAAAAGAAACTACCATTATTTCCTTACTTTCATGCCTAACTGCGCTGCTTTGATGGCAGCAACATATCCTCCAGGTCCAGAACCGATAACAACCAAATCTGCTTCATGAGAAGCATGTCTCTTCTGGACTGTTGAGGAGCTTAAAGCAAGGATGGGTTTGCGTGCCACAGGTACCTGGAAAAGAGAATACATCAGTGTGTTATAACAATTTATAACAGCATACAAATTTAGGATCTTCAAAATTATCTAATTTGTCTTTAAGTTATAAACTAATTTCTCATGAATAACATGGCTTTTGGAATAAAACTGAGAGTAATGTGACTGCAAAGATTGTTAGCAATGGTTAAAGGTTACACTACTTGAAAGTTCCCTAGGGATTTGGTACTACTTTGCAGTCAACCGAACAATAGAAGCGATAAGGTGAATTCTTAAATTTAAGCTGCCACGCGAGTGGAGAAGTATAGCATTGTAAGTTATTTATATGAAACTGCCAATTTGTAGGGTTTGGTTGGTATCCTAGTAAAAGTAAAATATAAAAGATTAGCACTTAAAATACAATTATCACATTTTCACAATATTATATGGTTCATAAACTAACACTAAAGCTTCTATTATAAATATTCAAACATCCCATTACATACACAAGAAAGGTCTGTCCAACCACAAAAGTAAATAGTGGTAACAAGATTATCACCTCCCCCAACAACAGTGTGTCACGAAATTTCAGCACACCACCAAAGTCATCTGAATCTGTTCCATGATACACAGTTGGAAAGGAATAATAAACTTATATGAATAAACCAACTTAAATGACATACTGTTTGTCAACCATGCTTTATATACATGTACTGAAGTCACTCATTTCTTGGAAGAGCTAGCTGTGACTACTGTGCACAATGCCCCTCAAAAAGTGCTTGTCAAAATAAACAGCCATTCTGAGTTCTTACGACATACAGAGGCACAATTACTACTAAAGTAAACTCTTCCTAAGAACTGTACGGATAAATATAAACATCCAAGCATACAAGATGTATGCTGAATAGAACATACATGCAAACTCATGTCAACAAAATATGATAATGACCTAGCCTATAGTAGCTTTACTAAAACCAGCATGAATTCATGAAAGGATTAAAAGTAAATTATTGGCAAAAATTGTCTACACCTTAGTGTAACATTTCAAGATGTTAAGCTGCAAATTACTTATACACTGTACATACAATGAATAGGCTACTGTGACTAGTAAAAGGTACTGCCTGTATTTCCCTTATAAAATAACTTAACTGTTTTACAATTAATCTTCTAAAAACTAGAAGTCCAAACTGACTAACCTCAAATGAAACTTTCCTAAACATTTGAATACCATTTATGAGTCATATCAGGTAAAAGGTTTTGTAAGACCAGTGACTACCCAGGTACAATGACCTGATGGCCTTTGCCAAAGGTATATCCATATGAAAGATAAAAATTTGTTTACTTGTAGAAATGAATATATTGCATGAAATTCATTAAACTGCTACTGAGTGAATCACTTGATCTCTTAAGTTACACAACTGAAAGCATAACTGAACTTGTACATACTTCTAATATGAAATATAAGCATGTTTCATGACATCATGTTAACAATGTATAAATTTTCTTTTTCTGAAAATTCGCAAAACTAAATTCCTAATATTACTTATATAATCACATTCGCATACATACATAAACACCTATACAGTCACAGTCCAACAACACAAACAACTCTGAGCAGGTATCACTGTGCTGCATTCAGTGTTGAGCCCTTTGCTGTTTATCATTACATTACTATTATTATTATATTGTCATTATCCAGAAGACAAACCCTATTCATATGGAACTAGCCTACAGGGGCCACTGACCTGAAATTCAAGCTTCCAAAGTATATGGTGTTCATTTGAAAAAAGTAACAGAGGGTAATATAAAATGGAGAGGTCAGTTAACAAATTAATAGATACATAGATAAAAATATAAGTAAATATTTAAAAAAAAAAAAAAGGAAAATAGCTTCTGGGCAGTAGTGTACTATGGAAAGAGCTACAAAAGTGCAAAAAAGAGCATCACTGGGGGCTACTAGCAGCAGAATCTAAGGAAGGCGTGATGGAACTGTTTAGAAAGAGGGGAAAGTGGAATGGAGAGAAGACTGAAAATAATGGAATCATAAAAAATTTAAGAAGGAAAGACAATGAAAAAGTAGTCAGGAAAGTGGCTGCTGTTGGAAAGGGAATGGGGCCAAACTCTTTACTGTATGCTAAAAGTAACAGATGGTTTCACATGAGATGTCCAGGGTTCAAAACATACTTAGAGATTTTAGATTCTCAAAAAGCATTACAGGAGCAGATGTAGACGAGAGGAGAGCTGAGAACCCTGATGTGAAGCAAGAGTTGAAAAAGCAACAAAAAGAGTACAGGTTGACCATCACTAATCCGGCAATCAGTAGTCCGGAACAATCAGTAATCCGGCACAAATTTCGGCTAGAGTAATTTCCAATGTTTCATTAATTTTCAATTTCCCAGTAAACTCGCTCTTCGCTCATGGCTGCTTAAATTTCATGGCGCAGTGTGCTGCATCAACAAACTGGTAGCTAGCCTACGATTATACTGAACTCTATTGCATATTAACAGTATTATACAAACATCAACATAACAAATGGCATCTTTTTCATGGATCTTTTAAAAAGTTATGCTTTACTGTGTTTCCAATTGTATTATAAATTGCGATCAATGTTTTGTTTGGGAATCGGTGCTACGGTGTTTTATTTTGCGCATTTAACTAAGTTCAAAGCGCTTTTTCTTACTTCTAGTTAAGTAAATGAATATGGATACTTTATTTATTTGAAATGAGGATATTTTTCGTTATACAAAGTGTTTTAAGTCAGAAATATAGCAAATGTCTCGTTGTGAAACTAATTTAGCTATTTTTTCGTTATGTACTTGGCGTTCTCGAGAATCGCGACTGGCGTTTTGGGGAATGTTTGTTTTGTGTGAAAAAATCAAGATTCCGTTCGCTATTTTTCTCTTGATTTCATCATAATACAAACTTTATGTATTTATCTTTTTATCAGCGATGAAATCAGTAGTAATTTGTATTCTTTCATGTAGTAGTTTTGATTAAAATACATACTCTCAGTTTTATTTACGGTCGAGTTTCATCCCCTTTGCCGATGCACGATAATTTATAGTCACTGGCAGCTTTAACATTGTTTTCTCAGCTTCAGCTACAACTTGCAGCTTAAAGTTACTGTAGCAGTATATTTCCTGCTGATCTTTTCTCCCAAATAAAGGGTATAGTGTAAAAAATATATCAGTCCTATTGTACAATACGCAACATCATTTGTAACATAACTACAGTAATTGTATTACCGTACGATGGATTTGAAATACAAGCACAACAGTTGTTATCCGATACGATTATTAGCAAACAACAGTTTCCCGTTCGGTTGTTTTATGGCTGTATGCATTTATGCAAAAGTATAACGTTACTAACAATACTTTTATCATTCTCTTTACTTTTTAACTAGCAGATGGAATAAAGAGATGGAGGAAAAGAGTTGGTCTATTGTAAGTTGGTCTCTCTACGCTGCCTGCACCTGCATGAAATCTAAAAATATTTTTCCTAAATATTTTTACGGTATTAATTATTGCTAACCCCATCGTAAACTCGAAATATCGTGAAATTCTAATTATCGTAACTCGAGCACTACCTGTATTTGACAATTGTCTTTTCTTCATTAACCAACTTGTACTGATTTATAGGATACTTTAATTCTAAGATGAGGTGCTTAGCTACTGGGTTTGATGCATTCTAGCTAACAAATGGTTAATCCGGCACCCTCCAGGTCCCAATGATGCCGGATTAGTGATGGTCAACCTGTACTAAATTCTCTTCTGTTGCTTTTTCAACATGGATGAAACTGAAGAGAGAGCTACCCTACACAGCAGAAGCAAGGGCTTTTATATGGAAAATGGACATATTGAAAATGTGAAACAAAGAATATCCATTTTCATGGTCCATGTAAAGTGGAAATGTACTATGAATGAGAAATTAATCAAGCATTACAACGTTCGCGGACTCACGCATTCGCTGGTTTCTCATGGGAACATATCTAGCCATCATTTGGAAAATTCGCCCATTCGCGGTATTTTCTTGAGAAATATTCACTATTACTGTATTTTCATATAATTTTCATGAATAAATGCACTTTTGTGATAAAACTATTAAAATATTCAGGTATAAGCATTTTTACAGGGCTTTTCTGTGTTTAAGCTATCAAAATGGGCAGTTCTAAATGTTTTTAGAGGTTTTAAGCATTCATAGATTTGACCCCATTCGCGGGGGTGTGGGGCGCATCCCAGCGAATCTGAGAGTTCACTGTATACTGAGGTTGAAAAAACAAAAGAGTCCCCAGAGCTCAATGACTAAGCTGGTTGGGACAATGTAAAAAAAATACAATTTCATTTTGAAAAAAGGCGATTTAGAATTTTTAAATTGCTAGTCCAACTCCTGTATGTATAACGTCAAGTTATCTTTCTTCCCTCTTGTAAACACTGCATTTGAAATTTAAAACACATGAGCAGTAATTACTGACCCCCCAACACCAGGTAATTGTTGTACTAAAGTTGAACAGAGAAGAAAATTTCCCCCAAAAATGAAAACTTCAACACTTCAATACATAAGCAAGAACGATTAATGATAATCACTTATAAATTGTACAGTACTGGAAATTCAGACCTCAGCGAAAGATTATATGGCGACAGACAATAGATACAGGACCTTTCAATAGGCAGTCTTGTTTCCAATTAGTACTGTTCTTGAAAATTGTAATGTCATTCATAATGACAGTCACTACTCCCCCTCACTCTTCCCCTCGTTCTTACTCTATAGGCAAGCAATGCTACTTTTTTACTTATTGTATGTCTACAACAAGTATGAAAAATTTACAATCCTAAGCTACTACTGTACCAAGCTGGTTTGGTAACTACCAGCTTACATGTAAAATGGGTGTCATGTTTGGTACTAGCCCCTTGGGTAATTGAACATAAAGAACATAAACAAAAGTGATAAACATAAACAAATGGCAGTAAGTATTCCATATGGCGACTGACAAGAACCATGCCGCAGTAGTTTTATCATAAAAATATAACCTATCCTACTTACTTTTACGTCCAAGACAAACAAATACTTCGATATAATAAATATATCAAATATGGTAGGGTTACAACTTAAAAAATATATAAGCAGTTTCCTCTAACTTTTACTAAAACAAATACACAGATAATGACTAACTTAAAATACTGACTTACATTTAGCTAACAGGCCCGAGACAGAAGCTAGCCTAAACAGCCTACAGATTCAGAACCTAACTTGAAATCTGATACCATTCTCTTCCCCTCTGTCATAGCATTCATTTCACTATGATTAACAACCCATGCTACTTAGCTCAATGGCACTCTAAAAAACATGCCAGGATAGGTTGGTGGAGCTCTAAGTGATACGTTACTACCTTAAAGAATGATTACAAATGCCTACAGTTGGCTCAATTCACCTGTCCACCCATGGTTGATGATGTGGCACATGCGTATAAGTAGCTCATGATTGGCTGATCATCAACGTTTCCTGTATCATTGGGTTATTATGATAAGTAATCTTCAGTAATATATTTGAATGTATATACAGTATATACAAGAACCCTCACATCTTATATAAATGATACACATGCCAATTTGTATTGATAATATACCTATACAAGCACAAGAAAGATGAGCAATTTTCAAACAGTCTATCCATATCATACACAAATGAATACTGTCATGGTCTTTCAATAATGATGCTTCAACTCACTGGTATAGCCCATGTTACAGGTACCCCTATAATTCAAACTTTATACTGTACTATGTATAATTTCATTGCATGCATATAAAGATAACTTTATTATCATATCAATGTTATATTCACATCTGTAAACAGGAAAAATAACATTTAATGATGTTCACTGCTAGAACACGAAGCACTGACAAATGAACGATAGGCTTATTCCAGATATTTTATTTTACTGGCCTTCTTTTACGCACACTACCATTCCAAATTAATCAAAATTACTTGCTTATTTTAGCCATTATTTATTCAATCTATCTAAGCATTGTTCAATTGGCTTACATTTGAAAAAACATACCTTGGTTAGTCTTTCATGATGTATACAGGACTATGTCATCAACACACAAAGGATGGTGGCAACTCTTTTGCCTGATAAGTTACAGTATTTCGCAAAATACTCCCGAGACTGCCGAACCACTGAGCTATTATAACGATTTGTATGCTTAAGAAAAAATTATGTACATATGGAAATTATTCTGAAAAGAAAGCTGCAATACCATTGCCATGCAATAGCAAATGTCCCATCTTCAGTGGCTGTTCCTTTCACCTAGGCTACCCCAGACAGCCTCATAGAAAACAATATTTCATGCTATCTTGAGTATTAAGCTACTTGTGTAAATTACATGCAAGAAGTTATTAAAATACCTTTTACTTGCACTTACATAACCAGAGGTCATTTTATTTACCTATACAGTAATGAGATAAAGCACAATTATTGAAAACCCAATGTTAATTTATGTTTCCCCTGTGTTGAGTGTCTGTTACAAGGTCATCTTTTGTGCGCTTGCATAATTATAGTACCAATATAAATCGGCATCTTACTGATCTATATTTACTGCCTTTCGCTTATATTTTTTTTACATTTATACCTTTTGTTTGTGTTTACCATAGTTAGTCTTCTGCTTATAATTTTACATTCATCCCCAAGGGGCTGTTACTAAACACGGCGCCCATTTTGCACGTAAACTGATAGTCACCAAACCAGAGGAGTGCGATAGCAGTCTTCAGTTTTAACAATGTATATCTGAAGGGGTAAAGGTTATTTGTATCTGTAAGCAAGCAGATGCATTAGCCTACTGTAGAAACAGTTTGCATCTTTATCTCAGTAAGCCTACGATATCAGAAGTGCTGATTTCAGCCAGTTGAGAGGCAGACTAGCTGAGCGTATTGTCGCATCTACCTAAAACTTACGTTGGTGACAGTTCAGATAGAATGAAAGACGACGACTACAGCCTAGTCAATCAACCTGACCTTGAGGCCTATGGAATGAACCTTATTAAAAGGTCTACGTTTAAACCACAACTTTGCGATACCTATTTAAGTTCTGCTGAGGGTATATATTCCTAAGCTAATAGTATATATTCCTAAGCTAATTACTAGGGTAACCTACGCGACACAAAACGGCAACGAAACTGTCCGATTAGGCTGTACGGTAGGCCTGGCATTGGCCTAGCCTAAAACTCTACTGATGTTAAAGTTTAAACACAAGCTAAACACGAGAAAATTTCAGGTTCGATGTGACTTATATACCCTGAGATATGACGAGGTGCTAAGTAAATCAATCGATTAACCAGTTGTCAGCGTAGATTAGTATCCACAAGTAACCAAGGAAGATGTTACAGCACCGGTCTACCATTTGCATTCCACGAACCTGAAGATATTTCCAAGCCGCGCCCGCTTATTATTACAAAGCTCTATTACCTCCAGGGTATTCACAAAGTCAGTTACCTTTGCAGCATGGGATAATCGGGTCCACACAGTTGTTTGCATCATTTTGCCGTCTTTCCGTCAGTCAGCTGTTTCGTCGTCGGTCCCCTTTGCCAGTTCCTAAACTGAGGCCGCCGTCATCATCCCTCATGTAATCATAATATTAGCGTTACAAAACTACATTCTTTTAAATATTCTATCTTAAAAATTTATATAAATGTATTAAAAAATCTTATTTTCCCGACTGAAATTCAGAAAACCTTTTAAATAGCCAATGGGTAAAAGTAAATCAAGCGCTTAAGGGTTTTTATGTAACGCCATCTAAGTAAAATTAAATCATGAGTGCTTTGGTAATAATAGGCATTTTCTTACTGTTCTTGTGAATATTTTGCTTTCTCACCCGACACCGATTTATGTCATTTTAGGTTGCCGATAAAGAGAATGTAAGCTACATACCGCGCTTTTTTGCAGATATAAAACTAAATGAATAAAAGACCTGAATTTTAAGAGAATAATAAGAACGAATTATTTTACCCTGAGGCGTTTTCAATTTATCTGTTATGTTATCTTGAAATGCTCTAAATAACCTAGCTTTTCCGACCAAAAGGTGCGTTTCGCAATACTTTTCAGAATTTATACTCGATCTATCTAGACATTCCAAACACGTGATCAGTTTATAAATAAAAAATCATTTGGCGGTCATATGTAATATTATTTCATGCTGAACACAATACAGTAATTTTATTTTCTCTTTGCTCTCGATTTACTTTTAACGTTCATATGATTGACGCATCAGAAATAAGCTGATGACGATAAATGTAAATTATGACTAAACCAATTAACACAAATCACATTAAAATGTAGCCTAATTGATATATCTACTGATTCTATATATTTTCTTGTTTCATTCAGTTGCATTACCTTTTGAAAACCTGCCTCCTTGTAAGCAAACTACTTACTTTTATATTACCCTAATTACATAAAGCGACTATTTATTGCATTACATACTGTGTGTGGGAATCGACTGTGCAGTTTTTAGCGGTGGCTTTGTCCCCAGTGTGGTTGAGACGATTGCCTCGCGGCATTGAGAGAGAGGTTGTAAGAGTGCAAAAAAAAAAAAAAAAAGTTCTTTAACGGGTAGTTCTCTTTTACCTTTTTTTTTTTTTGCACCTGTAAAGTGGTGACCCCGGGTGACCCGAAGGACCCGGCCGACCCAAGATGACGACCCATGCGCCGACAGACCATTCGCCGCCTCGCTGATTCCTGCCGTTCCTGACTCGAATCCTGAGTTGTCAGTAAGGAACCACCAATAAACCAGTAAACACCCAGCCAGTATGTCGCTCATTCTCCAGTCCTTACAAGGTCATCTTTGTTCACCTCCAGAAATCTTTTCTTGCAGGGTTCTTTTCCACGACATCGAAGAAGCCAAGAACAGGAAACAGAACTAGGAATTTTGTGTTCTTAAAGCTATGACACATGTGGCTGAGTCAGCAATAACTATAACTAAAGAAAATTCAGGGCTGTGAGTTTTTTTTTGGGGCTCTTTCGACGTGTTTTTGGAAGAATGCTGTGTTTCAGAGTAATGTGGTTGAAATGTCGATGCTATTGATCAAGATTTGGGTTTCTGTAAAATTTTTATAATTTGTATTAAAGATTTTTTAAACAAATGTGAGTTTTGGAAAGTGAATAATTATTGGGATTGCGGGTAAAAGGCGAAAATAGAGAATAAAAGCTTAATGTTTTCTGAATGAAGATAGGTATGATTGTCTTATATATATATATATATATATATATATATATATATATATATATATTACCATATATATAATATATATGTAAGGCAGGTGAAAAATAGGTCCTGACCGGACAAACTTTATTTCCAAGTTATTGACAAAGGACTGATACAGAGTGTGAGAAGTCACAAATATATATATATTTGTGACTTCTCACACTCCTATCAGTCCTTCGTCAATGGCTTGGAAATAAAGTCGAAACTGGTCAGACCTACACCCTGTTTCTTATATTTTCACCTGTGGTAATGTGTGATAAATGAATCACGTACAAAAGTGATAATAATCATATATATAATAATCATATATATATATGTATATATATATATATATATATATATATATATATATACAGTATATATATATATATATATATATATATATATATATATATATAAACAGTATGTGTGTGTGTGAGAATGTAATATAACACAAATGGTTTTCAGAGGTCACTAAAGAGTTTACAAATAATTTCGTAAAATCATGACAAGGAAGTATCTTTCAAATGGATAAATTTAGAAATTTAGAAATTTGCCAGTTTAATTATTATCTACAGTAATAAGTTTTTTCCAGGTGTAAGCGCCATATTTCTGAAAACATATTTTCGCATTATTTTATTAATTTTCGTCTAAAAACTGCTAGTGACAAATATCGATGATTAGGAGAGATTGTGTAGAGTAGACGCAATTATTTTACCAAAACCCCTTTTAACATATGCGCATCCCTTAACTAAGACAATATGGGTGCCACACTCAAAAGATACACATTTTACATGACATAACATCTTTATTAGAGAAAAATGCTCTGATTAACAATATGATAAGAAACAATGAAGCTGGAATAACGTAAGAAGTTATGGGTAGTTTGCAAAATAATACCTGAAAGCATACGTAGCTATAGAGAAATAATTTTGAAAAGTGTACGCAGAAACAAAAAAGAGCGAGGGGGAGTCGTTGCAAGGAAATTTTCCCTTTACTACTACTAGGACTTCAACGCTGTCGTTCAACGTTTTATCACTTCCTTTCCGTGTGGTCAAGTCCTGGAGGTTTCCACGTGGGGAACGTCAACGCTGTAGAACCTTGTAGAAAATTTGTGCCCAAGGAAGCGAAGAACACCTGTTCGCGGAGGGCTTGCCGATAAAACAGAAAGCATTCCAGTAATTGAGGTGCCTGAGTCCTGTACGTCTCGTTATTGAAATGGTAAGCTTGAGACATTTAGCCCGACGTGCGGTTCCTTTGAAAGGCCGCCCACTATAAGTCTCCCATTAATTTTATTTGTTAACTACCACTCCAATCTCATTTGGAGAGACCTAGTGCACATATGCATTACTAGAAGAATGACAGCAGTAGGTTGTACAACCCAGAGAAGCATAGCCTAGTTTAGGAGTTTGCATTATTTTATGTCCCTCGAGGCTATTCGTGGAATGTGGTCAAGGCAAAGCTAGTGTGGGTTTATGATTTGAATTGCTTATTCCTGTTTCACCCCAATATATTAGGGAATATGCAGTTAAAGGGTTCACGACTTAAACCTACTGTAATTGGGTTAGGGAAGGGTCTAGGGGTGCTGAAGCCCCTGCTCCCTGGGCCAGGTAGGGTATGGCCATGGTATCTTAGGTTAAGGGGTTCCAGTGAGTGAAACACACTCTCCCTCCTTGCCAGGCTAGAGTATGACGTCTAAGGTTAGGTTGGGAAAAGGTGAATCTGATGTTAGGTAAAGGTATGATTGGTAAAATTGTACTCCATCTTAAATGCCTAGGCTACTACAACTAAGTGGTAGCTTACGCCAGACAGTTGAACTGGAGACTACTTCCGCAGCCTGGTTCCCACCAGTCCTTGACTGGAATATTTACCGCCTTTTATTTATGTTTTACATACAAAGCTAACCAATTGAGAGACAGAAAGTCAGTTCCTTCAATACAGTAACCTAACCTTCAGTAGAGTGTTGCTCCCTGACCTAACCAGAAATTACCTTCCTAACCTGACTTACGGCACCATCCCCTGACTTGGCTGGGCGGGCTTTGCTGCCCCCCATTGGACCCTCTTCCCTAAGTATCACTGAACTTCAGTGATATTACCCTTTGTCATTTTCAGAACTACTTTTTGCTGTCACTGTTGAGTATTAAATACTACTTTACCATTTTCATTCATTTTCTCAATTGTCAGTGGTTCTGCTCAGTCTGTAAATTTTGCCATGTGCTCTATAAAGTCCTTCAAGTCCAACTTGTCAAAACACTTCTGTTCTTCATAAAACCATGTACAATATGGATTATGTTGGCCCACCCATATACATTTTATGGTCAGTTAATCGACATTTTGTCATAGCTAGTAATCTGCATTCAACCTTCCAAGCCTCCACATTGAAACCTACTCTTTCCCCTCCTAACTATTTTACTGTATTTTTCCATTCTGATTTTTTCTAAATATAATCTTTCTTTTTCCAAATATAATCATTATAAAGACTCCACTCCTGTTGTCCAGTTCCATATTATGTATTAATTATTTTGTTTTTACAGAGAGAATTGTGATACAGGTTTTGTAGAAGTTTCATATTCTCTATCTTGTCTGTGCATTTTATTTTTTGTCCATTTTTGCCTCTGACTACTGTTTACTTTTTGGGATTTTTCCCATTTTGTATTTCCAAAAAACCACCCTGTTCTCTCTTCCTTTTGCCTTGGTCTCTCTCTGCTTCCTTTATGACCATATTATTAAGCCCATTTTTTATTCCTGATATACAAGTCTGAGACGTAGCTTTGTTCAACTTTTAGTTTCTGTTGACTAACCTTTTGATATGTATTTCAACCTGGAAAAGTTGTGCTTTGTATTGCTTTGGAGGGGATTATTTTTTGAGAGTAGGCTAATCTACTTAAGTTGTAACTTAAGAACAGCAACTACCAAAAATAGGCTTTTCCTACATCAAAACCTGTTTTTTTAACAAGTTTGATCTTTTTGGATGGACTTCGGTTAGTAACCTTCTTGGTTTTGAAGGTTTGTATCCTCCTGGGTTTGAGCTGTAATATATTTTATATTGGTGTATTGAATGTTGGTTGCTAATTAATTAGTATACAGTAATATTCCGATTTGCTCGAAAGTAAAGCTCGTTTTGTTAAAATAGTTGAAGTCTGCATGTCTTTTTCAGTTGCAAGTATTGTTGCTGCAGTATTTACATTTGAAAAATCTCAGAATCCGACAAAGATTAAATACTGTCCAGAAAGTTTCTTGCAGTGATTCCAGTTATCTTTAGATAATACAGCACTCATAGAACTGTGAACATCTTTCACCCTTTCACAGGGTGAAGCTGAAGTTAACCCAAAAGCCTTCCCATTGGCTGATGCAACGCTTACTCAGAAATTGTTGAACTTGGTTCAGCAGGCTACCAATTACCAGCAGCTGAAGAAGGGGGCTAATGAAGCCACCAAGGTAAGGTGTTTCATCTTAAGAGCTGGAAATACAACTAATTAAAATAGTGTATAAAGACAGATGATGCTATGTATATTTTGCTTTTATGTCAGGCGTCTTTCACTACACTGTAGGAAGTGGGCTTTGCTTTTGATTTCTCCATTATTTGTACCACAAAAAATTGTACAGATATAATGTAGATGAAATTTAACTTTTATATTGGCAGAATTAATCTTCTAAATTTATATTGGTAGAATTAAGCTTCTAAATGTATTTTTATCCACTTAATGATTGTTTTTCTTCAAGGCTCTGAACCGTGGTTTGGCAGAGATGATAATCATGGCGGCAGATACGGAACCTTTGGAAATTCTTCTTCATCTGCCCTTGCTCTGTGAAGATAAAAATGTGCCATATGTATTTGTGAGGTCCAAAACTGCACTTGGTCGTGCATGTGGTGTGTCTCGGCCGGTGATGGCATGTGCTGTCATGGCAAACGAAGGATCTCAACTTAAACCACAAATCACAATGATGCATCAGGAAATTGAAAAGCTGCTTGTTTAGATTTGTTGTTTTTGAAGTTTTAAGCGACCTTTCTTTCATTTTTGAAGCAAAATATATTTTTAGTTAATTCTTGCAAATAAAGAAAAATAAAAGCTTCATTTTTATTCTTGTTGTCAGGGTATAAATATTCCCCTTGAAAACAGAATATTATGTTTTACTTGAAAATGGATTTATTTTTTCCTTTGTTTAGGAAAGTGTTGGGATTACTTTGTACAATACATCAAAACACAGTACTAAAGAAAAGAATATTTATTACATGGCAGACATAGTAGTAGTAGTAGTATTAGGATTAAAGTACTTCAACTGGTTTTGCTGGATAGTCGAGAAAAGGTAAGTAGTCTTCTATGCTGCCTTCTTCTTCATGGGTTTAGAGCCAGTTAAAAGGTGTGAAATGAAATGTTTTCTTTTTTCCTCTTTACTTGGCTTCTTCTTACTCTTTTGCATCTGAAAAAAAAAGGAAAACTCTACTAGTGAAACTGCCTACAAAAATCTGCTGAACTGCAGTTCACATCCTGAAAAAGACATTTTCAATGCAAATGATCTACGGAAGTCATTTCAACTGATCTAATGAATTCTTTTCAATTTGACAGTTATAAGTGGATAATGTACTGTCTAAATCTAGTTATCCAGTTTCTTTTAAATAATACATATTACTTTTTTATACAGCTTGATTAAAACAAAGGAAATAATCCTTTGAGACCTACAAATAGCTGTAGGCTCTATTTTGTATAAATTTGCATATCTTTAAAAGCTGGGTATCACTACTAATAGAATTACCTCAGGTACCTCAATTCATTCATTACACATGATGGAAAAATTAAATGGAATTATGATCAATCCAAACTCCCAATTAAGTTTTGACGAGTTCCTTATTTACTGAAGTGCCAACTGAATACAGTATAAAAAAGAACTGATTGGATTTACCACTAATAGTGAAGTCATATGTTTTTTAAACAATCATAAAATTATTCAAATACTGGTTACCACAGTTTTGGCATGTAGATATTTTGGCTTACAGCTAAAGATGAACATGTAAATATCAAACAAAAAAATTAAATGAACAACTGCCTCATTGAATTCACACCAGCAACTGAAAAATATGGTTGCCCTTTTTAGCCATTGTCATTAAGTGAATCACTTTATTGTAAAAATAAAAAGAAAAATAATTTAACAAAGTATACATTATTTTTCAGGACATTATATCAACATAATGATCCCTTGAGCTCATATCCACCACATGCAGTGTGAATCCTCATCACCAATAGATGATGTGTGTGAAGTCTGAAGACTTTATCTTCAAAGATAGTATTAATGTGATAGTCCTTACAAGAATTAACAGATGATGGACAGACACAAATACAAACAAACGGGTGAACTAGATTCCTCCCACCCCCAACTGGAGGCATTAAAATGTCAACTATTAAACTAAAGTATACACAACTGCCTCAAACAATGCTAGCTACTTCACAGCTAAGAAATAACAAAAAGAATTGTTACCAACCCCTACAATAAGTTTGACTAATGCACAATCACTAATATACCATGTATATATACTGTACTGTAACCTATGAAACCGTCAGTTAATATAGTGCCACACAAACATTTTATTGCAACAAAACACCCTGCCCTTGGTGGTAAATTTACAATTACGGTGTTCTGCTTGTGTGACGTCATCATGCCAAATGCATGACTTCAATTTTGCAATAGTAATGTTAAATATTTTACAGATTACTTATATTTGGATGCCCTTGCTTGCTTAACGAAAACATCAACTGCAATATCTAAATAGCTAGGTTTTTAAAATTAATTTGTAAACAAATTTCTGAAAACTGAGGCAAATACATGTTACACCTGAATACAAACAAACAAGCATTACTTACCTTCTTAAACTGACTACTTCGGATCATCTCTTGACCTGAAAATTTGCCCTGATTCTTATTTTGTGTGTTGTTTCTCTGACCCTTGCCACGATGTCTACCTTTACTTTCTTTCTTTTTGTTTTTCATGAACTTCAAACTCATTCTTGATGACCCTTTAACTTTCATGAAGCCCAGTGATTGTCCGTCTTGAGGCAGCAGTTGGCCTTTCTTTTGGAACTTCTTTACCTAAAAACAATATCGTTAATTCAAATAAATCCGACAATGGGGCACTGAAAAAAAAAAATTTTTTTCCCCAAAAATGGGGAGCATGTTAAATTTTAATAATGAGAGAAAATAATTTACACAAAATTTTCAAATACTTTCTGTCCTGATTATCAAACAGTTTACTCTTGCTAGAACTAAGCATCCAAACTTTCACAGAGCAGGTCTAAGGCTTTCTTTTTATATAAAAAAAATAAATGTTATCAACTAAAGTACATGTTTAAATAAGTTTGCACTTGGGTAATTAAAAGGAAAAAGTTAAAATATTTTGATGAAGTTCCTTTCATGGATTTGTATCTACAACCTATCATTTGCTGTTGGATAAAATTTTGGCCGTTGCAAAGTATGCTTCAAAGCTGATGTACTGTATTCTCTGAATACTGTACATGGATTAGTTATGAGAGGTACCCATTATGTAACCATGAGTTAAACAGGTGTGTGAAGACTGAGTTCAACAAGTATGTGAAAATCCTACTATTTGAAAATAGTACAGTTAACCTAATATCACTAAGAGTTTCAGATTCATCACACTACATTACATAGTGTATTACATAACAGAAATTCCACAAATAGAAGTTATAACAATGAACAGGAGACAGAGATGACTTGGACGCGTCCTTTGCACAAACCTACAGAGACAAGTGCATGATAATGACAGCTGGGCTCAGCCACCAAAGGAGGTGGAGGACCCAGACATAATTGAATGAAATCTATGTGACAGGAGGGGAAGATGAGTGGAGAATTGTAGGAGTGGAAATACACGAAGGGCAGAATTTCATGAGGCCTTGTAAGTCTCGGTGTCGAAGGCAATTTCCTCCGCTTGCTGGAATAGGGGTTCATATGTTCCTTACTGGATCTCAGTGACAGTGGAGTTGATGGTAAAAACTACAAATGAATTTCTTGTATAAATGTCACAAATAATTAAGAGAACCAGGAAAACCGCCACCAGTGCCTGCAAGGTGATATGGCACTTCTTTTTCAATTCAAATTAGGTTCTGTCATCTGCTGACCATGAAGGAATCCTCCCTTACTAGGTGTTGAAGCAACCATGAAGAGCACAAGTTCAGAAGTTCCTGGGTCTTAGCACCACTGGAGAGCTAAGAAAATTAATTCTGAGCAACAAGGTGGGCATAATGAAAGTCACAGTCAAAATTTATCTTAGATGCTCCAACTGCAGGGACTTCATTTGAAGCAGCCCTATAGTACCTGCCTCTTGGGAAGACAGGTGTCCTATCATTAACTGCCATTACTTGGCTGAAGGAGTCTGATGAAGAATCTTTAGCCTTAGGTCTGTGGCAGATGCTTCTTATGGCTGATGATTTTACCAAATAACATCCTTCACATATGGTTGAACTCAGATTCAATCTTAGTAATCTTGAATTCAATATTTTTTTTAATCATTATTCAACATGTGACCTGGAGATGAGTGGATATTTGTGGAAGATAAAGTAATGACATGTTGTAGAATTTCACAGAGAACCCTGGTTTCATTCAGCACTGAAGGTGATAATGACGAAAGTACTGTATTTCAAAAATATCTTACAATATTTTTCCAATAAAACAAGCCCTTCACATATGGTTGAACTTTGATTTAAGCCTGATAATCTTGAATTCAATATAATTGTTTTTAATAAATAACCTTTATTCAATATGTGAAATATAAAAGCATGGGATAATGAAAATTATATGCAAAAACTTACTTTTTTCACACAACGCTGAATTCTCAAGTTTCGTTTCGAGAACAGTTTTCCATCAAGCTGGAGTGCAACCTCAACTGCATCTGATGACTGAAACATATATACAGTATACTGTTAAGAGAAATATGAATGAACTAATCCTTCAAAACTACACACACATTCTTTCATGACCCTAAGGCTGATTTAATTCTAACAGTCCACATACTGTACTACAAACCTCTACTTGTCTAAATTAAGTTACTGATAAGTTTTTACTCACAGGTTCAGATTAGTGTATTATTATTATCATATAATTATCATATTATTATTGTATGTTTTCCTAAACAGAAATATTTCCAATACCTCATTAGGCTAGCTCACAGGATATGTCATTAAATGAGAGATGGAAATTGGAACAGGACATAATACATGAAGTTGGACAGCCAGGAAAGAAGAAATTAAGGCAGTATCCTCAACATGATCCTTAAAAAGCAGGCTTTGATGCACTAAGAGAAACCTATTTTTGGTAGTCGCTGTTCTTCCTCAAAGGAGCCACACTCTCATGGTCCCCCAGGGCTCCATAAGACAGACCAACCAATTACAAAGAATTCTCTTATAGTTGGCCTCAGCCAGAACAGTGCTTGTTGGCACAGTGATAGAATATAAAGGACTCAGGACAGGAGGGCTCTTTCTCCTGTCTTACAACAATTACCTAGGCTCTACGTCTCACTTCCCCAGATGTGGCAACAGCCTAATTCGGCCATTTTCATTACACTATGGTCTGCCCATGAGTTCACGAGTCCCCAGGTTGTGCTCCAGAAATCATGTTTGACTACCCTTTTTTCACCCTCTAACACAAGTCAAGCTAATTACTTATTTTTAAGATAAACATTTGTTTATTTTACAATGAGCAACATTCCTCAAATTTTGAGACATGGAAAAGCAGAGTATATACAATACTGTTAGAGAAAAGTGTTAATTGCAATACTGTGCTTGGAAAGCTAGTTCACCATCCTTGTTATCAATCACCTGGAACAAGAATATTTGGTAATCAAATCAGATCCAAGCACTCATATAAAAAAAAAAACTTATATAAATATTTTTTCTTAGATATACTACTACTTATCTTAATGTCACTTTCATTTGCATTTTTATTATTATCATGATAAATTTTTTTAACAAGACTGAGTTACATTTCTAGTCCCTCACAGAGCTTCCCAGACAAATTTTTCTTTTAATGGAAAGTGAAAATTAGAGCAAGGTGAAAGTGAAGAAGTTAGACACCTAGTAATAAAAGGCCAAGGGAACAGATGAAAACTATAATGCAGAATGAAATGCAGCCTTTAACACCATCTACTGTGTGCCATGCAAGGCTCAATGCAAGTAGCAGACTCGATCCAAACTTTACTTTACAGGAGGGATGGAAGGTAAGCTATTCAAAACTTTTGAAAACTTATAAGGGTTCCAGCAACATTAAGATTCCTTTATGGGTCACTTTGAAAAATGGTTTCAATACCTCAAGCTGACTGTTTATTGGTTGAGAGGCAGGCGCCCAAGTAAAACAGGTTTGTGCCATCAAATTCAACCACAAATATAACTTATCAAATTAAACATAACCCATAATATTACAAATAAAATAAGAAGTGCACTGAGGTGGTCAAGGACCATTTATCTTGCTACTCTTTGATGGGGGAAAAATTTCCTTCAAAGACTGACAATATCAACAAAATATAACAGGAAATGACCGAAGGTTGGTGTCCATTCCTTGGAAGAAAGCTTACTACTATATTATTTTTTTTTTAGTGCCTGTTTTTTCCCTTATGGCACTGGTAACGTACTGATTAACTGAGCTAGGTTACATTACTAGAAATATAACCTGAAGGAAATTTTTTTGGTTACGACCCAAATTACTTTGTCTTGCCAATAGGTCCTGGAAGGACCGTAATCTGTTGAGGTGAGCCTAGATTTCATTTGGTCTTCACCTTCATGGAGACTGTTTGTCATACAGATGGGATTCCCTATTCTCCATTGATGCAAATTTCAATACCATGACACGATAAAATATTGTTAAAATACCTTAAGGAGCTGTATGAAAGTCATAAAGATTCTTCTATCAGCTAAGTTCCTATGCATTTGATGCAGGATTGTTATCAGCATCAGTGATAACATAGAGCACTTGTTCTTGCTAACAAATTTTTTTTAGGGATACAACATTAAAGAGATTCTATTACCACATAGCTGCTCTTGGAACTGGCAACCAGAGGAAGTAGAACAAAAACTCCAAAAAGCATATGTAAAAATAAACCATGTTTGAGGTACTGGCCTGCTTTTCTGTACATATACCACTTGTTGTTCTGCTAGGGAGTGGTCAAAGTTTTTCACAACAGGGCCCAAGTCCTCACCAAGATAAACCAATCAATTATGGTCTAGGGTGAGATGCTTCCATGTCAATACCGTCATCAGGCAATCATGAAGGTGTTAGTGCTGTCATAAACCACAAGAATGAGTTGCATGGCTACGGGTGGCATCAATTCTGTTAAGAACCTGGTGGTGGCAAACAGTTCAGAATGCACTTTGGACTAGAAACAAACATTGCTCCAAATTATATTTATAGAAAGGCCCGCATAAACAATTCCCAAGACTGACCTTCAAACATGGAAGTAGCCAAACATAAGAGCTCAAATGTGCCCTTGTTCTGTTGCAGGGTCAAGATAAAATAACAACTCACGACATTAAACTCTCCTAATAAAAATGCAATAAATGACTACTACTTCTTAAAGGCTTCCACTTTCTTTCATGTGGAGCACGAAAATTTTCCTGAAACTGTCGTATAAGTTCATATAAAATTTATACAATACCTAATAGTTGACTTTATCATCATCATATTTGTCTTCAGTGCTGCACTGAAGAAAAAACAAAGTAAGAGGTCATAGTTGTTACAGTATCAACTTTTTAAAGTACCATTTACTCATTAAATAATTTTTAACTAATCTATATTTAATTTTTCTCCAACCCTCCCCTCTCAGCTTTCTGTTTTCACATGTGGGCACTCTGCTCTATTTAAGCTAACTAGCCAATTCAAGGGTCATGTTAACTTGCATTACAAGGAAGTGAGCAGGTTGAGCCATAAACTGAGTAAGGATACCTTGCTATAATGTACCACCACAAGTGAATGGTCAACACATGCAAATCAATTTGTCTACTTTAACTTTTTTATATACGGTAATTAAGAATTAGACAGAAATAAGGGCCATATTACTCTTGAAATAAAATAAATATAATGAGAAGTATGCCAAATCAAATAAGCTCCACCACTTCTAAAAATATTCTATATGGCTTGCCAAAGTGTTAATAAATGGTATTTTATGTATTTACAGAGTAAAAAATGCAAGCAGAATTTAAGAGTTTTAAATGCTATGTAAGAATCACGCAGTATTTTCTGAGTTCAGTCCCGTGTCAGCCGGTGAAATTCCATTACAGCACGAATTTCTAGGTATAACATTGCTAGATATACTCAGAGAAAAAGAGCTTTTCAGGAAAGCTGGGGTTACTACCCCCAGTCGAGCGCCTTCTAGAAGACGCGGTATAAGGAGGGGTGAGTGAAATACCACTACCACGGAAACCTACTCGAAAGATCTCTCCTATCAAAATCCCCGAACAGAGCGGTGAGCCATGACAGCCCCCACACCCAACACCCGCCAGACGGCCACACCAGCGCCACTCACACTCATTCCATTTTCTAGCACGTGAATTCGCTTGTTCTTTGTGTACTAGCCTCATTTTATTTGAATTTTCTTGCATCTGTGATGGCGTCTTGACAGCTTTACCATTTCAAAGTTAAGTACCATCTTCTTGTGGGGTTTTGTTCTATTTTTTGGCTGTTACGGTCTCTGTATTTTCATAAATATTGAGATCTTATTATGTCGCCACGGCGTCCCCGCCAGCCATAAAGTCGACCCGCGAGGCGACTCCTTCTGTTCTTTTCAGTTGGAGTTGTCTCTCGTCGTTATAGATAGATTTTGCCCCTTGGTTCCTCCTTCCTGGTGGTTCCTTGCGGTGGCTCCCCATGAATTACATTCAATTGGCCTATCGGGCCTTTGTGGGCGTGATGCCCTGTTCTAGGTACCCCTCCAGGTTGGGTTCCTGTTTATTTTTGGTCTTGCTAGGCTAATTAATTTTTGCTTGAAGATGGTGCTCTCTTTTAGTTTTATTTTTATTATTTTATTGGGTGGTTTACCTCAGTGCTGGCGCAGCCTCAGATCTAACTGCTTCCCGAGGTAGGCTACGCCTCTATTGAGCACATTTTTAGTTTTTTATGTGTGATGGTTATTTTGTGGAGTAGGCTTGTTTGCTTCCATCCTTGCCCTGGGTGGGGAGTTCAGGTTGAGGGAGTTTTGTTGCTGTTTCCTCCGGGATCGTTTTTCGGTGGGCAGAGTGAGGCCCTTGGTTCTCTTCCTCCATTTGGGGGAATCGAGTTCTTTGGATGTGTTTCCTCTAGGCTAGTCGCCCCCTTGCCCGCCATTCTCGATCCCGGTTGGTTCTCGGCACAAAATTTCTCTCCCTGTTGCTTCCTCCTCCCTTCTGCACTCCTCCCTTCTTCCTAGCCTATATTAGGTTAGGTCCATATTAGGCTTCGCCTAGGTAGGAGTCGGGCTTCGGGTTGCGTTGCTTCCAGTTGTAGATTACCCTTCCAAGATTCATTGTCTGGGAGGTATGGTGCAGTTGAGCGGGTGATATGTTTCTCCCCGTCTCCTGTTCCTTCCTGGTAGCCTACTCCTCCCCTCCCCCCTCCTCCTCTCTCCAGCCTTGCTCTACTCGCGCGGGTGACGCTAGATGGCGTTTTCTCCGGAGTTCAGGACTTCTCCTGTTGGTTGAGGGATTCGCTCCCTCCCATATCGTCCCTAGCATCACTGTATTGGGGGTTGGTGGTTCGTTTACTCGAACGTGTTCGAAATCACTATCCATTCCTCTCGCCTCCCCCGGGTTACGTTGATACGGTAAAATATATTGCTTCAGCCTATGTTATGAACATATTGAGCATTTTACCCGTCTTGTTTCTCCGGCGGGAAGTAAGGGCGAAGGTTTTTCATTTTATAGAGGAGCGGATCCCTCCGTCCTCTTGAGTTTTTACCATCACTTGTTATTGTTATTATTTTTGTTATTGTTTTTTAGATAAGTCTGTTTATCTACAGGAGTACTCTCCTTTATTTATTATATATATATATATACGTGAGTCCGGTTCTATACCAGGGGCTCCGCCGTTATTTTACTGGCAGCCCTTATGGTTAGTTCCTGGTTTCTTTTCTTCATTCCCCGGAGTACTCCGGGGTCTGAAAACCTTTACCTTCCACTCTATGTAATTTGGAGCTTATTGGCCCAGTTTATGATAAGGGAGTTCTTCTCCGCCGGAGTATTCCGGTTGTAGTTGAGTTTCCCGGCCTTGCCAGCTTTAGTTTGCTTAGGTGTGAGGTTTATGTACTTTTTCTACTTACAGACTGTTCGCTGTGAGGGGAGCCGGGTGCACCGCCTCCCTCCAACAACCTTACGGTCACGTAGTTTGCCGGACCCACGCTGGTTGTGCGGTCCGACTGGATGACCTGGTTGTCTGGCACCCTGATGGTTGTGAGGTTTGCTTCGCTCTCTGCACAACTGTCCAGGATGAGTTGGTAAGTGACAGTCTTTTACTCCCGCTTTATGCTCCTCATATTGTATATTGTTTATGAGGTTCCCGGAATGGTTTTCGTTCTTAGCTAATTGTTGGTTTTCTTACAGGCGGACGAAACTTCCAAGAAGTCTGCCTTGGAATCCCCCTCCGCCTGGGTGGCTGGGTTTGGCAGGAACGTTCCGTCGGGAAGCCCTACGCCCTCGACGCCAGGTTGAGGGACTTGCTCTACCCCCGGCGCACGGGTGGCGCCGAGTGCCTGAAGACCTTGCCACCCTATCATCCAGCAAATCCGGATGAGACCCAGCCACCCCAAGCGGATATCCTCTACGCTGAGGTCTCGGAGGATGTAGCCGCCATTGATCTTAACCTGGAACCGATGAACATAGAGCAGGACCAGGTGGTAAGTGGTGAGGTAAGTGAGGTTGTTGGGGCGGGCCCCCTTTATTTGACTCCCCTGCTTCATCCATCTCTTCTTTTTGCAGGTTTTGTGAAGTCTTCCTCCTGGGTGATAGAGCCCGTCTGCTATCCCCAAGTTGAAGTTGAAGACTTCATGGAAGGCGAAGGGCCACAAGTCCTCGACTTCCAAGAAGGCATCGCCCTTCCCCCGTCAAGGCTAAGGTTTCAGGACCTGTAGCCTCCGGGAGCAAGTCTGGTTCCTCCAGCAAAGGCGCGAGTAAGAGGGCTGCAAAACCAAGCCTCCTCGCCAACCTGCTTTTGACGCAGAGGCCTTTGCAAACCAGCTCTATAAGGGTTTTACAGAGGACCCAGACTCGAGATTTAATAAAATCTCTGGAGAAGTTGGCCAGTCATGATAACATACTGGCGGGAATGGCTCACCCACCCCCAGCCGAACCACAGTATGTTATCCCCGACACTGCGGACCTCCCCGCGTCGATGTCGGTAACCCTTGGCGCCAGACCGGGCCATCCAACATGATGGCAAGCTGACACTTGATGGTCTTGGCACGAGACGGTTGGAGGAATTGGAGTTCTTCCCCGATCTCCTGCCCTTACCCAGGCTTCGTGAGGCTTACGGAGGAAGCTTGGATTCGTCAGACAAGGTTCCTAGGGAGACTGTCATCGCCCCTAGGGACCAAGCTCAGTCGGCTCTTCTGCGCACTCTGACGGAGTGGCAGGCAGACAACACGGTTGACTCCTTCAAGGGCAACTTTACTATGTTCGCCCTGGGAGACAACCTACCCACCCCTTGCTTGACAAAGTCGCCTGGCTACGGCCCGAGTGCTTCGATGGTAATCCGTACCTCAGCTAAGAGACAGACCCTACTTCCTGGTATTCCCAGGAAGTAATGAGTTCTGACAGACGCCCCGTCCACTTTCACGGTCGGGAAGCTGGACCCTTCTGCGCTCCACGCACCAGTGAGCAGCTCCAAGCTGCCGGAAGCTTTTTGAAAGCGGAGTTTGATGCTCGGTTAAGTTAGCCCGGTCCTTGAACCCTGTATGCCTCCACGGAAGCTACTGCCGTCTCCTGCTCGGACGAACCATTCTTCCAAGTTTTGGCTAAGTCCTTGCTGGCTGGCTTCCAGTCTGACTTGTTTGAATTTATCATGGCCAGACTGGAATGGTAGGAAGTTCATCTTTGCCGATGCGATCATCCGCCACGCAGCCTAACAAGCTCGTGAAAAGCTCGATCTGGGGACCTAACCTCTTCCCTGAAGAGGAGGTCACGTAACGTTATGGCCGAGGCTACACGGCCAACCAGAGTCTTCGTTCTCGCTGGGGCATTTCTGCCTATAAGCGTAAGACCCCAGAATCGCCGACCCCCAATCGAGAGGAGGCAAACGTTTCAGGAGGCATAAGAGGCCCCACCATCAGGCGGTAGTCCAAGCCGCCCCGGTCTCGGCAGTAGCTCAGCCTTCCACTTCCAAGGCTCACCTCAACAGTATGTGCTGGTCCAACCAGCTGCACCTCCTATGTGGCTTCACCGGCGTATAACCCCACATATGAGGGCCGTGGTTATTTTCACGGCCTTAATAGGGTTGCAAGGGGAGGAAGAGGCAAAGCCCCTCAGAGGGAAGCCCAACACCACCCCAAGGGGAAGACCTGGACGTGGTAGGGGAATAAACCCCCCTCCCACTGAGAGAACACAGGTAGGGCGGTCCCTCCCACTGAGAGAACAGCATTGTGTCCAAGGCTAGGCGATCGCCTAACCAGGTTTTTTTGGTTCTAAAAGATTAGGGACCAAAAAGACTAAAGAAAGTAAGGCACCAGCAAAGTTATTCACTGTTCTTAAAAAAAGACCTCGATCAGCAAAGTGATCCTGGATCTGTCGCGTCTAAATCTCTACATAAAATGCGACAAATTTTGCATGCTTACGTAGCTCAGGCACGGACTCTACTTCGCGTGGAGCCGTCACCACCTCTATCGATCTTTCAGACGCTTATTATCACGTCCCGGTTGCGCCGGAACTTCTCTCAGTTCCTCGGTTTCAGACTCGGGGAATCAAGCCTACTCCTTCAGGGTCATGCCCTTCGGTCTGAACATTGCGCCCAGGATATTCACACAGCTGGCGGACACGGTAGTACAACAACTCCGGTCTCGAGGGGATATCCCTAGCAGCATATTTGGACGATTGGATAATTTGGGCACCAACAGTTCCGGAGTGTCAGAAAGCTACGTCCATAGTCATCAATTTCCTGGAGTCGCTAGGTTTTCAACTGAACAGAGAGAAGTCCCGCCTGACTCCCGGAGTCCCGGTTTCAGTGGTTGGGTCTCCAGTGGATCTGTCATCTCACACGCCTCTTCCGCCTCCCAAGAGGAAAGAGATAGCATCTCTCACCAGGAGATTCTCAAAAATCCATCAGCATCCCGCCGGTCCCAAGAAAGGGTCCTTGGATCTCTTCAGTTTGCCTCAGTGACAGACCTGCTATTAAAAGCGAAATTAAAAGACATAAACAGAGTGTGGCGGAGTCGAGCCAATGTCAAGCTCAGAGACAAGGTCTCCTCTATTCCTCAAATCTTAAAGACAAGATTGCGACCTTGGACCTCGGTCAGAGGCCTGTCCAAAACAGTTCCGCTTCAATTTCCCCTCCGGCACTAGTTGTTCACACAGACGCTTCCCTAAGCGGCTGGGGATATTCACCAAAACAAAAGTACAAGGAACGTGGTCCACAATGTTTCAGCAGTTCCATATAAATACCCTGGAAGCTATGGCGGTCTTTTCTAACTCTGAAGAAAATCCGCCCCCAACCGGATTCATATCAGGTTGGTATTGGACAGCGCAGTGGTAGTTCATTGCATCAACAGGGGCGGCTCCAAATCAGGCCGAGTAAAACCAAGTAATGGTTGCTATCTTCTCCCCTGGCGAACAAGCACGGCTGGCACCTGTCAGCCACCCACCCAGCGGGGCACGAACGTGGTGGCGGATTCCCTGTCCAGGACTGCTCCGCTGGAGACGGAGTGGTCCCTGGACGTGGAATCTTTCAAATGGATTTGCCGCCGGGTTCCGGCCTCCAAGTGGATCTGTTCGCAACGGAGAGCAACTTCAAGCTCCCCTGTTATGTGGCCCCCAACCTGGACCCTCAGGCGTACGCCACAGACGCAATGACAGTAGATTGGAACAGTTGGGAGAAGATTTATCTTTTCCCCCCAATAAATTTACTGCTGAAAGTTTTACACAAACTCAGGACATTCAAAGGTCAATTAGCCCTAGTAGCCCCCTATTGGCCGAAGAGCAATTGGTTCCCTCTTCTTCAGGAACTGGGATTACGGAGTCTTCGGATTCCCAAGCCCATTCTGACTCAGACAGTACAAACCAAGACTGTGTCAGCTTCCTCAAGAATTCAGAATGCCCTAGTTTTATGGACTTTATAAAATTCGCAGCCCAAAAGGAGCTTAACATTGACCCTGTCAACACTCTGTTTTAGAATCAGATAAAAGAGATTCTACTATTAGACAGTATGACTCAGCAGTCAAAAATTAGCCTCCTTCCTAAAAGCATCTGAAGCCAAAATCATGACAGCTAATTTAGGAGTTTCCCTTCTTTAGATCATTGTTTGAGAAAGGCCTTGCTCCGCCACTATTACCACAGTCAAGTCAGCATTGAAGAAAGTATTTTTACGGCTTTAAAATCGACCTTACAGATTCCTACTTTTCATCTATCCCCAGAGCATGCGCTCGTCTGAGACCAGTATCACGCCCACAGTCTGTTACGTGGTTTCTCAATGACGTCCTTAAGTTAGCATCAGAGATGGATAACTTTCATTGCTCTTATCAGGATCTGTTAAGGAAGACTTTATTTTTGATTAGCTTGGCTTCAGGTGCTAGAATCTCAGAGCTGTCGGCTCTCACTAGAGGTGATAATTATGTGAACTTCCTCCCGTCTGGAGAGGTCCTCCTTTCCCCTGACCCTAGATTTTTAGCTAAGAACGAAGACCCACAGGACAGGTGGTCTCCTTGGAAGGTGGTGCCCTTCCTCAAGACCAGTCTTTATGTCCAGTTTATACACTTAAATCTTACCTTTAAGAACTCCACAGAGTAAGTCGGGTCCTCTTTTATCAGGGAGAAAGGTGGTACTCTTTCACTAAATGCTATAAGACAACAAATTCTATATTTCATTAAACAGGCCAACCCAGATTCAGTTCCTAAGGTTCATGATATTCGAGCAGTTGCTACTTCCATTAATTACTTTCATAATATGGACTTTTCGGAGTTATCTAAATTTACGGGTTGAAATCACCTCTAGTGTTTAAACGCCACTATTTAAAAATCGCTCGAAGCCCTGAAATTTTCTACCATAGCTGTGGGAAGTGTCATCTCCCACCTTAATTAATCATATCCTTGTCCTTTCCTTTCCCCGCCCGCCTGCCTCATTTACTTTTCTGCTTATTCTCCTGGTTGATTATACTCACTGCCTGGCTCCTCATATTGATGTTTCTTGTACCTGTTGATGGAAAAGTGTAATCTGACATGCCATGATTGTTTTTCTTATGGGGTACTGACAGTTTTATTTGGCTCCACGCACCCCAGATATATGTATATGTTCTGTACATGTTAATGCTCATTGATTTTGTCTCTTACGTGTTTAGCCTAAGTTTATGTGTATAGTATTAAGGTTATATTTGCAGTTATTTTGTGCGCTTTTTCATGTTTCAATTTTGCTTTTAAGTAATTTTAAGGTTTTTGGGGCTTTTTCTCCGTTGTGCCGGGACCTCCCACGTTTCATAGTATTAAGTTTTTTGATGTGCCTTAGATTTAGTATGCCTTAGTCTTAGTATTCTTGCTACATGGAAGAGATTGCTTAATTAAAATTATTTTGGTAAAACTTTGCCTTTTCTTCAGATTACCCCCATTTCTTTTTCCTGGTAGTTGCAGCCTTGGCATGATTCTCTATCACTATTTCACCCGGCTGACACGGGACTGGACTCAGAAAAGGGATTTTGACAAAGGAAAATCTATTTCTGAGGAAGGTCCCGTGTCACCCGGTGACCCTCCCTGATCACCTAGTACTCTCCCCCTCTTGCACATGCCAAGTCTGGGGTTAGTGCTAGCATGGAATGAGGTAGGTGGCGCTGGTGTCGCCGCCCTGGCGGGTGTTGGTGTGGGGCTGCAACGGCTCACCGCTCTGTTCCGGGATTTTGATAGGGAGAGATCTTTTCGAGTAGGTTTCGTGGTAGTGGTATTTCACTCACCCCTCCTTATACCGACGTCTTCCTAGAAGACGCTCGACTGGGGTAGTAACCCCAGCTTTCCTGAAAGCTCTTTTTCTCTGGTATATCTAGCAATGTTATACCTAGAAATTCGTGCTGTAATGGAATTTCACCGGGTGACACGGGACCTTCCTCAGAAATAGATTTTTCCTTTGTCAAAATCCCTTTTATCAGTGTGCCTACATAACTCCATCAGCATACTACCAAGAACATCCATTCTTCAACAATACTAAATAATGGTAACTTTTCTATGACAATGTGCAAAGGAATTCACTTTACATTTGTATGATTTACATCTTAACAAAATTCATCCTCCTTTGCCATCTGTGTATCTTGACTGACACCATCATGTTTAACAATAAAGGAAATACCAACAACAATATTGTAAATGAGACACAATAATACACTTACTTTGAAGTTTACATAACCAAAACCTTTCCCAGAGGAAAACTTTTTGTCTCGTATGATGCGTACATTGTCAATCTCACCACACCTCTCAAAATGTTTATATAAGGTCTCCTCTTCACATTCTGTGGAGTAAGAAATAGAAGCAATTACCATGATATTTTCTTTAAATATTAATTACATAAACTACGTGCAACTTGGCAAAAAACCTCAATTAAAATACTTGTTTTACCATAAAGACATTGATACTGGCAAAATCACAATGTAAAACAGGACTACAGCAATATAACAGAGCCTCCGATGACCTATGGTTACTGCTCAAATAAGCAAAGGTTTCTCTCAAATCACAATTCCTATTTACAATCAATGACAAAGCAATGTTACAGTGTACATATGATTTTTTCCTAACAAATTACACACATGGGAGTAAGTGAACTATTTCTTAGTATTAAATTTCTTACAGATCTTGGTTTCAATGCTGAAATTCTCACTAACAGATTACTGGTGATGGGCACTTTAGTGATTAAGGGAATGTAATCTCTGTAGCAGATGCCAGACTTCACATTAAGGAGTGTTTTCTAACAGGCTTTTATTGGTGCATTATGACATTAGTAATCCCCAGGCGTTGGTTCTATTTTATCACTTTTTGAAAATCTGGACTTTGGCTGATAACGGAAAGTTTAAGAACTTTTTGAAATGGGCTTTTATATAAAAAATTAAATTTTGCCCTACCCTATTTTTATAATGCGCCATTCTAAATTTAAAGTATTAACAATAAAAAGATTTTGGTGAAAAGTGTCAGAGAGGCTAGATTGTGTTGCTAAGTTCAATGTGACCCCAATAACCAGAGCCCAATCTAGTGAGACCAAGCTGTTTTCAAGGAGCCAGTATTTAACAGACCAGGACATTATGTGAGTTTTGTTATATATATTGTTGTACAAGTTTTGGGTTTATAAATATTTGTATAAATAAAATAAACAAATTTTTATTTACCAACAATAGTAACTGTATGATACACCACATCAGAATTTTGGCTTTTTGACAAACATCAAGTCTACATGCAGGTTAACCGGAAAGGCTGAGATGCTCTGGGTCTACCATAATTTTGTCTCACAAGCTATCATTTGTTCTGTGTGCTTCCATGCATCTCCATTTTGAAAGTTTGTTAATTTACAGTTGATCGGTGATGGAAACTTTGACGTTTCCACAAAAATACTGACAATTTATCTGTCGGGGTGTACAATATATAAACATAGTATCAAATCTAATGTCCCCTTCTTAGAACTGCTTCAGTCTTTAGTGTATTTTATGCAGGATATGGGAATAACCTGAACATAAAGATATTTATCTTTCTTTGAATAAGGAAATTTAAGAATACCACACAAAAAATGGAAAATACCTCTTTAGTTTAATTTGGATGCCCTTATCCAGCAATGTTAATGGACCCATCAATTAGCACCCAATTGCCCAGTCTTAAATGACAAATTTGTCAGGTAATTTGTATTTTCATAAACACAAACCTTCACTTGGTCTTTAAGGGATTAATTTCTGGGCTGTACCATCAAGGCATTATTTTAGAGGGAAGTTCTGTATGGAAGCAGTTACCAGGTGAAGAAGCACTTTCCAATTCTTCGGTATACATTAGTCCTACTCAGGTTTATCTTTTGCCCAGGTAGGTGCTGCTGGTAAAGTCTTTGACATATGGAGCTAAAAAAGAACTATGGGTTTGCATGTCAATCTTAAGACCATATCTTTAAATTTCATTTGTTTCCTCCAGGTTACTAAACTCAGTCTTTAGATATGGCAAAGCCTCTTTTTCAAAGGATTACTGCTGGTAATTTTCTCTGATACACTGAATTTGTTAGGAACTGCTGGGTATCTTTCTGGTCATGAAGAAGGAGGTAATTTTATCTGATCCCCATTACAAGAGAGATGTTCAATTCAGACTTCTGAACATTTCAAATTAAGACTAAAAATAAGATTCAAAGGTTTGGATGAACTTCATGTTGAGAAAATAA
Organism: Macrobrachium rosenbergii; assembly: GCF_040412425.1. Taxonomy (NCBI): domain Eukaryota; kingdom Metazoa; phylum Arthropoda; class Malacostraca; order Decapoda; family Palaemonidae; genus Macrobrachium; species Macrobrachium rosenbergii. The sequence continues at coordinate 55,520,914 of NC_089742.1, forward strand.
AAAATCAATGAATGGGGACCAACACATTGAAACATGGCACTGAAATCAATCTCCAGTTATCTGTTTTTTTTTAGTATATCAAGCATAAAGCCACATTCTTCCTTTCATTTTTTATATTCAGCTTGAAAAAATACTGACCAAATTACTTTCTAAGCGGTTTTCTTTCTTTTCTTTCTAAATGTCCCCATTTCCAAAGTGACTTTGTGGTTTGTAAAGCACACTGGAAGTCGTTTTAATAATCAATTACTTCTCACCCCAAATTCTAGGGTGAATGGTGTGAACCTTCAGCTGTCTTCATGTTCCAGACTGAGGCTAACAAGATACCAGTGCTCAAACTTTCAAGTCCTTGTTTGATTATTTTTGTCATTTGGAATTAAAAGCTACAGTTTCTTTTAAATTAATATGAAATTTGTTTTCCAAATGCATCTCTATTATCAAATTCATCATGACACCTGGGAACTTTCTTGACCTCACAAATTTGATTCAAAGCATATCAAAATTATCTTCATGAATTGTTGGTGATAATGGACTCTATTTGTCGTTTTTCACCATCAATGTGGTCTACAAAAATTAACCATCACAACATTGCAGTCCATTAACAGGAAAATGAATCACACCTAGAAACTCTTCTGGATCTTAGAAAGAATATCCAAACAAGGGGCTGCCTGCAGCAAAATGAACACAGTTTGTTCCTTTATAACCCTGATAGGCACAGATGCCTTATAAGGGTCTCAATGTTTTATTTTACAAGAGTATTTTTTATATGTTAACTTTTTAGTATAAAAGGAAATTTTTTAGATTTTGTTTCTAATATTTCCACCCAGTGGACCAATAAGATGTTTGATCACTTTTAATGGCTTTCCCAATTTTTTGCGGCTCATTCAAAATCAGTAAACCAAGAACTAAAGTATGTAAGTGTAGGACATTTGCATTAATGATCAGTTGATTTCTTGAAGATGTAATAAAATCACTGGCTTAAATGATTTTGATAAATGACAGGTTAGCAAGAACACACATTGATCAGAGGTACAGAGGATGAGTCAACTTGTAGATGGTATAGTAACCTTTTTTGTCTTCTGGTCCACTAAAGGGCAGAAAGTCGAATGTTCTACACAAAATTTTAAAAAATGCATAGTCTTTACAATTACATGTGTTTAAAAAACAGATAAACACTTTCATATAACAATAACTTATTCTAAATTCCTAGTTTGCTTAGAGCTGCAATTGAAAACTACTATACTGTGATCAGTTTTGCAAGTTGCAGTATGTAAAGTTTTTTATTCAAAAGTGATAAAATTTTTAGACAAGATGAAACAATCATAAAGTTTTTTTACTAATAAAATTTTATGGACAACTTCCTTTTCCAAATAAGGATTTTTTCTAAATGATATTACTAACTACTTTATGGAAAATAAGTAAGTGAATGACAAATAAATAAACAAATGCTTCTTGCTCCCCTGCACTTCATTGCAAACATATGAGTGATAATTTTCATTAAAGACAAACATTTTAATGGCAGCATCTGTTAATAGGACCATTATTTAATATAAACAAGATAAAGATCATAAATATCAATCACACCATTAAAAATGCTCACAATCTAAAGATAAATTTTTGAACTAAGTTTTTAACTATAAGGATAAATGAGTGATTTTAGACCAAAGTTAAGTCGTGCTAACATGGTGTCTGCTACAACAGAAATGTAGCCAAAATCAATGTGTTACAAATACCAACCCTGAGGTTGTAATAATATTAATAATAATTAATATTAATAATAATAATAATAATAATATGTAATAATAATAATAATAATAGTGAACTGATAATTTTGAATGATGATAATGTTTTAAAGGTTTTACCACACACACACCAATTGCAAGCAATGTCAATTTGTTGTAGTAAAAAGACTTATCTGTCTCATGGCTACCAAAGCCACATTAAGACTAAACTAACATCTTCTGTATCTAATAAAAAGTTGGTCATTAAAAGTTTAAAAATGGTACTAAAAATTAAGATCATAAGAACACTCTGTTGGAGTAGCTTTAACTTGACTAATCAGCAGTTTGATTAAATCCTGAATTCTTGTTCAATGACAATATTGGCATTGTTACAACTGGTTTCAAAAGGCTTGCTAATTTCAACAGTAGACTGCAAGTAATGCTTGATGTTCTATAACAATAAGATGAAACTAGATGTTCTACAATAATGAGTCATTTTTTTGTTAGCACCACATCTCTTCCAATGGTCAATGACTGCAGAACACCTCATTGTTGCCCAAAAATCAATCAGCCTAGTAACTTACACAGTGGATGTGATTACTCAAATTCATAAAAATCCATTAAAATATTTACAAGATAAGTCAAAACATGAACACAGGCATTGGAAAACCTTCACCTTCCATTTTTTTGTTGAGGTAGCAGAAAAAGAACACTTGAGCAGGCACCTAACAGAGCTTAAGAAATTCTGAGGTCACAAAGGTTGGGTGATGTAAAAAAAAAAAAAAAAAAAAAAACTTCCCAAGGAAAGTTACTTTCACCTGGCTGAATCAAATACTGTAATGTGCTAAGTTTACCTCTTAAGAAAAATGGGATCAGATGGCCATTTTGGTCAACCTACAAGGAACAAGAAAACTGGAATAATGTGATGCACTTGGTTTCCTAAAACATTCTCAGTTCTTACCTTTCCATACTTGGAGAAAAAACTGACTAATTTACGTTTCCCAATATTCAAACCAACATTCCCTACAAAAATGGTCCTTTCATCTTGAGTTTCACTCGCAAATTTTCTACTTCTATTACCAAATCCTTCTTTCTTTCCACTACTACTTTTCAATACACCAGATAATTCAACTTCTTCCAAGTCTGACATTTCTTCTCCCTCGGTCGGATCAGAATTTTCAGTAAACATTTTCCCCTCAGACATACTTTCATTGCCAAAATGTTTTAATTGAGGTATTTTTTCTTAATTTTACTTTTTTTCTTTTTCTTTGGCTTTTCATCTGAATCACTTTGGGTCACTGATTTCATTTTGGAGACTTGGTTTGAACTAAAGCCAGGGTGTCTGTGTTTCTTTTTGAATACCTTCCCAGGAGATTTATGGTTGACATCAGACAAATGAGTAACACTTGGTGAAATCTTCTTTCTTTTTACCTCTGCCTTCATTCTTGATTCTGAAAATCTGTGAAGTAACAAAGTGAAAGAATTAAAATACCCAAATGAAGTACAAACTTTATTTACTATTACAGTACAGTACTGTATACTGTACATATTTCAAGTCCTTCATAAATTTACTTGGTTTTATGGTTTTATGAAAAAACAAAAGATTACACCACCTTTGACTGTTTAAAACAGAACATCCATTGGTTTTTAGCAATTTTATATATACAGGTTGACCATCACTTTGGTGTCACTGGGACCTGGAGGGTTGCTGGATTAGCCATTTTGCACGGATTGTCCATTTATTAGGCTAGAATCAACACGAACCCAGTAGCTAAGCACCTCATCTTAGAATTAAAATAGCTGTTTCAGTACAAGTTGGTTAATAAAGAAAAGACAATTATCAAATACAGGTCCTCCTACACAAGAGATATTTTGAGTTTTGATGGGGTTAGCAATAATCACTGTAAAAATATTTAGAAATATTTTTAGATACCGTAAGGCTGGAAGCCCTAGCGAGAGAATCAGGCACATAGAGACCAACCAACTTTTCCTCCATCTCTTTATTCCATCTGTTAGTTAAAAAAGTAAAGAGAAACGATAAAAGTATTGTCAGTAATGTTATACTCTTTGCAATGAAAATAGAGCCATAAACAACCAAATGAAACTGTTGTTTTGCTACTAATCGTAAAAGGATAACAACTGTTTTGTTTGAATTTCAACCATCGCACGGTCAAACAATTACTGTCGTTATGTTACAAATGACGTTAAGTACTGCAAAGGACTGATATATTTTTACACTATACCCTTATTCATAAAAGAAAAGATCGGCCAAGGAAATATACTGCTACAGTAACTTCCCAGCTGCAGGGCTTGTGGCTGAAGCTGAGAAAACAATGTTCAAGCTGCTAATGACTATAAATTATCATTTATCGCAACATGGATGAAGCCTTCGACTGTAAATAAAATTGGAGAGAATGTACTTTTTAAAACTACTGAGCATGAAAGAATACAAATTACTAATGTTTTCCACTGATAAAAGATAAACACGAAAGCTCATTTTATGATGAAATCAAGAGAAAATAGCGAAACGGCATCTTGATTTATTTTACACAATAACAAACATGCTTCAAAAAGCCAGCGGGATTCCGCTGAACGTCATATATTAATGAAAAAACAGCTAAATTAATTTCACAATGTAGGGCGTATTTAAGTTATATTTAGACTAAAACACTCCATATGGGATGAAAAATATCCTTGTCCCAAATAAATAAAGTATCTATATTCATTTAACACACAAGAAGCAAGAAAAAGCGTGCAAACTGAGTTAAATGCGGCAAAATAAACACCAGTTATCGATTCCAAACACAAATCTGATTCAATTTAGGACTCCAAATGCAATACGAGAATATTTTAGCTGGATCAATGCAGTAGTAAAGCAGCTTTTTAAAGATTCAGGTAAAAAGATCAAAATAAGGTTATCTTGATGTTTGTACAGTCTTCTGTTAATATGTGAACAAGCACAAGTATAATCTAGGCTAACTACCGATATTTAGACTATACGATATACATTAGCGATGAGATCCAAAGACAATAATAAATGCCTTAAAAAATGGAACAGCAAAGCATGCATCTTTAAAACACCTCCAGTTTATCGATGCAGTCCACAGCGCCACCAAAAACGGCCAGGTGCGAGTTAGCGCAGGCAACCGGAAATTTGAAAATTAGTGCGAAACATTAGAAATAACCCTAGCCGAAATTTGTGCCAGATTACTGCTTGTTCCGGACTAGTGGTCAACCTGTACTGTGCCTTGCAGCTTTATTCATTATTGAATATTTTCCTTTATTCAGAGAAGAACAAATTAGAAATTTATTGGGCTAAGTTTAACATAGTTTGAGATACAGCTGGCCAAACCACTGAGATAAGTGTATTTACATCTCTAGACTCTTAGATACTTAGAGTTCAATAAGATATCAATCATCCACCAAAAGGGACTGAAACTTAAAATGGAGTTAATCATGTACGGTAATGCTATTTGTCAATTCTATCTTAATTCTGCAACTAGAATAAACAAATATAATGCACAGACACTTCAAGAAAATAAATATATATACAGACAGTCTCTGGGTTATGGCAGGCTCGGCTTATGACGTTCTGAGCTTAGGACGCTCTTCAAATATATTCATCAAAAATGGGCGCCCACCCGCTGTTACAACACATGTTCTGGGGCTTACTGCATTGTCCGTGCACTTGGCAAGCGATTCGATGGAAGAAATATGCCTCCAAAATGGCAGAATGGTCAAAATTTGGAGGTTTTTTATGAAAAACTCTAAAAACGCAGGTTATGTAATTTTCAAGACACCCAAAGGATTAAAAGTAAGGTTTACTTACGAATTTCAATGATATTTTGTGTTACGACAATTTTCAGCTTATGACGTGGCGTCAAAATGGAACCCCCTTTGTAAACTGGGAACTGCCTGTACTACATGCTCAGTGTCATTCATTACCATAATTTAATAAATCTCCTCACTGAAACAGAGGGTTTTAAATGGTTTCACTGAAGTAACAATGTTTAGCTGATCAAATGAATTGATCTCCCACTGGGATAAAAACATGTTTGATTAGTATTTATCATTAATTATTAACAAAGATTCCAAATAATTGACAATGACTGCAAAAGTACAGTGTACTATATTAATAAACTAAGGTACAAAGTTAGATTAGGCAATGAAGTGAATTTTAAAATAATGACACTAATAAGAAAATGAAGTTGAGCATAAGTGAATAAAATTAACATTAATATGAGAGAGAGAGAGAGAGAGAGAGAGAGAGAGAGAGAGAAGAGAGAGAGAGAGATGAGAGAGAGAGATATCCCTTGTATCAAGGTACTGTGCAGGGTCACTACGGTGTTAGTTAATTTTCTGCTTACCATCTCCAGATTTGATAGAATATACATTACCATGACACCGGTAAAAGATATGTACTGAAAATTGCTACAAGACCTAGATACAATTAAGAGGTGTTTAAAAAACATTTTTGGGTAATACTGCAGAATAGTTGCACACACATTTGGCCATGTGCAGTATTAGGTGGGGGTGTTCCATGGGGGGCCACCTGTCCCTCCTGACCAGGTCAGGGCATGGTGCCCCAAGATAGGTTAGTTTGAGGGAAGGTTGAGTTAGGATGCATCCTTGATTAAATATCTTTAATTTGCTTACAACACATTACAGATCACTTAAACAGGGATGCACCCTAACCCAACCTTCCCTTAACCTAACCTATCTTGCGGACCAGCCTTTGACCTGACCAGGAGAGGGATCTACCCCATGGAACACCCCACTTTGCATTATGTCGAGTGGCTCACTCAATGTGCAACTTCTCCTGTCTTTACATCTCAAATTGTTTGAATAACACCTCTTCAGTGTAGGCTATCTGAGTCTTGTAACAATTTTTGGTCAATATGTTGTATCTGTATATTCTGTTGGTATATTCTCATCTAATCTGATGATGATGATAAAGGAGAAAAAGAACTGAACTGGCACTGTAACAAAACTTTCACAGTACCTTGACTCAAAAGGATATATTAAAGTTAATTTTATTCACTTGGGTTCAACCTACTTTCCCATTACTGTCATTATACTGAATTTAATTTCATTACCTAATAAGCCAAAAGCATGCAATTCTTCTGCAGTTTTACCAATTTCAGTTCAGGCTATTAGGCAAATTTACTTAACCTATATACTAGGTTTGTGATTGTTCCCACTTTGCTTAGGCTAAAGACAGACATTACAGAATACACAATTCTAATATGGACTTACACCAGCCAGTAATCTAAAATTTATTCTTACTTTGTACCCAATCATCAATCGGCTATTACAAACACTGTGTTCATTTTATAAATTTTTTACAGATTATAAAAGTACAAAAAGTAAACAAAAGTAAATGTCAAGTCAGTGATAGGTTAAGTAAATTTGCCTAATAGCCTGAACTGACATTGGTAAAACCACAGAAAAGTTGCACACTTGTGGCCTCCTTCTGTTTATAAGTAAATTAAAGATACTTACATATAAGCAAATTAAAGATGCTTAAATACAGACGTATCCTATCTTAACCTTCGCTTAACCTAAGTTATCCCAGGGCACCATGCACTGAACTGGTAGGAGGGGGGGTTAACCCCCCAAGCAACATTACAATGCACAAGCGCTCTCCTGCAGTAGTATTAGCCTACCAGGGGTAGAACTATGGGGTTGCTCCACATCGGGCATTACCTTGGAAATTGACTTTTCCTATAGTATTTTGGTTGCTTATTAAAACAATTTACCAGTCAACTGTAACTAACCTGTAGTTAACATCAGAACTGACATGTTTTTGTATGCTGGCCATCCTGGAATGCTACCGCATATGCACAGTGTTATAGAGCAGCTTTTGGTAAAAAGTAGAGTTTCCTTCACCGGGGGGGTCTGGGGCACAGCCTGCTAGGTTAGGTTAGGTTAGGGTACGTTAGGTTAGTATAGTTCCTTTTATAACAGGTTTCCTTAGCCAATCACTTCTTGAACATATGGTTCCCGAATGACTTGCCCATGCGCGGAACCCTTCCATAGGTAACAACAACATGGCAGTCCAGTCTTTCTCCCAACTAGCCTACCTCCCCCAACCAAAAACCCCCGTTGACAAAGGGTCCCCAACTGCGGTGGGTAGATATGAGGTTAATAATAATTGACCTACAACAAACAACACCACCTCCTTCATCAGCAACAATAAAAGTACAGGAAAGGTATTTCTAAGTATTAACTCCACATGGACTGTTTGGAATGGTTCTGAGAATAGCTTACAAAAGACATTAAGGAGCCATAGGGCTACTTAAGAAGGGGGTTCCCCCCCCTCAAACCCTGTGGTGAAGGAAACTCCACTTCTTACCAAAAGTTCCCCTATAACACTGAGCATGCAATAGCAAAAATATAATCAGTTCTGAAGATAATTAAAGGTTAACTTCAGTCGAGCGACAAAAAATAACAGTAAATTCTTGGTAAGCAACCAAAATGCTATAGAAAAAGTAAATTCCCAAGGTAGGCTAATACCCGTCGCGGAGTCATGCTTAGTTCTACCGCTCCATCTTTTTTTTTTTAATAAACTCTTCAATACTCCTATCATTAAACCTCCTCCTTAATAATGTACTACTACCATTCTATGGGCCATACCGCCCTTTCCACATCTCAAAAAGACCCCAAAACAGGCTATCTTAGGGGTCGTTTAAAACATGCACATGCTACTGGCCGATGATTGGTATTTCTCAGTTATTTAGTGTCAGTTAATCACTCACTTTGATTATTTGTGCTGAATATTCTCAGCCCACTTTATTTCTGATCTATCGCGGGAAATTGTGAATATATATTTGCTTACCAAATTCTTTGGGTCAAAACTCAGCGCACGACTGTCAACATGCGAGTTCTCGTTAGTCAATGTAACACAACAATCGCTTTACAACTGCCCCTCATTAGTTACTTTCTGAACTCTGGGCAGTTGCTTGCATTATCACTTCGCAAACACTGATTCTTTAGTAGTTGTCAATAATAATATAATGTTCATTTACATCAAGAACTACCAGCTTCATTATAGAAATGTCCAGCAATACAATATTTTCGTAGGATTACAGCATACATTTTTACTTCAGTGCGCAAGAGGACTTTTCTTAGCCAGGTACCCACCACACACACACACACACACACACACACATATATATATATATATATATATATATATAACGTAAGGAGAAAAATACTTTTGTTCGTAATTTCCCCACAAGAAGAAAAATTCATGAAATAAATCAGTAGGAATATATGACAAATGTCATGATTTCGTTCTCCTCCCCAGCAAATGTGAACAAGGTTTATGTCCACTGACTAGAGCATACTTCAGCTTTGCCCCTTTCTTTTTGTGGTCAGTGTTTCATTTCAGCCTGCTCCTCCTTCTGTCCAATACATCCTGACTTCTCGAAACAAAGCAATTTATTTCTCTCCCGCTGCCGAAACCTTTGCTTAATGATATCAAATGTCAAAGATTGCTTATAAGGGTAATGCACCTCGAGTTCCAACAGCACTACTTCATGTCAAGCGAAAATAAAATGCATTTAAATATTCATTGCCATTTCAAATTATTCCAAAAAAATTCACAATATATCCTGGAAACTTCTTCATGAAAGACTATTTTTTGAGGGAGGGGAAAACAGGGGTAACTCAAAAGAATGTTAACCGCCGCAACCCGCCTAACAAAACCAAACAAGCTACGCGGCAGAAGCAATTTACATATTACTTTTTAATTATTGCTAATTTTGCCATTAAGCAGTGTTTCCTAATGACGTCCTGATATTATGTCGTGTACTAAAGGTTTGTAGACAATGGGTCTACAGCTAACAGTAACTTATACGTATCGGCTACATAGTAAAGTTGTTTTATGTAAGAACATCACTATATATAAATACAATAATGGTTTTGTGGAAGACCTGAAACAACACTCTTGTACTAATTGGTTCTGTTTTCGGCAAGGTTGACCATTTCAAGGCCACGTACTTATGTTATTAAGAAATAAAATATAAAATTCAGTAGCAAGCAAAGAACAATACCGACCTCAAAAATGCAATCAAAATTTTATGTAATTGCTGAAAGATCATTATCATATAAATGAATCTGGTATCATCAACTATTCATTAGAATTAAAACAAAACTAAACAAAAATATTAAAGCACATAATCCTACAAAACAAGGTTTCCAATAATTATTCCTTGAGTTCACAATATGAACTAGTCTCTACTTCTATACAGACTAGCATTTATACGCCAATATCTTCTACAATTTAGAAAATCATCTTTCTTCCTAGAAATGGTATAGTATTTCTAGCCTAATCTAACCTATATATGAGAAAATGGCAGCCAAGAGAGTGTCTTTTAAACTGGCATTAAGTTTGTTGCTTCTCAAACTATATGTGCTTGGCTTATACCCGATGGGTTTCTATCTTTTGTGCATCCTAAATGCAGCCTAATAAGGCTCGTAAAACCTTATAACTGGAGGAATAGAGGTTTAATTAGAGGTAATATGATATACGAGAATAAAATAGAAGAAATGGGCGTTTCACTCGCAAGGGTAGTTGTTTTATTTTGACAGTTGGGTATAACATGGTACCGAGGAGGCACCACTCCCTCGTCACTCTCCAATTTAGAAATCTACAGCATGTAAAGAGACGTTTTTATGAAACTACATGATTCATGCTATTTTTATTGAGGTCACTGCGAGACTGAAACTGAAAATAATATAGTATGTCGTGCAAATTGATTGAAATGAAAAGCAAAGAGGACTCGCAACAGATATCACAAGCAGCCATCTTTGTTTCCATTGGGCTTCGTCATTAAATTTTAAGAAGAAAAGAAAAACAAAAGCGCATCGCCAGGGCGATGGCAAGGTGCTTGAGACGGTGATCGTTGATGAAATGATTTGTATACAATGAATATAATACAAGATGGATTTCATGCGTGATTTTATTAAGAGAAGACATGGGTTGGTGGCAGAAGTGTTTTGGGAGTAGTAAATATTGGGGACGTAATATAATTGGAATTTGAGGCGATTTGATTTGGCGCTGGTGCCCTTGTTACCCGGAATAGGCTTAATCTTTAGATACAAGAAGTTCCAGACATTATCCTTCGTAGAGTGGCATAACCAGTGGTCATATCACTCTACCCGAGAGACCAAAATAAAAATACTGGTGGTATAAGGCGTAGCCCTATACAACCGGAATTTTTTCACAGCCGCACACCAACGTTCTATAATATGAATATATTATTTGATGGAATACCTTCCTTTGCGACACAAATGGCGTTTTAAGATGACGCGACTGCTCTTTTGCGATCAGCAGTTAAGCTGCATTGGGTGTGTTCAGTACTTGCATAGGTGACCGCCACTGAATTCTTGTCTTATGCCTCTCTCTCGCTTTTTAAAAAGGGTTCTTTTGTTTATTACAATGATCTACTGTATATATGCATGTAAATTTACACCTAAATTATCTATAATATAAAAAATTAAAGAATAAAAACTACGTCTGTGGTGGGAATCGAAGCCCTCCCCTGCGCTCATATCGGCAAGTGGTGAAGGCGATTATGTCCTTATGGATGAATTCACCGTTTGTAATTAAGGCAGAAACAATGATGACTCTAGGATAGGAAAACACTGCTTAATATCTCGGTCATATGAAGGTTCTTCCAATACAAATGAAATGCTTAAGTTACAATTAACACAATTTTTTTCACATATTGTGTAATAAATAACAGGCCTAAGCGCTGCCAAGTTCTGTAGCAAAGACACTTATGATTTCGTTCTCCTCTCCAGCAAATGTGAACAAAGATTAAGGAGAGATAATAATTTTGTTGATGACAGCCTACTCATTAAAAAAAAAAACACACAGTAATGCAAATTTATACTTTAAAGGTTGGTACTACAAGAGGATGATCACTTTTAAGGAACTATCACGAGATTATTTGCGCGATTATCAGAAAAAACGAAACATTAAAGACAAAATTAACTAAGTAATCTGAAAAAGACTAAAGACTTGCAGCCAAACTGCTAACTATCATAACGTCTAGTTAGACCAATTTGTTAACATAATGATACGAATGAGAAGGAGAAGACACCGTATACTGATAAACACACACTACATATATATATATATATATATATATATATATATATATATATATATATATATATATATATATATATATATATATATATATATATATACACACACAATAACATATATTTAAATATAAAGCAAAACACGACTCGAAGCAGCAGTTATCAAAGAGGAAGGAAAGGTTCTTGAGATGCTGAATCAAGTACAGGGTAGACAAAACACCTGCTTTCGATCAGCGAAGTTAAGCTGCTTTAGGTGTGGTCAGTAACTGGATGGGTGACCGCCAATGAATCCCTGTTTTATGCTCTCCCGATTTTTAAAATGGGTTATTTTGTTTCATTATGAGAAGCTATTGCATATATGTATGTATATACACAAATAATTTCTAAAATAAAGAATTAAAGAAAAACGACGTGCGTGGAGAATCGACCTTCACCTGCACTGAAGTCTAAACCCTCGCGAGCAGGATTCGAGTCCATGACAGACGTAATTTTTTTATTCTTCGTTTTTATAAACTGTTTACGTGTATATTTACATACATATATATAATAGATTATGATAATGAAACAAAGAACCCCTTTAAAGCCGAGAGAGAGTTAGACAGCGATTCGGTGGCAGTCACCATCAGTTACTGACCACACCAAAGCAACTTAACTTCGCTGATCGCAAAACAGCTGATCGTGTCCTCTTAAAAACGCCATTTGTGTGCTCAAAAGGAAGGAGTTTCTATCAAATAATATATTCATATTATATAACATTGGTGTGGGCTGTGCATAAATTCCGACCGTATATGGGTACGCCATATACGATCAGTATTCTTTGTTTTGGTTCAACTGGTAGGTGATATGACCACTCGGTTATGCCGCTCTACGAAGGAATCTGTCTTGGAACTTCTACTGTATCTAAAAATTAACCCATTCCGGGTAACAAAGTGCATAGCATATCTAATCGCCTCACATTCAAATTATATTACTTCCCAATCAGCATTTACCACTTCAAAAACACTTCTACCAACATCTCTTCTCTTAATAAAATACTTATGAAATCCACCTCGTATATATAATTGCATAAAGCGTTTCATCAATGATCACCATCTCGGAAATAATTATTTCATCGCCTCATCGATGCGCTTTTTGTTTCTCTTCTTCTTTGAATGATGAACAAGATGGCTTGTGATCGCTGTTCGAGTCCTCTTTTGCTTTTCATTTCGATCAATTTGCGACATACTATTTTATTTTCAATTTCAGTCTGAGTGACCTCAATAAAAATAGCATGAATTATGTAGTTTCATAAAACGTCTCTTTACGCTGCTAACAGATTTCTAAATTGGGAGAGTGTAGAGGGAGTCTGGTGCCCACCCCTCAGTATCATGTTACAAGCTGTCAAAAAAAAACAACGACGCTTCCGGTAAATATCCCATTTCTTCCATTTTATTCTCGTATATCATATAACTTTAAAACAAACTTCATTCCTCCAGTTATAAGGTTTGATAGACCGTCTTAGGCTGCATCTAGGCTAGAAATACTGTCACCATTTCTACAAAGAAAGTTCGTTTTCTAAATTGCAGAAGATATTGGAGTACATACAAGTCTTTATGGAAGTTGAGACTAGTTCATATTGTGGACTCAATGAATAATTATTCGAAACCTTGGTTTCTTAAACTATTTGCTTTTAATATTTTTGTTTAGTTTTGACTTATTTTAATTCTAATGAATAGTTGATGATACAAGATTCATTTATACGATAATCACCGATCAGCAGTTACATAAAATCTTGCTCGTTAAAATTCTGATTTAATCTTTTAGGTCAGTAGTGGTCTTTGCGCCGCACTAAAATTTACGTTTTATTCCCTAAAATAAATAAGCTACAATTAGCGTGCAGTTTATGTCGGTTGACTGGGAGCATATTCAGCTTTGCCCCTTTCTTTTGTGGTCAGTGTTTCATTTCAGTCCTGCTCCTCCTGTCCAATACATCCTCACTTCTCGAACCAAAGCAATTTATTTTTCTCAACTGCCGAAACCTTTGCTTAATGATTTCAAAACAAATTTTGCTCATAGGGCAATGAACCTCGAGTTCCAACAGCGCTACTTCATGTCAAGTGAAAATAAATGCATTTAAATATTCATTGCCATTTCAAATTATTCCAAAAAAATTCACAACATATCCTGGAAACAGTAACAAAACGTATACACAGTAAAGTTGTTTTTATGTAAGAACGTCACTATATGAATACAATAATGGTTTGTGGAAGACCTGAAACAACACGCTTGTATTAACTGGTTCTATTCGCCGCAATGTTCACCCCAGGCCACGTACTTATTATTAAAGAAATAAAACATAAAATTCAGTAGCAAGCAAAGAACAATACCGACCTCTGAATTCAATTAAAATTTTATGTAACTGCTGAAAGATCATTATCATATAAATGAATCTGATATCATCAAATATTCATTAGAATTAAAACAAAACTAAACAAAAATATTAAAGCACATAATCCTACAAAAACAAGGCAATAATTATTCCTGAGTCCACAATATGAACTAGTCTCAACTCTATACAGACTAGCATTTATGGCCAATATCTTCTACAATTTAGAAAATCCCCTTTCTTCCTAGAAATGGTATAGTATTTAGCCTAATCTAACCTATTATATGAGAAAATGGCAGCCAAAGAGTGTCTTTTAAACTGGCATTAAGTTTGTTGTTTCTCAAACTGATATATGCTTGGCTTATACCCTTGATGGGTTTCTATCTTCTGTGCATCCTAAATGCAGCCTAATAAGGCTCGTAAACCTTATAACTGGAGGAATAGAGGTTTATTTAGATGTAATATGATATACGAAAATAAAATAGAAGAAATGGGCGTTTCACTTGATGGAGTAGTTGTTTATTTTGACAGTTGGGTATAACATGGTACCGAGGGTGGGCACTGATTCCTCGTCACTCCCTGGTTTAGAAATCTACAGCATGTGAAGAGACGTTTTATGAAACTACATGATTCATGCTATTTTATTGAGTCACTGCATGATGAATGAAAATAATATTATTTACAAATTGATTGAAATGATATTAAAGGACTTGCAACAGAGATCATGAATCAGCCATCTTTGTTTCCATAAATAGTCATTTAAGAAGAAAAAGAAAAACAACGCGCACCGCCAGGGGATGGCAGAGGTGCTTGAGACGGTGATCGTTGATGAAATGATTTTGTATACAATGAATATAATACAAGATGTTATTTCATTATATTTTATTGTGAGAAGACATGGGTTGGTGGCGAAAATGTTTTGAGTAAGTATAACATTGGCAGCTGGTAATATAATTGGAATTTGGTAAGATTTATTTTCGCTAAATTAGTCTCTTCAGAATAAACTTAATCTTTAGATACAATGAAAGTTCCAAGACATTATCCTAAAGGAGAGTGGCATAACTTTCTGATGGTCATATCACTCCCCGAGAGACCATAAATAATAAAAAATACTGGTGGTATAAGGCAGCCCTATACAACCGGAATTTTTTCACAGCCGCACCAACGTTCTATAATATGAATATATGGGTTGATGGAATAACCTTCCTTTGACACGTCAAATGGCGTTTTTGTGATGCCGATTTGTTTCTTTACGATCAGCGAAGTTGTTAAGCTCGTCATTCGCTGTGTTCAGTAATTTCACGGGTGACCGCCACTGAATTCTTGTCTTATGAAAATCTCTTTTTTAAAGGTTCTTTTTTTTTTTATTACAATGATCTACTGTATATATGCATGTAAATATACACCTAAATTATCTATAATATAAAAAGTTAAAGAAATAAAAACTACGTCCTGCGCTCATATCGGCAAGAGGTGAAGGTGGTTATGTCCTTATGGACACCTGATTCACCGTTTGTGTGAGGCAGAAACAATGATGACTCTAGGATAGGAAAACACTCTTATTATCTCTCGGTCATATGAAGGTTCTTCCAATACAAATGAAATGCTTAAGTTACAATTAACACAATTTTTTTCACATATTGTGTAATAAATAACAGGCTAAAGCGCTGCCAAGTTCTGTAGCAAAAGACACTTATGATTTCGTTCTCCTCTCCAGCAGATAATAATTTTGTTGATGATAGCCTACTCATTAAAAAAACACAAAGTAATGCAAATTTATACTTTAAGAGGTTGGTACTACAAGGGATGATCACTTTTAGGAACGGGTGAGATTATTTGCGCG
Organism: Macrobrachium rosenbergii; assembly: GCF_040412425.1. Classification (NCBI taxonomy): domain Eukaryota; kingdom Metazoa; phylum Arthropoda; class Malacostraca; order Decapoda; family Palaemonidae; genus Macrobrachium; species Macrobrachium rosenbergii. The sequence continues at coordinate 55,536,956 of NC_089742.1, forward strand.
ATTATCAGAAAAAACGAAACATTAAGGCCGAAATTAACTAATTAATCTGAAAAAGACTAAAGACTTGCAGCCAAACTGCTAACTATCATAACGTCTAGTTAGACCAATTTGTTAACATAATGATACGAATGAAGGGAAGACATATATAAACACACACCCATATATATATATATATATATATATATATATATATATATATATATATATTGTATATGAATACACAATAAACATATTTAAATATAAAGCAAAACACGACTCAAACAGCAGTTATCAAGAGGAAAAATGGCACTTGAGATGGTGAATTAAGTACAGGGTAGACAAAACACCTGCTTTCCGATCAGCGAAGTTAAGCTGCTTTGGGTGTGGTCAGTAACTGGATGGTGACCGCCAATGAATTCCTGTTTTTATGCTCTCCGATTTTTAAAATGGTTATTTTGTTTCATTATGAAGCTATTGCATATATGTATGATATACACAAATAATTTCTAAAATAAAGAATTAAAGAAAAAAAGCGGCGTGCGTGGTGAGAATCGACCTTCACCTGCACTGAAGATGCCCTCATGAGCAGGATTCGAGTCCATGACAGACGTCATTTTTTATTCTTCATTTTATAAACTGTTGGGGTGTATATTTACATACATATATATAATAGATTATGATAATGGGGAAAAGATTCACTTTAAAAGCCGAGAGAGTTTTTAGACAGCGATTCGGTGGCGGTCCCCATCCGTTGCTGGTCTGACCCACGCAAAGCAGCTTAACTTATGAACTAAAGAGCAGTCGTGTCCTCTTAAAACGCCATTTGTCGCAAAAGGAAGGTTATTCTATCAAATAATATAGTCATATTATATAACATTGGTGTGCGGCTGTGTGCAAATTCCGACCGTATATGGGCACGCCATATACGATCAGTATTCTTTTGTTTTGTGGCCCAACTGGTGAGTGATATGACCACTCCCGGTTATGCCGCTCTACGAAGAATCTGTCTTGGAACTTCTACTGTATCTAAAAATTAACCTATTCCGAGTAAGAAGGGCACCAACGCCAACTCTAATCGCCTCACATTCAAATTATATTACTTTGTCAACATTTACCACTTCAAAAACAAGAAAGCCACCAACATCTTCTCTTAATAAAACGGTGGCATGAAATCCACCTCGTATTATATTAAGGTATAGAAAGCGTTTCATCAATGATCACCATCTCAAGCACTTTGCCATCGCCTCAGCGATGCCTTTTGTTTTCTCTTCTTCTTTGAATGATGAACAAAGATGGCTCTTTGTGATCGCTGTTGCGAGTCCTCTTTGCTTTTCATTTCGATCAATTTGCACGACATAATTATTTATTTTCAATTTCAGTCTCTTGGTGACCTCAATAAAAATAGCATGAATTATGTAGTTTTCTTAAAAACGTCTCTTGACATGCTGTAGATTTCGAATTGGGAGAGTGTAGACAGTCAGTTTGCCCACCCTCGGTATTTTATAAACCAATGTGTCAAAATAAAACAACGACGCTTCTGAGTAAATATCCCATTTCTTCCATTTTAAACGTATATCATATAACTTCTAAACAAACTTCTATTCCTCCAGTTTAAGTTTTGACAGCTTAACCGTCTGATAGGCTGCATCTAGGCTAGAAAACTGTACCATTTCTACAAAAGAAAGTTCGTTTCCTAAATCATAGAAGATATTGGCCTGTATGCAAGTATTATCTTGTTGTGAGACTAGTCATATTGTGGACTCAATGAATAATTATTCGAGATCCTTGGTTTGTTGGACTATTTGCTTTAATATTTTTGTTCAGTTTTGTTTTAATTCTAATGAACAGTTAATGATACAAGATTCATTTATACGATAATCACCGCTCAGCAGTTACATAAAATCTTGCGCGTTAAAATTCTGATTTAATCTTTTAGGTCAGTATTGGTCTTTGCCAACAATAAAAATTACGTTTATTCTAAAATAAATAGCCACAATTAGCGTGCAGTTTATGTCGACTGACTAGAGCATACTTCTTGCCCCTTTCTTTTTGTGGTCAGTGTTTCATTTCAGCCGATCACCCTGTCAATACACCTCACTTCTCGAACCAAAGCAATTTATTTTTCTCCCGCTTCCGAAACCCAAGCTTAATGATTTCAAAATGTCTGCTTTTGATCGCAGGGTAATGAACCTCAGTTCCAACAGCGCTACTTCATGTCAAGTGAAAATAAAATGCATTTAAATATTCATTACCATTTCAAATTATTCCAAAAAATTCACAATATATCCTGGAAACATGAATGTACGTATACACAGTAAAGTTGTTTTTATGTAAGAACGTCACTATATGAATACAAAAATGGTTTTGTGGAAGACCTGAAACAACTTATCTTGTACTAACTGGTTCTGTTTTCGGCAATGTCCACCATTGCGAGGTCACAGTACTTAAGTTATTAAGAAATCGTGTATAAAATTCAGTAGCAAGCAAACTTTATGACCTCAAAATTCAATCAAAATTTGATGTAACTGCTGAAAAGATCATTATCATATAAATGAATCTGTTATCATCAAATATTCATTAGAATTAAAACAAAACTAAACAAAAATATTAAAGCACATAATCCTACAAAACAAGGTTTCCAATAATTATTCCTTGAGTCCACAATATGAACTAGTCTCTACTTCTATACAGACTAGCATTTATACACCAATATCTTCTACAATTTAGAAAATCACCTTTCTTCCTAGAATTTAATGGTATAGTATTTCTAGCCTAATCTAACCTATATATGAAAAAATGGCAGCCAAGAGAGTGTCTTTTAAACTGGCATTAAGTTTGTTGCTTCTCAAACTATATGTGCTTGGCTTATACCCGATGGGTTTCTATCTTCTGTGCATCCTAAATGCAGCCTAATAAGGCTCGTAAAACCTTATAACTGGAGGAATAGAGGTTTATTTAGATGTAATATGATATACGAAAATAAAATAGAAGAAATGGGCGTTTCACTCGCAAGGGTAGTTGTTTTATTTTGACAGTTTGGTATAACATGGTACCGAGGGTGGGCACCAGACTCCCTCGTCACTCTCCCAGTTTAGAAATCTACAGCATGTGAAGAGACGTTTTTATGAAACTACATGATTCATGCTATTTTTATTGAGGTCGCTGCGAGACTGAAACTGAAAATAATATAGTATGTCGTGCAAATTGATTGAAATGAAAAGCAAAGAGGACTCGCAACAGAGATCACAAGCAGCCATCTTTGTTTCCATTGGGCTTCGTCATTTAAGAAGAAAAGAAAAACAAAAGCGCATCGCCAGGGCGATGGCAAGGTGCTTGAGACGGTGATCGTTGATGAAATGATTTGTATACAATTAATATAATACAAGATGGATTTCATGCGTGATTTTATTAAGAGAAGACATGGGTTGGTGGCAGAAGTGTTTTGGGAGTAGTAAATATTGGCAGGACGTAATATAATTGGAATTTGAGGCGATTTGATTTGGCGCTGGTGCCCTTGTTACCCGGAATAGGCTTAATCTTTAGATACAATAGAAGTTCCAAGACATTATCCTTCGTAGAGTGGCATAACCAGTGGTCATATCACTCTACCCCGAGAGACAAAAATAAAAATACTGGTGGTATAAGGCGTAGCCTATACAACTGGAATTTTTCACAGCCACACACCAACGTTCTATAATATGAATATATTATTTGATGGAATATCCTTCCTTTTGCGACACAAATGGCGTTTTAAGATGACGCGACTGCTCTTTTGCGATCAGCGAAGTTAAGCTGCATTGGGTGTGTTCAGTACTTGCACGGGTGACCGCCACTGAATTCTTGTCTTATGCTCTCTCTCGCTTTTTAAAAGGGTTCTTTTGTTTTATTACAATGATCTACTGTATATATGCATGTAAATATACACCTAAATTATCTATAATATAAAAAGATAAAGAATAAAAACTACGTCTGTGGTGGGAACCGAAGCCCTCCCCTGCGCTCATATCGGCAAGTGGTGATATGAAGGCGGTTATGTCCTTATGGATGAATTCACAGTTTGTAATTAAGGCAGAAACAATGATGACTCTAGGATAGGAAAACACTGCTTATAATCTCGGTCATATGAAGGTTCTTCCAATACAAATGAAATGCTTAAGTTACAATTAACACAATTTTTTTCACATATTGTGTAATAAATAACAGGCCTAAGCGCTGCCAAGTTCTGTAGCAAAGACACCTATGATTTCGTTCTCCTCTCCAGCAGATAATAATTTTGTTGATGATAGCCTACTCATTAAAAAAAACACACAGTAATGCAAATTTATACTTTAAAAGGTTGGTACTACAAGAGGATGATCACTTTTAAGGAACTATACGAGATTATTTGCGCGATTATCAGAAAAAACGAAACATTAAAAGGCGAAATTAACTAATTAATCTGAAAAAGACTAAAGACTTGCAGCCAAACTGCTAACTATCATAAAGTCTAGTTAGACCAATTTGTTAACATAATGATACGAATGAGAAGGAGAAGACACCGTACTGATAAACACACTCATATATATATATATATATATATATATATATATATATATATATATATATATATATATATATATATATATATATATAGTAAACATATTTAAATATAAAGCAAAACACGACTCGAAGCAGCAGTTATCAAGAGGAAGGAAAGGTGCTTGAGATGGTGAATTAAGTACAGGGTAGACAAAACACCTGCTTTCCGATCAGCGAAGTTAAGCTGCTTTGGGTGTGGTCAGTAACTGGATGGGTGACCGCCAATGAATCCCTGTTTTCTGCTCTCTCCCGATTTTTAAAATGGGTTATTTTGTTTCATTATGAGAAGCTATTGCATATATGTATGTATATACACAAATAATTTCTAAAATAAAGAATTAAAGAAAAAACTGACGTGCGTGGTGAGAATCGACCTTCACCTGCACTGAAGTCGGCCCTCATGAGCAGGATTCGAGTCCATGACAGACGTCATTTTTTTTATTGTTCATTTTATAAACTGTTTAAGTGTATATTTACATACATATATATAATAGATTATGATAATGAAACAAAAGAATCCCTTTAAAAGCCGAGAGAGAGAGTTTTAGACAGTGATTCGGTGGCGGTCACCCATCCAGTTACTGACCACACCCAAAGCAGCTTAACTTCGCTGATCGCAAAAGAGCAGTCGTGTCCTCTTAAAACGCCATTTGTGTCGCAAAAGGAAGGTTATTCTATCAAATAATATAGTCATATTATATAACATTGGTGTGCGGCTGTGCATAAATTCCGACCGTATATGGGTACGCCATATACGATCAGTATTTCTTTGTTTTGTGGCCCAACTGGTAGAGTGATATGACCACTCGGTTATGCCGCTCTACGAAGGAATCTGTCTTGGAACTTCTACTGTATCTAAAAATTAACCCTATTCCGAGTAAGAAGGGCACCAACGCCAACTCTAATCGCCTCAAATTCAAATTATATTACTTCCCGTCAACATTTACCACTTCCAAAACACTTCTGCCACCAACACATCTCTTCTCTTAATAAAATCACGCATGAAATCCACCTCGTATTATATTAATTGCATAGAAAGCGTTTCATCAATGATCACCATCTCAAGCACTTTGCCATCGCCTCAGCGATGCGCTTTTGTTTTTCTCTTCTTCTTTGAATGATGAACAAAGATGGCTCCTTGTGATCGCTGTTGCGAGTCCTCTTTGCTTTTCATTTCGATCAATTTGCACGACATACTATTTTATTTTCAATTTCAGTCTCGCAGTGACCTCAATAAAAATAGCATGAATTATGTAGTTTCATAAAAACGTCTCTTTACATGCTGTAGATTTCTAAATTGGGAGAGTGACGAGGGAGTCTGGTGCCCACCCTCGCTATCATGTTACACCAAGCTGTCAAAATAAAACAACGACGCTTCCGAGAAAATATCCCATTTCTTCCATTTTATTCTCGTATATCATATAACTTCTAAACAAACTTCTATTCCTCCAGTTATAAGGTTTGACGAACCGTCTTAGGCTGCATCTAGGCTAGAAATACTGTACCATTTCTACAAAGAAAGTTCGTTTTCTAAATTGTAGAAGATATTGGCCTGTACATGCAAGTCTTTATGGAAGTTGAGACTAGTTCATATTGTGGACTCAATGAATAATTATTCGAAACCTTGGTTTCTTGCACTATTTGCTTTAATATTTTTGTTTAGTTTTGTTTTAATTCTAATGAATAGTTGATGATACAAGATTCATTTATACGATAATCACCGCTCAGCAGTTACATAAAATCTTGCGCGTTAAAATTCTGATTTAATCTTTTAGGTCAGTATTGGTCTTTGCGCAGCACTAAAATTTACGTTTTATTCCCTAAAATAAATAGCTACAATTAGCGTGCAGTTTATGTCGACTGACTAGAGCATACTTCAGCTTTGCCCCTTTCTTTTTGTGGTCAGTGTTTCATTTCAGCCTGCTCCTCCTGTCCAATACATCCTCACTTCTCGAACCAAAGCAATTTAGTTTTCTCCCGCTGCCGAAACCTTTGCTTAATGATTTCAAGTGTCAAAGTTTGCTCATAAGGGCAATGAACCTCGAGTTCCAACAGCGCTACTTCATGTCAAGTGAAAATAAAAGCATTTAAATATTCATTGCCATTTCAAATTATTCCAAAAAAATTCACAACATATCCTGGAAACAGTAACTTGTACGTATACACAGTAAAGTTGTTTTTATGTAAGAACGTCACTATATGAATACAAAAATGGTTTTGTGGAAGACCTGAAACAACACGCTTGTACTAACTGGTTCTGTTTTCGGCAATGTTCACCATTGCGAGGCCACGTACTTAAGTTATTAAGAAATAAAACATAAAATTCAGTAGCAAGCAAACAACAATACCGTACTCAAAAATTCAATCAAAATTTTATGTAACTGCTGAAAGATCATTATCATATAAATGAATCTGGTATCATCAACTATTCATTAGAATTAAAACAAAACTAAACAAAAATATTAAAGCGCATAATCCTACAAAACAAGGTTTCCAATAATTATTCCTTGAGTCCACAATATGAACTAGTCTCAACTTCTATACAGACTAGCATTTATACGCCAATATCTTCTACAATTTAGAAAATCACCTTTCTTCCTAGAAATGGTATAGTATTTCTAGCCTAATCTAACCTATATATGAGAAAAATGGCAGCCAAGATAGTGTCTTTTAAACTGGATTAATGTTTGTTGCTTCTCAAACTAGCCTATATGTGCTTGGCTTATACCCGATGGGTTTCTATCTTCTGTGCATCCTAAATGCAGCCTAATAAGGCTCGTAAAACCTTATAACTGGAGGAATAGAGGTTATTTAGAGGTAATATGATATACGAGAATAAAATAGAAGAAATGGGCGATTCACTCGCAAGGGTAGTTGTTTTATTTTGACAGTTGGGTATAACATGGTACCGAGGGTGGGCACCAGACTCCTCGTCACTCTCCCAATTTAGAAATCTACAGCAAAGAGACGTTTTTGAAACTACATGATTCATGCTATTTTTATTGAGGTCACTGCGAGACTGAAACTGAAAATAATATAGTATGTCGTGCAAATTGATTGAAATGAAAAGCAAAGAGGACTCGCAACAGAGATCACAAGCAGCCATCTTTGTTTCCATTGGGCTTCGTCATTTAAGAAGAAAAGAAAAACAAAAGCGCATTGCCAGGGCGATGGCAAGGTGCTTGAGACTGTGACCGTTGATGAAATGATTTGTATACAATTAATATAATACAAGATGGATTTCATGCGTGATTTTATTAAGAGAAGACATGGGTTGGTGGCAGAAGTGTTTTGGGAGTAGTAAATATTGGCAGGACGTAATATAATTGGAATTTGAGGCGATTTGATTTGGCGCTGGTGCCCTTGTTACCCGGAATAGGCTTAATCTTTAGATACAATAGAAGTTCCAAGACATTATCCTTCGTAGAGTGGCATAACCGAGTGGTCATATCACTCTACCCCGAGAGACCCAAAAATAAAAAATACTGGTGGTATAAGGCGTAGCCCTATACAACCGGAATTTTTTCACAGCCGCACACCAACGTTCTATAATATGAATATATTATTTGATGGAATAACCTTCCTTTTGCGACACAAATGGCGTTTTAAGATGACGCGACTGCTCTTTTGCGATCAGCGAAGTTAAGCTGCATTGGGTGTGTTCAGTACTTGCACGGGTGACCGCCACTGAATTCTTGTCTTATGCTCTCTCTCGCTTTTTAAAAGGGTTCTTTTGTTTTATTACAATGATCTGCTGTATATATGCATGTAAATATACACCTAAATTATCTATAATATAAAAAGTTAAAGAATAAAAACTACGTCTGTGGTGGGAATCGAAGCCCTCCCCTGCACTGATATCGGCAAGTGGTGAAGGCGATTATGTCCTTATGGATGAATTCACAGTTTGTAATTAAGGCAGAAACAATGATGACTCTAGGATAGGAAAACACTGCAGTAGGTTGTGACGGAATCAATCCAGAGATCATTTTAAGTGAATTTCAGTGAGACCTTCAGCGCTAACTATATAGACTGTTTTGCAAAGCAGGAAGTCGGCAAGCCTCAGGATTGGGAACTGGAAGTCATAGCGAAGGCGGAGTTCAATGAAAGGAGAACTGACTGACCAGACGACGTCGGTTGCAGCGAAAATATTCAGTTTGTTTTTATGAAAAGCAGGAGTTGTAAGACATGATATAATTATAGAGTAAGGACTTCCTCAAGTTCAAGACTTCTTTAAATCCATGTTGATTACCATAAAGTTTCTAAAGAAACATCATGTGTATATATATATATATATATATATATATATATATATATATATATATATATATATATACACACACACACATATGTATATATATACACACATATGTATATATATACACACACATATGTATATATATATATATGTGTGTGTGTGTGTGTGTGTATTAATAGAACTCATTTTAATTAAGTAAACGAAGAGCTTAATACCCATATTGTGTATTAACAGGCCTAAGCTCTGCCATGTTATGTAGCAAAGACCCTTATGATTTCGCTGTCCTCTCCACCAAATGTGAACAAAGATTAAGAAAAGATAGAAATTTTGTTGATGATTCTCATTAAAAAAAAAGTTGGTGCTACAAAAGGATTATCACATTCAAGCAAGTATACGAGAATACTTGCTAACTTTCCAAATTGCATGAAAGAACAGAGGAAATAATGAGAAATTCAACTATCATTGTTGATACCAAAAATATCTGTACGATTATCAGAAAAAACGAAACACTAAAAGCAGGAAACAAGCTTTGCAATCTAAAAAAAAAAAAAACATGCAGCCAAACTGCCATACTCATTATAACGTCTAGTTAGACCAGTTTGTTAATATAATAATGATCCGAATGAGAGGAAAAGACCTTACTGATAAACACACATTTATATATATATATATATATATATATATATATATATATATATATATATATATATATATATATATATATATATATATATATATATATATTCATCACGTTCCATATTTTTCGTGATTTAGTTATACACACACACACACATATATATATATATACATATACACATCCATAAATATATATACATATATATATATATGTATATTATATATATATGTGTGTGTGTATACAGTATAGAGTAAACTGATTGAAATACAAAGCAAAACACGACTTGAAACAGCAATCACGAGCCACCTTTGTTTCCATTGGGCATCGTCATTCAAGACGAAGAGAAGCGAAACAAAAACGCATCGCCAAGACGATGGAAAGCTGCTGGGGACGGTGATCGTTGTTGTACAGCTTTCTACGCAATTAATATAATACAAGGTGGAGAAAACAGCTGGTTTCCGATCAGCGAAGTTAAGCTGCTTTGGGTGTGGTCAGTAACTGGATGGGTGACCGCCAATGAATCCCTGTTTTATGCTCTCTCCCGATTTTTAAACTGGGTCCTTTTGTTTCATTATGAGAACCTAGTGCATATATGTATGTATGTCACGTCTTCTTTTTTATTTGAGTTAGTTTGATATTTCCTTTATAGTTGCTTTATCGTTTCTAGCTTTGTTTGTAGTTAGTTGTTAGAGCCCAAGGAGGCTTTAGGAAGATGCAGTGCAGTTTTTCTTACTTCATTAACACACCAATAAAATAACACTGTATATATACAAGTTAAATATATATACAAGTTAAGTAGTATGACTAAGAATAGAAGTATGAGCCTTTCTTCTTAACCCCAACTGGTGAGGCTTTCAACCTCACTCCATTAAGGCTCTTGGATCTTTTCTCTTCTCCATCTGCTCTTCTTCAAGCTTGCCTTTTTGAAGATTCTTCAAAGCAATTGTCCATCCCATCAGTAGGCAGACCACTGCTTCTGTTCCGCGTTATAGCCGACCTTACTGGTTGGAGATTATCTAAAGATGTCCTTTTGGGTGTGATTTACTGACATTTTTATGAATGCCGCATCATGCGTATAAAACTGAGAAAAAATGTATTATCCTGACGAGAATATTTAGGTTAACAGGTTAAAACATCAGGGTCGAGAATTTCTTCAGTAAATCAAAAGAAGATGGTTATAAATAGTCCTGAAGTATCACCAGCCCACCATTTACTTTTAGCTATTTCACGAATGCTGGTAGTTTCGAATCTATATATATAAAAATGGATGCGTGTGTGTGTGTGTGTATTCCAACATAACTGAAATGCATTGAGGAATTTCATTCAAACTTGGTATAGATATGACTTACTATCTCGAAAAGAATACTGTGGGGGTAAGACATCACTAGTACCAAAGGGCACCAAAGGGGGTGGGGGTGGGAAGGGCTTCCCTGAAACGCAGCTGGTTCTGCCCGTAGACTTAGTAACTAAATAACTCTACGGGTTTATCACACCTCGTTTCGGTATACACGTCTTACTATCTGGAAAATAATACTGTGGGGGTAAGACGTCACTGGCCACAAGGGGAGTTGGGGTGGGAAGAGGTGACATGTAAAAATAACCAAAAATGACAGATATTAGTGTCTAATCCATATTTTTGGAAGGTGCTGAGATGAATAGTGACATTCCCGATGCCCTTTAAGTCCAAGTTCAGCCCCAACAGGCAGGGTGGGGTGAGAAGGGGTGAAATATAAGATGTCAAAAATGTTGGGCAATGTAATTGAAGCAACTATCTTAACAGGTAAGGGAGAGAGAGAGAGAGAGAGAGAGAGAGAGAGAGAGAGAGAGAGAGAGAGAGAGCAAAAATGTCAAAATTGTTGGGCACTGTAACTGAACCAACTATCTTTATTTACCCTTCCTGCGACCTACCACATTCGGCTAACCACCGGATACCTAATTCACTCCTTAGGTCAACAGAGGTACAACAGATTTTTCAAGCAACGGCCCCAAATATCTCCGGCCGAAGAAGCCAGTTCTTGAGTCCCTGAGCTGAGGATAGATAATGAATAAATTATCCTGATTTATCATACAGTGGAAAGAGACCACTTCATTACTTACCACAGGTTATTGGACGTTATGCTCACTGTTTGTTTTTAGAAACGTGATTCTAAATACTGAGTGGTCTTGCGGGATGTGTGACGTATATAGATTTTGTTTGATTGAATTAAGAATCATTAAAATGATTTTACTTTTTTAAAGAAGTTAGTCAGCACAGTTTTACCTGCATCCTTCTGGCAAAATAAATTTCACAGTAATCTTTCTCCAATGTTAAAAATCGTTTTACTAAACACGAACATGGAATTTAAAAACTATGATATACTGTATATTGAAAGCAGGCTTAGAAACCTTGCTTGAGAAGGCTGAGTATTCCCATCGAGAGAATTCTGATTCTTTCAAACTTCATATCTGCTCATCCCTCAAGATATTTTTCTCCTGCCCTCTTATCTTTCACAAAATGACAGAAACTCGTTCTTTTTCATTTAGCTGAGAATTTGGTGCTCATCACGTTCTCCTGGTACATATCACAGTTTCAGGACGGCGTATGTAGCCTATCGCTGAGTTGAGGTAAGATAAGTTATCAGTACGGGAAATTGGTGTAGCCTAAGTGATTCTGGGAGTTTTCCTCTTTCTGGTAAAAGCAGACATTGATCTGACATATTTTCTTTCAATCGTAGAGATTTACTCAGCATTCTGATGTGTTGGTCAACACTCGACTCCGTACTGTTACTCTGATTTCTCTCTTGCACTGATAACCCAGATTTCTCTCTCTGCCCCAAGTCACTGACACCAATTTCCGGTACTGATAACTTATCTTGCCTCAGCTGTGCGATGAGAAGTGTATGCCATCTTGAAAGCAATGTGTACAAGGAAAATGTGATGAGTGCTTAACTCTTTAACTAAGCGAAGCATCAAGTCTTGTCGGCTTGTGTTAGATAAGAGGACAGAAGAAAAGTATCATAAGCGATGAGCAGATAAGAAATTTGAATAATGTGTGGTAAGCAATAAAGTGACCTCTGTATTGTATGATAAATCCGTATAATTTAGTCACTTTTGACCTAAGGGGTAAATTAGGTATCTGGTGATTAATTGCTTATGATTGGTTGCACTAAACAAGTGCTTTGGGCTAATAAATTCATTCAAGGAAGATTTGTTTGAATATATATATACATACATACATAGCCTATATATACATATATATATATATATATATATATATATATATATATATATATATATATATATATATATATATATATATATATATTATATACACAGTATACAGTATATATTCTACACGTTAACATAATATATATCACTGGAAATATGGAAATTATTTGCAAGCAAGACATACACAACCCTCTGGAACACATACTGCAATGCCGCATATACGCTCATCTGGACAATTATCCCTTGGACAACAAAAACCATAATAAGTGCAACGTTTGAGAGAAGAGAATCCAACATCTTATGGAAAGATAGCTTGCAAACACATTCTGGATCTTCTCCCCCCACTGCCCCCCCCCCCCCATTGTCTAGGCTATTTTTCTACCGTATTGGTTCCTGAAGGAAAAATTTTTATTGCAGCCATGATCAAAAAGAATACGTGCTCTGGGACAGAAGGCGTGATGCAAAAACTGGCATCCAGACTCACCGCTGAGGCTGAGAAAATCAACAATCCAGGCCTCATTTGAAAGCGCAGAAGGGCGGCTGGAGCATCGTCACCAAGGGCGAGATCACGTAGCCCTTCGAAAGCATGAGGAAGCAAAAAGGCTCGCAAACAAGGTTAGGAAATTGTTTGCTCTCATTCTTGAAGGGTAAATGAAGTATATTTTAATCCTCTGTCTTTTCATTTGATTTCTACTTTTGACTATACCAGAGGCTCCTCATTAACCTATTCCAGTGGTTTTCCTTCTATTAATTTTCTGTCTCAAGTTTTTCTCATTCATTTTGTACCTACAGTAGGTTCCTGTGTAAGGAAAACTGAGTGAGCAAGTCACACTTGTTAGCTCAAGTTTTCATTTTGGTAATAGCGGCGGCTCCATCGGCGGCCGGCCTCTTTTTAGTTTTTTGTAAAAGAAAACTATTGTGCTGGCTTTATCTGTCTGTGCGCACTTTATTCTGCCAGCACTTTTTCTGTCTGCCCTTGGATCTTGAAGGGAGCGCTGACTGCATAAGGCTCCATTGTACTTATAACTACCTTATGAATGAAGAGATTCGCTTCAAATTTTTACCACTTATTCTTCAACTAATAATGAAAATTGTCATCGTGGGAAATTTAGAAAATCGAATTTTGCATTTGATAAAAAGATTTTAAAACATTTTAAAAATATGCAAAAAAAAAGTTTCACTCAAAAATTATACAATTTCCCACTTACAAAATCAAGATATACAGTTATATTACACTCTGTAAAAGTTTCATCGAATTTGGTTATCTCCATGGAGTTATAAGCTTTTATTTTTGAAAAAAAAAAAAAAAAAAAAAACTAAGGTTTGAGAAAATGGCGAAAGAAAAAAAATGGTTATTTTGCAATAACTATGAAACTATGACAGTTAGAAGGATGATTTTTGCACAAAAACTATTTTTTCATATAAGAAATATGCCCTGAAATTTACAATATACTCAAATGAATAGAAATGTGCTCTCTCTCTTGATTTATATGCTACCTAAAATTTGCTTCTATATATATATATATATATATATATATATATATATATATATATATATATATATATATATATATATATATATATATATATATATATATATATATATATATATATACTTACATGCACACACACACACATATATATATATATATATATATATATATATATATATATATATATATATGAAGATAAAAGGCCCATAAAACACCATTTGAACATTGCAACCATATATTTTGAGCACTCCCTTCTGTGACCATGTTCTCTGGTAAAATATGGACATAAGTAGGTGTATATATACTCTTGTAACACATCATCTCCCCATATTTTACCAGTGAACAGGGGCACAGAAGGAAGTGCTCGAAATATATGGCTGCAATGCTCAAATAGCGTTTTATGGGTCTTTTTTTATCTTCATATTACACTGTTGTATTACAGTAAAAGACATTCATATATATATATATATATATATATATATATATATATATATATATATATATATATATATATATATATATATATATATAATTTATATTTATTAGTGCAAAGTTTTTATCAGTGCAAAGTTTTTTTATAACATAAAAATTCATTAATATATGCTATCAATATAATGTTTTCTCCATAATCTATAAAAAATTGTATGTGCTACCTATAAAAAATATTAGACTATATATATGCTATCAGTGCAAAATTTTTTCATAATATAGATTACAAAAATAAATGCCCTAATGAGGTTAGGCCAGACATGGTATTCTATAAAAGGTTTGTTCCCATCATTTTACACTCACCCTAAAAGTTTTCTTCATAACCTACAAAAAGTATTTGCTATCAATATAAATTTTCTACATATCCTATATACGTTACCGCCGTACATGTTTTCCGTTCAGATATATGAGAGGCTCAGATACTGGAGAGGCAAATAAACAAACAACTGCGAGGATAAAGTAAACAAACGCTGAACAACCACGCCTACACAAGTCACGAGTCAGACGACATCTCACTGCAGTAAAATCAAGCTTTGCGGTCTTATACAATTATTATAATATTATGAAAAATAGTAATCACTAATTAGAATATCACTAATACAGGAAAACAAATCCCTTACTTAGATATAGGCGTTCTGGTGTTGTTGCTAATCTCATGGAGGCTTGACAATTCCCGTTGCTTCGTCCCTCTTTTGTAACAAACTTACGAGACGCAATCGTTCAAATTTCTCCCTCATAAGGGCGGTGCTTCTTTTCCTTATGGCAATGGAATTGCGTGAATGCACTACACGGTAAGAAAATCCGAAAAGGAAATGCATCACAAAGCACTAACTAGGATACCGATTGCACCACAACCACAGTTACCACACACAAATCAGTACGGTTTATTGGTAAAACTCGACTCTCTGTTTGGAACTGTTACGTGCTTATATAATTTCATATTTCCGAAAATACGCAGTAAAAATATGTCAAGAAATATAAAATATTATATGTATACTAGCTTTCATTGTAAATCTGTGATATGACTATGACGAATTCAAAATATTGAGATACATAGATATATATTTACTTGATTATTTTGATATTTTTTCTTAGAGAACGAACAAGCTATTATCGTAGAAAATGGGTAGTTTTAGTAGGTAACTAAAGTAAATTTCTCGCTTTCTACAGTAGGCTGCTATCCAGAATTGGCAAATCATACAGACATTGTACGACAATTTGTCGCTCAATGTCGCTTATACAGATAAATATTTACTCTGATATTAATTTTTTTTTTGAGAGAGAGCCAGTTTTCATCGTAGATAATGTGTATTTTAGTAGGAAAGTAAAGTATATTTCTCACTTCCACCTAAAAAGTCATACAGAATGTTTGCGACAATTTTTCGCTCAGTGCCGCTCAAATGCCGGTAAATGCAGTGAACAAAAATATAAAAAAAACACTTAAAATTTTTTTTAGCAATAACATTTCAGGACATGTATATTTAGAAATATACAAGTCCAAAACTGTAAAAAACTAAAAGTCGATAACTCCTCGAAATTCGACGATCAGCGCGCCCCTTAAAAACTACTGAGGCTAGAGGGCTGCAAACTGGTATTTTGATCATCCACTCTCCAGTCATCAAACATACTAAATTTCAGCCCTCTAGCCTCAGCAATTTCTATTTTATTTAAGGTTAAAGTTAGCCATAATCGTGCTTCTGGCAACGATATAGGATAGACCACCACCGGGCCGCAGTTAAAGTTTCATAGGCCACGGCGCATACAGCATTATACCGAGACCACCGAAAGATAGATCTTTTTTTCGGTGGCCTTGATTATACGCTGTAGCGGTTGTACAGAAAATTCGATTGCGCCGAAGAAACTTCGGCGCATTTTTTACTTGTTTTCTTTCGTTTCAGATGTCACAGAAAGTAGGAGTAACCCATCGACAGTTGTAGTCAAGATGATAGCCCTGGTTACCCCAGTCACAAGAAATATAGTTCTGTACAGAAGACTCCTCTACCTGGAGGAAATTGCGGCTCTTGTTAATCCTACAGTACATAATTATACCCTCTCCGAGGTAAGCAGTATCGATCCTGTAAACCCTTTGTTTAGCTATCAAACTTTCGTGAGAATCATTTGAAGAAAAGATTTTAATTCCTTTTGTATACTCATATCCAACTTGCTGCCATACGTCACTGCAGAGAAACAGCAAAAAGGTTAAATTCCCCGACCAGGATCTGCGCACGATTTCGCCTTTCTCACGATTAAGTATCTCCCCTATTGTTTTTTTTCATTTCCTTCGGTCCTAAGGAAAGGTCGTTAGGCTACCTATTAATCTTAGCACTTAAAAAAGTAATGATTATAATCCAAAACACCGCAGAGATAGTGAAAGCTTAATTCACGGCCAGTCTTGCTGATTACCATGTATGACTTATAGGTATGCCAGTTGTCTTATAATGAAGACTAACGGCACCGATAACTCAGTATATTCTGTTTCGCGCAGTGTTTTTCATATAATAGAAGATATATACCTGTATATATATATATATATATATATATATATATATATATATATATATATATATATATATATATATATATATATATATATATATATATATATATATATATATATATATATATATATATATATATATAGCACAAGTGCACGTAATCTGTTCTTTTTTAATACATTGTAAGTATCATGCAAGTGCGCTGTGTATTTATGATGCGTAAGTGTATAAGGGTGTAAATTTCTATTTAAATGACTTTGCAGATCTATAAAAACATTCCTCATACATAATACAAAAACATGTTAGTACGGGAAATCTATAAAAACACGTTTATGTGAAATTATACGTGGAGCCCTGGGCGCTTCATACGCGTATGCTCTGAGGGTTTTCAAACCGAATATGGGGAATGCTGTTCCAGTACTCGTCCATGGTAGCAATAAAAAAAAAAAAAAATCCTTCATTTTCGAGAAGGATCACTCCTGCTTTACTTTTCAAGCAGAGCTGAAATTAATCTTTAACGGAACAACATTTTTCGTCTTGAGTTACACGAAACACACTTATGAGTGATGAAGAAAATGCCGTGAGTCAAAGCAAATAATGTTAATTACGCCTTTCAATTTACTATTTCTCGAGTATTGATGGAATGATTGTGAACATTCAAAGCATGACATTGCACGGTGAGTCACAGAGTAAGAGTATGGTAGGATATCGTCCACTTAATAAGGCCTTGATTTCTCTGGACTTACCTCATCCTTTCAGAATTATCTTCTGGTAACCTGCCATTTCATTTAACATCAGAGTGAGAGCAAATGAGTGCAACACGACCTACTTCATTTGTCTTCAGTGCTGTCTGATTTTCTAGGCCAACAACAGCGCAGCTAGCAAAATTCAAATATAGATGAATACATGAGCTTTATTTTTTGGATCATCAGACAAGAGAACTATGAAACGTAATGAAACAATAATTTAGTCATCTGGTTGGCCCCAATAATTAGTACTCTATGTGCTTAACAATATGGTTAAAAATGAATTTAAGGGCCTATTGGAATTCTAGTTATATGCACGGGTCTGCGAAAGTCATGTTTCCAGCTTCCATGAGAATGAATATACTCGTTAAGTCTTGGTCTTTTATTGTGTTACATCACAAGCATTATTATTAAGAATAACGTAACAATTCTTTGAGATAGCAGCATTGCAATTGGACGGTTTTGATAATAACAATAATGATAATAGGCCTATAATCTATAATAATAAAATCCGAGTGGCACTTGTTTGTCCCCCCGCCCCAGGGTGACAGTAGGGGAGAAGTGACACAGCCACCCACCCCCTGCAAACCGTCTTGTCCGCCCGGGTGGGGCTGGGTAGGTAAGGGAATGGGAGGGTAGGGGAGACATCCACCCCCTCATGCAAACCGGTTTGTCCGCCACGGGTGGAGGCGGGGTAGGTAGGGGAAAGGAAGGGTAGGGGAGACAGCAGCGCCGTTCCAGAGCGCATAGCGCGCGCTAACAAGCTCGTTTTGTTATTAATAATGATAACTAACAAGAACAACAGCAATAACAGTTACAGTAACAGTAAGCACCTTGATAACAACATATTTAATAAAGTCCGGACTGCCTTACAGTTGGAGATACACTTACATTTCCCAACTCTTAAGGAACATCAATTGAAAACCATTTCAGTAACCAGGAACATTTAAAACGTTAGTACATTGTGACATTTTTCTATAGACTCGCCGTGCTAAGGGACACTTCGTCAGCAGTAAATCTATCTTAAAGGAAAAGTGTAAATAATAGCTTCCTCGACAATAGACTTCTTGAAAATAATACGAGAGTAGTTCCCCATCTACAAAAAAAAAAACACGTAACAATGAAATATAAAGCTAAAAGCATTGTTGTAAGGTTGTTAGTTGGTTGTTTCCTACCAAATGACATTCACTGCAGCAACAGGATTTGGTGCTTTAGCTGCCATGCAGGAATGACTTCAGTAGAGTCATGAATTATTTCTACATTTCACATTTCTTACCAATTGAAGTTTCTAGTCCAATCAAGAGCGAAAGTGATAAATGAGTATAACAAACATTCAGATTAAAAACCAAGATATTCACTTTTTCTCATTGCATAATTATTTTTGTTCTCATTTCATGAAATCTTCAAAATCTTGATTTTTCTTACATTTCTGTCAGAAGCTAATGAATACAGTACAATACCTACAGTCCCCAATGCCAGCATAACTTCATGAAGGAAATGTTAACATTATACATAACAGCAACAATTCTATTGATAATGCCCAGAAAACCTTTTTGAAACCTCTTATGCTATCATTGTAAGTGAGGCTAGCGTGTTTATATAAAAGGATTTTGAAGGAAGGAACGATAGGCTACAAATTGCAGGTTGAACAGACAAAGAAAAATAATAGGAACGTTATGAAGGTAAAACAGTGATTTAGGTAAAAATCCGTACAAATTCTTTTAATCAAATTGATACCTTCCATGTATTTAGAAAACCAAACTGATTCTACTGGTTAAAATTATATCGCCTTTATATACGTCTAGAGTAGGCCTGACATGTTCATCTGCCTTGCCAGTTGGTTCTTAGCCACGTAAAATAAATCTAATCCTTCGGGCCAGCCGTCTCTCTAGGAGAGCTGTTAATCAGCTCAGTGGTCTTGTTAAACTAAGATACACTTAACTTTTTTTTTTCATCTGCCTTGCCAACAGCCATAAGGAGTTTTCTGCTCCGAAACAGGGAATATACTGGCCAGTAAGATCATTCATCTTAAAATCTAAAACTAAGAGTAAAGGTAATTCAGTTGTTCTCTTGAAGGTGGTTTTGGTGGGTCCTCTTCAGAAACGAGAGATCAATCTCGAGGGTCGTTCGTGCATTTCCATCTGAACTCTTGTCCCCATTCGTGAATCCACAAATTGGCAACTAGAAGTGAAAAAAATTCGTTAGGCAATGAAAATATTTCAGTGTCAAACCTACAATTATTATTATTATATTTGTCGTCAGATTGATGTATGTTTCTCTCTCTTGGGAGATTGATGTATGTTTCTCTCTTGCCCCTGCTGAGGGCGATAAGCTTGCGCAATAACACTTCCCGAGCAGCAGAACATCATCAACTGCCTGAAGAGGATGGAGGCGAAGGATGCCCTTCGTAGGAGACGCATCATGTTATTATTATTATTATTATTATTATTATTATTATTATTATTATTATGACAGATTTATTGACAGAAATTTACGTCAAATGGGGAGTATCAGCGCGCTAATATACATACTATCAAATAACAATATATTCTATTCAATATACATATATTTTTTCGGTCAATAATACAAATTATTTGTTTCAGTAAAAGCTAGAAAACTTTTGAACAATTCTAAGATGCACGCCATTATAAGAAAAACAAAACATACTTGATAAGTTGCAGTCTTGATCCGAGCATCCCTTATTTCTACAAAATCCTGCAATTGTCCCGATGATGCAATGATAACCCCTTGTACTTACAAATAGTACATCCGTTTTCGTTATAAGCAAGTGGCGTTAGAGTACCTTAAAATGCTCCCCAAAATTCCGACTTAGATAGTTGTCAAAAAATAGATCATGAAACGTGAGATGTCATGAAAAAAGACTACTAGGACAAAATGATTACTCCATTTTTCTCCAAGAAGCACAGGACAGGAAGCGTGGACAGTTCTGTAGTCGCCCTCGCCGCTCCTTTTCAGATTGAACCAAAGCAGAGCAGACTCGTCTTGCCGGAACCGCAGCACCAAGAGTTGGGAAAACAGTCGATCCGCCTGCTTTCACATCATTCAGCTGAAACACAAAAGAGGAATGTAAAGCAACTAAGAGCAGTTTAAACTTATCCTATCAATGATGAAGACTTTTAATGAAATATTTCGTTGTACAAGTTCACTGAGCATGATTATCCATTCGCCTGAAATATTTACAGTAAGATTAAGTAAAAATTTGGGAAAATCATTTCACGACGCCTCCTCAGGAAATCATGCTTTAGATTTTTCTGGAGATCCTTATCCATGCAGGTCCGGGAAGGAGCTGATTAAAAGGGGTGTGATGCGTTTTATTCCTATTGCTCTTCACTTATGAAATATAGCTAGATATTAAAGTTAAGAGTTCGTTTACTCCAGAATTTCTATTGAAACACGACCACTGCTCACTCCTAAGTGACGTGAAAATAATGAAAATATAAAAAAATACATATTTAAAAGTTTACTAATTTTCTCAAGAATAACAGTAACTGGGGGCGGGGGAAGGTCGAGACGGCAGGTTTTGCCCCTAGGGACGTTATGTACCGTTCTGAAGCCAGGGCCAAGGAGAAAGGCTGGACGTTAGCAATCGGAAACGTGTAATTCATTATCAATGGGCTATCGTTGCTACACACAGGAAAAACATATTTTCATACACATCTGGTTTATTATATATGTAGGCCTACATGCATGCATATATATATATATATATATATATATATATATATATATATATATATATATATATATATATATATATATATTTTTTCATGATGTTGCCTTGTAATACGTATATCCTCCTATAATTTTGACATATACTTTTTTCATGTGTTATGTTTAATGATAATGGTTGTTGAAGTGTCATATTTAGTTTGACATCAGATCTCAAAAGTACTAATGATTACTTGATAGCGTAATTTAGAATTGTTGTTATAATTTTAATAGTAACGTAATTTAGAACGAATATCTTTCTTGGTAATAGCGTAGTATGTGAACACGTGTGTGTGTCCAGGAAGGGCTTGTTTCATTTCAGTTGTCATCAGTTCAGATAAGAGGGAACGCTTTGTTTTGGGTTAGCGATGACAGATTTGCAAAACAAACGCCGATTCGTCCCATACGGGCTCAAGACGAGTGATTTCATGTTGTTGCATGCGTTGTTTGAGTCACGTCCGCCACTTTGAGAGAAAGAATACGTGTCCTGATCAATTACGTCATGTTTTGTAAGATGCGTTCAAAACGTTTTGCTGGGATGACGTAACTTTCCTTCTAGAAGCTTCTCCATTGTATCTCGCACCCAAAACGCTTTAATGACGTCACCTCCCTGCTTCTAGAACTTTTGTATCTCGTACCCAAAATGCTTTAATGACATCATGTAATTGTTTCACGTATTACTGGAATCCTAAAATCTATTTCATTCTGATTTCTGAGACCAGGCGATTTGGTTCCATATCTCTCTCTCTCTCATTCCTAATTAGGAAGAGATTACTTTAACGTAAATTTTTGTGGTCACTTTTAACATTAACTTTTGAGATCTGAATTTAGCAAAGTTATTTAGTTCGTAACGGCGCCTGGTAAAAAGAGTGTATTGTGTAACGCAGCTGCAGCAAGTGATTTACAGAGGTTTTCACAAGTTGTGTAAGGTAACGTGAAATTTTACTTATTGATACCATGGTATGATAAGTTAGGAGGTTATGGTGTGATAAGTTAGGAAATTTTGAACAAGTGAAATCATTATTGATAAATCTTACGTGTATTTTTGTGTGTTTTTCTATTTACAATTTCTTTATATTTTCACATTTTTATGTTTGTGATGTAACATTTATTTACATAGCATTGTAAATATTTCTTGGTAATTTAACATTGCATACTTAATTTAACATTGCATACTTAATTTAACATTGCATACTTAATTTAACATTGCATACTTGATTTCATTTATTGAGATTTTCTTTTTAAATCTTGAGTAATTCTTGATAGTTTAAATTTTACTTGATTAATTTAAATTCCTGATAAAGTTTTTGTGGATTAGTTTTGTTTCATAATTTAATTCAAGAATTCATTGAGTTTTGTGTTATTTTCAACTAATAGTAAATTTTTCAGATTGTGAATTCTAATTAATTGTGAATTCTAGTTATAAACTTTGAATCTGAAAATAAATTTTTGTATTTAACATTTTTAGAAAAACAGTGTTTCATTTATTGATCACCAGTGAATAGGATTGATTGTGTGTGCATAAGGCAAAGTGATAAACATGTTTTGTTCTTTTAGTTTTGCTAAAGTGAATTAAGACCAGGGAAACAGTTAGAGTTTTTTGATGGAGTGATGCCCTTTTACTCTAGAAGATTTCTAGTTTAATTTTTTATACCTCACACATATTCTGACGAACTTAGTTTGATTTTTCAAGTGATTGATAAATAAGTTTTTTCTTAAGGGATCACTGTTACCTTTAGAGTACTCAGTCGTAACAATTAATGTTATGAGAGTTCAGGTATCTGGCTGAAGTGAGGTATATTTTTGAATCTTGAGATTAGTTGTGTAATAACCAGGTACTTGATACACATCGTGACAATATATACATACATACATACATACATACATATATATATATATATATGTATATATATGTGTGTGTGTGTGCGTGTGTTTGAGTAGGCTCCAACTGCTCCCGGCTTCTATACTTACATAGAATAACATCGTAGACATCCGATCACCTTGATGAGGCGAATCATCCAAAGATTTCTGAAATATAACACAAATGAACGTTACTAATTGCATTATTAGGGTTAAAAGAGCATTTTTAACCGGGCTGTAGCGAGACCACCGGCTGTAGTCGTGGGTGAGCCGACGCATGAAGTGGTAACTGTTAATCGGATTGTTAACATAGTCGGCGTCTTCTCCTCCCCAGCTCTCAACGTACCTGCAAGAAAGGATGGACACGAACCAAGCAATGGCGTGACACATGATGATTCCTCCTGGCGTCATCCCGGGTTCAAGAGAATTAGGTGGGTTAAGATGTCTGTCAATCGGAATAAACCGTAAATGGAAGTCTGCTGCTTTGACTTAAAATCGTAATTTGGTGTTGTGGATTCATTTCATGAATTTCCTTATATTATTGCGTTTACTTATATTACTCTTTAAATCAGACTTCGTGGCAGTTGCCTTTATTTATACATTAATCACGTTCTATGCATTCGTGATTCAGTTATACATACATGCATACATAATTATATATATATATATATATATATATATATATATATATATATATATATATATACACATATATATATTAGGTGTCTTTTAGTAATAACAACGAAAGCGCTTGGTACTTATTTTATTTTCTCTGTAGTCCTAGCTAAATGTATTGTCGCACGCTATTAAGTGACACAAGCATGTTTATATATAAATTATATATATATATATATATATATATATATATATATATATATATATATATATATATATATATATATATATACATATATTTATACATATATATACAAGCATGTATATATACAGTATAAATATATTTATATATATATATATATATATATATATATATATATATACAGTATATATATATGTATATATTGTCTGTATTGAAAATGTTTGGATTCATGACTCGAGTATCAGTCAAATCCCTTGATACATTCCTTCCTCAGTAATTTCCACAACACAGATTAAGACATAACTTGCAATAGTCCAATAAAAAAGGTTCTGCCTCTTCTAATAAATAAATAGAGAGAGAGAGAAACTATCCATACCAAACATTTTAACAAGAAACACAGTCACCATCTATTCTTTCAAAGGAAGCTTACTCATGGTACTTTAAACATTTATGACCGCTTGAAGCAGATGCCAGGTTTCTTTGATATGCAAAGCATGTATTAAAATAATACTGGCCACGAAAGTTGTATTCTCCTGATAGCTGTATTGAAAATAAAGTAAGGACGCTTGACATGGCCTAGTTCGGATTCGCTACACACATTGGAACACAACTGTCTTCTAAAATAACCCTAGACTGTGCCGTGCAGAAAACGTAATTTTGTAACCTTTTTTTATAAAAGAAAATGTTCGTTACATTTACCTTGGCAAATGATGGGAGAACTATATGCATACCTCTTTGTGTCAATCATTAGTCTCCTGAATTTCCATGCGTAACATCAAGACTCGTGTTATTAGCATAAACCAGGATCGAAATTCGAATCCTAGGCAAAAGACGGTTTACTCTTTCCCAGACTTTGAGTAAACATGAAAGCGTAAGAAACTGTATGGATATACAAAGTTATATGATAGAGGAGTGAGTGTTGAAGGGAAATTTCCTACAGATTGTAACTAACAAATGGGTCCACGAGATGGACAAAGGATGAAGATTTTACTCATGATTCATCACAAACTGTCTCTATTTTCATGTTTAATATTAAGTCAACTAGTACTGTTAGCAAATTCAGCTGAATATTTTCGCTTGTCTGATACACAAACATATAAGGAAGGGTATGTCACTGAACTCCTTGGGTCTCGACCCTTTTATGACCTTATTTCAATAACAGCTGATCTACAAAGTGTCATCTACAGTGTATCAGGCAAAGGGGTCAATTAGATCGAATGCCTGGGAGCATAAAACAGGGAAATCTGCACAATTTTGTTCAACTGAACAATTATTTGTAGATGATGTGAATTTCTCGAATGTGTGGAGAGACAAAAGTTTAATTATCTAATGGTATACAGTTTGGTTTATTTTCAAATGATGAAATATCGAACTACACCAAAATTTTAGGATGCTGTTAATAACAATAACAATGTGGTCGCGAAAGACCGTGCGAACGTCGAAAATGGAAACAGTCCTCAGAACCAGATGTAATGCCTCTAGTTGACTAGTCCTTTTTAATGCTTTAGGACGAAATATCAGCACATTTTCTGTAAGTTGCTAATTTTTTCGACAAAGTTTTGTGCAAGGATGTATGTAACGAGTTTGTAATTAGTGTTATGTTGAATTTGTGGTGGGATGAACAAGCACGTTAAATCCTGCATCACTTACCCATGTTGTGGACATAATTATTCATAAAAGAATTTCAGGCTAATGACATAAGCCGTGTTTCTTTCAGTTACTTGCCTTAAGCAATGCAGTTGCATTTCGACCACGATTGCATTAGGCTGTTTAGTGCAAACCATTCCTGTTCGTGTTTTCAATTTCCCATATGCTGAATAGGTAGGTACCACATTGCTAATACAGTATTGTGAAACTACTAATTTGTCAAATACACGAATCATTTGTGTTCCCGCAGCCTCCCAATATTTATAAATATGAGGGACTCCCATGAGAATCCTGGCACGTTAGCATAGGAAAAACTAGAAATGAGGAACTTGCACCAATAGGAATATTCTAAAATGCGTATCCTAGCCTAAACCACAAACTAAGGACATTTGGAAGACCAAAGGGTATTACTGAGTAAGAGCTCTGCACAGACTATTACCTGGGAAATCGAATTTTCCCATACTTTTAGTGTTGCTGATGAAGGAATTGGTATTGTTTATTGTCAGTCAGTTATTGTTAACCTCATATCTATCCAACATGGTTGGCAACCATTTGGGAACGCAGGGTTTTGGAAGCGTTGAGAGAAGTATACTGGATTGCGATGTTGTCATGGAATGGTTCCGTGCATTCGCAAACCGTTAGGGAGCCATATGGTTAAGAAGGGATTGGCTAAGGAAACCTATTATAAAAGGAACTATACTAACTTAACGAACCCTAACTCAACCTAACCTAGTAGGCCGTGACACTTAGCTGGGGACCCCAGGTGAAATAGACACCACTTTTTACCAAAAGCTCTCCTATAACACTGCGCATGAGTGATAGCATTCCAGGATGCTCAGCGCACAACTTCTGAGGTTAATTACAGGTTAATTACAGTCGACTAACAAAGAATAATGGTAAATTCTTGATAAGCAACCAAAATACTATAGGAAAAATCAATTTCCAAAGTAATACCCAATGTAGAGCTATTGCTTAGTTGTACCAGCCAAAGATCTTCCCTAACCTGACTTAAGGTGCCAGTCTCCACGTGGCACACTGGGCGAGGGAGGTACTTTGACAGACCCCAACCTAACAAGACTGAAAGTGCCAGACATAGGTCCCAGCACATGAGCTTTTGGCCTAAACTATATATTCTAATACTGTATAGGGGTAGTGTGCAGGGCAATGGGATCATGTCTTTCTGATGTTTAGTGTTACTTCAGAGGGGCCGAAGGCCCCCCCGAGCCAGGTCAGGGCACGGCACCCATAGTGAGGTTAGGAAGGTAAGATCTGGTTAGGTCATTACATGGCATTCTAGAAAAAGTTGTTTGTTTTCGTCTGTGGAGAGTGTTCGTGTTCTACACTCGCCCCCAGTATAGTCCTAAAGTGCCACAAATCATAAAAGTGGGATTCAGAATTTCATCTTAATGTATTTTTGCCCACCATGTCGTAACTGGCAAGGTGACCACCCCCTGCCTCCCCCTCAGCATTATGCATCACATTTTACTTATTTCAAGGTTGCGAGGTACTTCTTGTCTCAGGTCTGGTAAATGAACAAGTTATGAAAGCCTTTTATCAATTGAAGATAATATGGCAGTTCCACATGGATAAATAGTTGTTTTCGTTGTTGTTTTGCAAATAAATAGTTAGTGGCCTCATCATCACCAGTTGTTACACATAAGCCAGCCCTTTCTAAATTAACTATATCTCTTGCTGCAGACTAGGAGGAGTCAGAAAGCATTTGGGTATTATTGCATAAGAATTTATAGAGTTGCCTGCATAAGTACTTGTGAATAGTGGATGCTTTACAATTGCCTATTGTCTCCCAGTGCCCAAGAACTCATGGAACAGAACATCTTCAAAACCATTATATGTTCATTCAGTACTTATATTCACTATGTTAAAGGCAGCTTTTGGCAAAAATTACCTTTAACATAGATGATACATATAATTGTAGATCTTTCTGATGCAAGACTTCTGGTGGATACACAGCATATTTTATTCACTTGCCTCTTATATTCATCATAGAAAAAAATGCCTGAAAAACCTTCATTCTGCCATTTCTAACATGCTGTTGGCGTTGGAAATAAATTGTCATATTAACCCCCACAGCCTATCTAATAATTATTGGGAATCCCAGTTCCCCTTGGAAAATGAAGAGGTTTTGAGTCGGGAAAACCCAAGAGATGCACTATAAGGAAATGGAAGATTGTAGCCTATAGGCTAAATTATAAGGTAAGCAGTTGATAGTTTATGGTTCGACAGGAAGTAAAGGGTAATCACTGAGCATTGCAAAAGAATCATAATTGTTGTGATGAGGTTACAAACTCTCATCTTTTATGTGGATTACCTTTGGCTAAAGTTGATCTGGTTGCTGAAGCTTAGCGAACTGTCCATCATTTGTCTAGCAGCAGACAAATAATGGACAGGTGGAATGCATCAACCCAGGCTGCTGTTGGAGCTTACTTGCGTATTTCTTTGTTTTAGTGTTCAGCTGGTTTACATACTGTGCTCATTGTGTTTGTGTTAGAATGATGGTGCCTAGAAAAATTCTTCTTTAGGAAGACTGGTCAGTAAATGCCCTGGACACAAAAGAATGTGTGCTGGGTTATGCTGTTCAACTGTAATCATTTGTTAATTATGATTTGTGGAGGTCAAGATGGCACGCCATCTTGTAGAGGAGTTGAGTGCCTTTCATTTCACTTCCTGTCCATGGAATATGTGAATCAAGGAGGTTCCATTGATGTATTCCAAACACACTATCTTTATCATTCCTTCCCTGTCCTGGGGCTACCTTGAAGCCAATTGCCTCTGCTGGGATGGTGTCCTCCCACCCCTCTCTTTCTCAGTTTGGGGAGGGTACAAGCAGACCAGATAACAATCAACTGATTCTCTTTGTGCTTGGTTCTGTTGTCAGTACGCCTGCCTTCCCCTGCATTCCCACTTTGGTCCCTGCCTTCCCCAGCATTCCCACTATGGTCTCTGCCTCCCAGCCTGTTTGTGTACTATGCATAGGCTGTTGAAGGCTTGTGGCCTTCTCTGAGCAGTTAAAAAGGATTCTTCCTGTTATGCCTTCCTGGATCACTTAGCTTCAGCCAAAGGTTCCTTGCTCAGATCAGTCCTGGTGGCCCCTTTCAGTTTGGCCACAGCTTTTGTAACCCTCAAGTCCAAGTATGTTATAGTCATGGATAGCTCTCAAGGTGCCAAGTCACATTATAGCACATAGGACCAGATGTGTTGAAGTCTTTGTAGTGTTAAACTATGGAACAGCCTTCTTGAGAGTACAGTATCTGTGATGCCTGTGCTGATAAGTTAAACAAGAGGATGCTAATATCACTTTAAAGGGCCATGCAGCATGTCTTTCTTTCTGATTTGTGTCATTCACATATTTACATATGTAGTCTGTTGATTAATTTTTTTTATTTTCTTCTCCATTTTCTCATTTTATATAATGGCATTTTTTTTTTTTAGGAAGCTTGGTTTGCGAGTTTGACTTTTAAGCTTGTTCCATATGTAAATTTACTTAGTTTGAACAAAAATATTAGTAAGTTGTAATCGCAGATGTAATTCTTGCTTAACAGTACTTAATAATAATGTATGATCTTTCATTTTTTTGAGTGCTGTGGCAGTACATTTGCCATAATATACTGTGTTGATGGATATGGTCTTTATTTATGATATATAGAACAAGTTTAATATTGAATCTGATAAATTTAAGTTGAATGAATGTTGATATGATGTTCAGTGTAGTTTTTTAATTCTTTCACTGAACATTTTGGAGAAGTTTGAAAATGAAGGTCATCTTTATGGTGCAGTATTGTCACTATAGTTTTTTGTGAATTTATACAGTGTATTTAAGTTCAGTGCATAGTTACTTTATATTCTTGCATTAAATATTTTCAGATCAGTTTGAAAATGAAGATCGTCTTAATGATACTGTCAGATCTGTGACAGTCAGTGAAGTATATTTGTAATAAATGCCACCAGAAGTGCATCAAATGCAACTTCTGGAATGAGAAACATGGACTGTGTAGCTGAAGTAGGATTGGCTCAGTCCTCCGCATCACATGAAATCTCTTATGAAGAGGTCCCAGTCAAAGAACAACAAGACATATGCATAACAATTGAACACTTGGAAGATGCAGAGTATCAGCCAACACTTGAAGAGGCTAATAATTTAGAATGGTTGCCGGAAGTGTTCAACCTGATTGAAATAAGTGATGATGGATATGTGAGTGGTTATGTTAGGACAGAGGAAGAGTTGAATATAGTTCTGCAGACCCATGGAAAACACACAGAGAGCATGTTTGGCCTGGAGTAAGTACTTGTGCAATATCCTTAGATGTTTGCAGAAGAAATACAAATTTTTATGTATGCAGTGATTTGCAGCCTAATGTTGAAAGGATAATGTAGAACATAAGTGGTCTTAAACAGTTAACAAAAGTCTTAACAAAAGTCTTTTGTTCCAGTAAGAATACAAACCTACATCTTTTATACAGGAATATCTTTGGTGATGGCTGGAATTGGTTGTTGAAGTTAACAAGGTGGTCAAGTGTTGGATGTGATGGGTGAATTGGGAGGGTACCCATTCACTCCCTTGTCTACATATCCTCATTGTTTTTAGCCAATATTAAGTGTAAGACCTCTCCTTCAGCTGTGAAATATTGACTCTGGTTATTTTAAATCTTTCACTCTTTCTTGATTGTATCTAAATTACTTTGTGGTTGCACTTCTGAGAGATCATTGGGTTTGCTTGTAAGCATTGGTCTCAGTAAAGTAGACAGGGCAGCTCATTGGTACAGTATTTGTTCTCACCAGTCGAGCTAACATTTAAACACTCTAAGATGTCTTCATTTAATTTTACTGTTAATATGAGGCCATGCATACAGTAGCTTCAAGGGTGCCTGCCTTCCTATGCTCATATGTAGTCCTTTCTATTTTATGTTATAAATAATAATGGACTTTGTGTTGATCTTTGATGGGCACCAACTTTTATCTAAGTTTCGTCTGACTTACTTGCAACTTGCAGTTTCTTCATCTTAAATATCATGGAGTTTTTCTGTTACAGTACTCTTTCTGTTTTTGTAATGCCCTTTTAATAGCTTGTCTTGTACATCATCAAATGGTTTTCAAGATTCACAGATCTATTATGTACTGTACCCTTATTCTTGTTTGCATGGCATTTTCACTTAAATATTGACTTTGGGTGATTCCCATGGCACAAAGCCAATCTCAGTTGTTAATGTAAAAAAAAATTATATTTAACCTTTCCTCCAGAACTCCTCTGTAGCCCTCATAACATAGCATAGCAGTCTTTTTTTCCTCAGGGTTTCAAATTACAATTCATTACTTCTTATTGTATTACTTTTGTAATAATGATTTCCCACTCCTGTTTCCATTTTCTCTGTGATGTTTCATCTATTCTGGTCATCTTCAGTGATATACCCCAGTTGCTTTCAGCACATTGGTCATTATGAATGTGTCATGGAACATCACCTTTTTAGACTTAACATTTTTTATTGTCATTGTCAGGTCATAATTCTTCATTTCATGTTTATTCTCTATTTTCAGTAGATTCTCAAAGTACTGCCAGTATCATACATCAATACCTTTTTTTTAACTTCATTTTCTGTGCTTTTGTCGTATATATGGCCCTTTTTAAATCTTGTCTATCTTTCCTTGTCTCCATTTCATCGAATCATATATTTTTTCTGTCTGTTGTGTTAAGATTCTGATTTAGTTCATCTCTCATCTTCTCTCTTTCATTGCACTTATATGTTTGCAGGGATTTAATTCAAATTCTGTAAAAAGGTAAACCCACAGGTACCTGCATAAAGGGAAGGGATATCTGTCCAACAGCACATCACACAGTCATGTCATCTCCACTTGTCTTAAACTTTGCTTGTTTGCCTATTTATCTATCAGTGTATGGGTCATGCATATTTTGTCATAGCAACTTGTGCATTGTTGGAGAGATTTTAATTGGACTTGATTTGTACCTTTGCCAGAACTACAATGGTGTCTTCTGGGTTCATGTATTGCCGTAGCAGTACTTGACCCCGTAGGGGGTAGTGCTGTCAGTGCACCTCATGCGGTGCAGTGTATGCGTTACTGAAGGTTCTTTGGAGCGTCTTTTGGCTCCTAGCTGTAACCCCTTTCATTCCTTTTACTGTTTCTTCCATCTTACTGTCCACCATCTAACAATTGTTTCATAGTGCAACTACAAGGTTTTCCTTTACAATCTTTTTACTGTCAATTTCCATTTCAGTGGTGAATGACCTCATAGGTCCCAGCACTTGGCCTTTGGCCTAAATTCTATATTCTATATTCTGTTCTCTTAGCAGTACTGTCAGAAGGCTTGTTTAAATAGCTGTGCAACACCTGGTTGATCTTTCTTCACTGTTTGGAAGCTTGTATTTAAGGACATCAGAGATGATTAAATTGAAATTGAAATAGTATACTATTGATTCATATGTATCCGATATTAATATTTTGATAAAAAATTCACAGTTGTGTACTGTATAGTACAGCACAAAATAGTTCACCCATTCTAACTGATTTTACCTAAAGCATTTTTATTAATATTAATTGTGAGTAACTACTACAAATGTAATCTTATGGCATTTTAAACATTCATTTATTTGTCACTCTTGATTAACTCTAAGTCAACATTAGGAAAATTGTTAAAATTACCTAACCTAAAGGTATGCTGAAACTAATGATATTTTGATCAATTACTGTAAAGACTTTTTATTTTAAAGCTCTGATGATGGACTAAGGAAGCAGAAACGATCTAGGAGGCTATTCTACTACAGCAAACTACTTGATCTTGCAAGTCATATAACCTCTAGTGATAGAAGTAGAACCTACATATGTAATTTTGGGATGAGGTACACACCCTCACAAAAGATCAAGGTACAGCACTATTAGGTGATTTTTTTGTTGTGGTGAGCTAGATTTCCCTGTGTTTTTCTGCCACACATATCTTGCCATCACAGTTTGTACATGGTTCAAGATATTTCTGTCAAACTTAGTATAAAAGTAGACTACTATGCACAGATGGCCAGGAAAGGAAATCATCAGTGTGTCTGTCTGTTCATTTTTTTTAATGTGTGATGATTATGATGAAAAATGAAGTTAAGGGTCCATGTCCCGTACATTCTTTACAGAACTTTAACCTTGGCCATACTCTTGAACTATTAGATAGTGACTTCATGGTTGGCGTAACTAATGAAGCCCTTTCAAATTACACCAAAGTCAGTGATCTTGCAAGTTTGATGTGACCTGTAGACTAATGTCATTGGGGCATATTCAAGATATACGCTTCATTGTGAAAAATTCTGTAGTATAGCCTTGTTAGAAATATGTCCAGTTGTTTAATTTTCTTTCTGCTGATTTTTCACCAGCAGACAAAATTTGTATTTTCAGGAACAGTGTGTGTACACGGAAGGAAAAGTGAGAAAAGCCCCTTCGACATCTAAAACTGGATGTCCTTCAAAGATATGTGTCAATGAAATAACTGTGTAAGTACTTCAGTGATTATAATAGCCAATTAAGTAAGCTGCATTTAAATTACATACCATATTTTATTGCATATAAGACCCTCAGTTTTAGAAGGGAAAATTGAAAATTTTATTTTGTTTATTTGTATGTGTTTAATAGGTCTTTCTTCTCTAGATCGAGAAAGGTATATGCTGTATATCAGGTCCACAATAATATTCAATGGTTTTCTTGTTGATTTTATAAAAAAGTTACAAAAAAGCTTAAGCTTTCGAACCCTGTCCTGGGTTCATCTTCAAACTAAAAATTATTGACACAATTGTGTCAATAATTTTTAGTAAGTAGAGAAAACTTCAGAACTGATATTTTATAATTGTGATTGCCTGGAGTTTGTGTCCTTGCTGCAGTCAACTGCAAGAGGGTCAGGGTATGCAAAAAGGAGAGCAGTTAATTGCTGTGGACTTGAAATTGCAAAAGCATTGCTCAGTTAAAGAAAAGCTGAAATTTACCTGCCATTCAGTAACCATTAGTTTGGTCTAATTGTTATTAAAAGGGCTTGTTTGAAAAATTGATTTAGTTTTAAAGAATTTGACTAGAGTTCTTCAGATTGTTAAAAATTCATTTTCTGACTTGTATGTTACACTGATGATTAACCTGTTTGCCCTTTCCCCCGGGAATCTCACTGTATTTTTTAAATATTTCTACTGTTGATAATATATTGTGAATGTTTAGGCCAATAATTTATTTCACATCCTTAGCTTAATGAGTTTCATCTTGGTAATTTTTGGGGTCCAGGGCTTTACATAAACAGCATCAAGAATTCTGCTCAATAAGAATGTATAGCATATGCCTATTGATATTTGATAAATGCTCAAAGAGAATACAAGTATTTATGATAATTTGCTTATTTAAAATATTTGATACTATCCATTTCCTTCTTTATTATTTTGGCAGATATACTGACTATTCAATTGATGGCCTCAGCAGAAGAGTAAGGCGAGCTAGGCTAAACACTCTGAAGGAGGCTCTTCTGAAAAATCCACAAGATATAAACTCTGAAAAATATATTCACATAAAATTACCATTAAAATGTACTCATAGAGGTCATGTTGTAAGTGAACGGGAATGGAGGGCAAAGAAAACACATCCGTGTTTGTTGAAAAAGATTGAAGAATTCACATTGTTGGGTGTAAGGAAGATATCTATTATGAAAGCTCTCTTGAAAGCTTATGCAGAAGACTCCCTGATAGAAGGTGATCCAGAGGAAGTTAGAGATCTTACTTACTTTTTTCCAAATGAGAAAACAATTGAGAACAAAGTGAGGAGTGTTATTCGTCAACATGGGCTAAGTTTGATTCACATTGGAAAAGGGAAGACTGCTAATAAACCAAAGAAGGAGACCTCAAAAGTGCGGTGTTTGATTCGTAGTAATGGTTCAGACTTATTACGAATTAGCAGATCGACAAAAGATGAATAGAGGTAATACAGAATTTTCTTTTAAATATACATTTGTTTAGATAGGTTTAAGCATTATTAAACAAATTTTTATTGTATATTTGTTATTTAATATACTGTAAATGCCTTATGTATTATTTTTTTAGCAGAGTATGAAGTTAATTTTTTAGTTTGATGCTAACAGATCATGGTAGAAATGCAGATAATTTTTAATTTTAAACTGTTGACATTCATATTTTTTATATGGAAATTTAACTATAAAAAGATAAAAAAACAATTGTTCTGTGGTTTTAAGAAACCCTCTTCTTTTAGTCAGAAGTTTGTGGTACATTGGGAACCAGTATGTCTTGAATTTAGTGTTGAAGTTTTAATGTAAAATAACATATCAGTCCTTTTTTACAGCAAATTTGTGAAAGCATGATGTAAGATGTTCAGTTTCTGAATGAGAATGTTTTCTACTGGGTTGTATCCACTTGCACAAATGATTTGTAGATGTACAATGGGAAAAGGAGCCATCCACTGAGTAGGAGGAGTGAGGAAGGAGTCATGTTAAGAAAGGTAATTAAATTTAATCCATTTGAACTCTGATAAAAGCCTTTCATGTACCCCCAACCCTTGTCTGATCATTAAAGCCATTTAAGTTTCTCAAAAATAAAGGGGGTTTTTCTTTAAGGTAAAGAAGTTGAAAGCATTTAGTATTCCAGATTTTCAGCAGGTGAGGTTTTTTTTTTACCTTGATATACATTACCATGATGTTTGTGTGCTATAATCAGTATCTTAAAAGTGTTTGTTACTCAAAATATATAGTTTTAATCAATTCATTTACTAGAGGTGCAAATTGATTGAAATATGCTTATATTAAGAAACTCCATTCTCTCATAAGCACTTCTGTTAAAGTTATGGTTTTTATACTGTATGATTTTTTTGTGTATTTTACATATCTTGTAAGCATGCCTGGCAAGTAGGGAGAACTACTGCAAGCGGCTATGTTTTTACTAGGGTAAGCTAAACAATAATATATAGTTTAGTATCCAGTTTCTCTGAATTGAATGAAAATTACAGAGTACTTTATATGGGATTGCTGCGCAATATGAGCCAAGCGAGTTGCTCCAAGGTACTGTAATGTGTAGGCTTATGACAGTCTTTGTTACTTGACAGATATCATCACTCATCGGGAGGGGCAGGCCCCAAAATGTTAGTGAGGCTGAGGTGCTATTTTTAATTTAATGTATGCACATTATGTACAGGGTATTTTGAAATTAGAGCCGCCCCCCCTCTACAGCGTAAACTAAAATTGATATGGACAAAAGCAAAAGTAATTCAGAACAGGTATTTATTTAAGTTTCTCTCTGAGTATTTAATATTTTGTGTGGCCTCCATCTGCCTGTGCCACAGCCTGCATTCTTGAGGGGTATGATTTCAGCAAATTGCAAAAAAACTGAGACTCAAACTCCATTTCCCTGAGCACTTCGGTCACCTCTCTTCGCAGGTCGTCGAGGCTTGGTATACCATCATAGTTCACTGTGCGCGCGCTTCAACACTATCCTTTAAGATACTACCAATGTTTTCACACACATTAAGGTCAGGGGAGCTACCTGGAAATTCACTTGATGAGAAGAAATCGATACCACTGTTTCGAAGCAGCTCCTGTGTCTGAAGAGCCTTGTAACATGGTGCCTTATCATGCAAAAATGTGACTTCTTCAACAGATAACACATTTTCAGGATGTTTGAGGAAAGGAAATACTCCACCAGTAAGCACAGTTTCTCTGAAGTATTTGCCATTCCATACTGTCCTTTTTTTTTTTATGATCCACATTAACTGTTTGGCTGTGAAACAGAGAAAAATTCCCAAACATTCAGGAAATTTCACAACTTGGCAATAGCGCACGTCATCGCTGATATCATCGAACTTTGCAGCCCAAATGACGTCATTTTTATTATTTGGCTTCCTGACTGTGTAAATGAAGGATTCATCTGATGCTGCAACATGGAGAAAGTCAGCTTCATCCCAATCTTTAAGAAGTGAACCACAAAACCATGCACGGTCTTCTCTCTGTTGCTGAGTGATGTTGGGCTTGCTGATAACATGAAATGGCTTGATACCAGATATTTTCAACTCACGATATACAGCACTATAACTTCTCTTCTTTCTCCTTTTTGTTTGTAGTTCAAGCGCCAATTTACGTAAAGACTTTCTGGGTCTACCCACTGCCTCAGCTATGATGTCTTTTGACTCCTGAGAAAGGACTTCAGGCCTTCCAAGATTCTCACTCTTTTTGCGATGACAGTCATATGGATTTTTGTTCCAGTTTCTTATAACAAAGGATTCATCTCTTTTAATGTATTTAGCTATCCAGGAACGTGAAATGAAGGATGCGCCAGCATCCCTGGCCTCTCTGAAGGTTATAGCCCGGATTTTGCCAATCCATCTGATTTCCTCCGAGTCGTTAGCCATGGCTGTATCTAACTCTGTAACTCAGTCTGAAAATACAAGAAATGTAAAATGAAAACTAGCTTAATAGAAACTTAAAATAATGTACTTGGAGATAGGCTATAGCGGAAAACTTCGTAACTTTCCATTTGTTCTGTGGAGGGGGGGGCCTCTAATTTCAAAACACCCGGTATGTACATTTTATGACAATATTCTGTTGTTGTCCTTTTTTCAAATAACTTGAAAGTCACTGATTAGATTCTGACTGATCATTCCTAGTATGTGATGCTCAATAAGTTTTGGACGTATTTTGAGTACCTGCCAGTAGTGTGGTACTTAAGGAGGATCAGTTTACAGAACTATATCTGTTACCAGAGGAGCAGGTGAAAGAAGGTGACATAGTGAGAAGTTCCTACACTCCCAGGCTCTTGGCCCCTTGTCTTGGATGGCCAGTGGAATATCCTAACTATTCTGTATAGCTTTCCTAGCTAAATGAGTTTGGATTAATTGCATTTACTCATTTTTATTCTTCTCATCTTGTCATAATGGAAATTTGGTTAACCACCTTTGCAAGGCATTGAATGTAATTCTTATTATTGTTAAAAGTGGATGCAAGTCTCTTCACCCATCTGATTAAAATAAGTAATTATACTTGACTGAAAGTGGTGAAAGTCTCATGGCAAACTCTGTATCTAATGCTGGATCTGTTCTCAGTAGATTAATGATCCTAAAGACACTAGGAGCATTGCATGTAAGGCAGTCCCCGGGTCACAATGGGCTCAGCTGATGATGTTCTGAGCTTATGATGCTCTTCAAATATATTCATCAAAGATTATTTCCTGGGTTACAACACATGTTCCGGGTTTACAACGTCGATGACACCAATCCAACGGAAGAAATATGGCTCCAAAAAGGGTAGAATGGTCAAAATTTGGAGGTTTTTTGGTGAAAAACTCAATAAAAATGCATTTTACGTCGTTTACAAGACACCCAAATGATAAAAGTAAGGTTTTCTTACAATTTTCGATATTTTGGGTTATGATTTTCGACTTGACACAGCGTTCGAACAGAACCTCCGTTCGTAAACCAGGGACTGTTTGTATTTGTGTGTAAGCCACATAGCAGTCCGCAATAGAGGGGTTCATTCATCCTTTAAATGTAGTCACCTGGTACTCATGTGAGTGGCAAGCTTTGTTCCATGGCTAGTGACTTTTATGCGGACGTGAAAATTTTGTTATCTCTTTCCGGAGAGGTAAAATTGAACAATAACACCAACTGTTACAGCACATTGAAGCTGTGTGGGGTTACAGAAAGACCCAACCCTGAATCACTTTAATTTCCTTGTTCTGGTGCTACCATGAGTGAGTAGTTTTCTAGCAGGTTGCTGAGGACCCAGATGCACGTGTGCTTCCCTAAGGGGGATAAAAGGATGATGGTTCTTTTTTCCTCTGGGTTTAGAGTTTGTGGACTTTGTACAGACACAGACTACTAAATTAGAAGTATAGAGTTTGTATAGAAAAAATTAATTTTGTTTTATAAAAAATTTAATTTTCCGTCTATGTTGCAATTCCAGTTTCATTCTTTCTTACTTCTCTTCTTTGTTCTTCCACCTGCCTTGTCGCCTCCATCCTCTTTTGTGTGTATACAGTGGACCTCCACTAGATCGCAGTTCAGGATTCGCGGTTATTTCTGTGAAATGTATCTCCAAATTTATCGCGGGGAAATTCA
Source organism: Macrobrachium rosenbergii (assembly GCF_040412425.1). Lineage (NCBI taxonomy): Eukaryota > Metazoa > Arthropoda > Malacostraca > Decapoda > Palaemonidae > Macrobrachium > Macrobrachium rosenbergii. The sequence continues at coordinate 55,575,986 of NC_089742.1, forward strand.
TTTCGTAGAGTAATACAGGTATTTCCCTACTTACGATGGGGTTAGGTTCCAAAAAATCCATCGTTTGTTGAAAAAATCGTAACTCGAATATGGCCTAGCCTACAATAGGGTAATCAGTACCATCTATACATATATGGTAGCCTAGCCTACACTACACAGTATACAGTACTTTATACATATATGGTATAGTAATTATTAGTGTCAGCTAATTCTGCAGGTTCAATGCAGACTGACATGATAAGTCAGTATAAAGAGATATTGAATAACAAACAAGGCCTGGCCTGCACTTTCGTATAACATATACGGTAGCCTAGCCTACATTATACTGTATTCTATTTTCACATAACACCGCTGTATTATACAAACATCAAAATAACGAATGTGCATATTTTCCATGGATCTTTTTAAGAGTTATGCTTTACTACACTGTATCCAATCGTAAATATTCTTATACTGCTTTTGCATTATAAATTCCGATCATAGCTATCAAATGTTTTGGTTTCGGAATCGATCACGCGGTCTTTATTTCGATGCATTTAACTCAGTTCAGAGGGCATTTCTTGCTTCTAGTTAGCGTAAATGAATCTCTAGATACTTTATTTATAAGGGACATATGTATTTTTCATACTGAAGTGTTTTATGTTGAAATATAACTTAAATAAGTCTCGTTGTGAAATTATTTTAGCCATTTTTTTCGTTAGTAGATGACGTTGGTGGCTGGCCGTTTTGTTTTGTGTAAACAAAAAATCAAGATTCCGTTAGCTATTTTCTCTTGATTTCATCATCATACCACGAGCTTTTCGTATGTATCTTTTATCGGCGTGAAAACAGCAGTAATATGTGTTCTTTCATGTCCAGTAGTTTTGATTAAAATACTTTCCAATTTTATTTGCGGTCGAAGTTTCATCCATGTTGCCAATGTACGATAATTTATAGTCATTAGCAGCTTGAACATTCTTTTCTCAGCGTCAGCTACAACTTGCAGCTTAATTTTACTGCAGCAGTATATTTCCTTGCCGATCTTTTCTCCAAAGCGGATAAGGGTAGTGTAAAACATATCAGTACTTAACGTCATTTTTAACATAACTACGATAATTGTTTAACGCACGATGGTTGAAATACAAGCAAAACAGTTGTTATCCGATTCGGTTATTAGCAAAACAACAGAGTCTCGTTGGTTGTTTATGGCTGTACGCATTTTCGCAAGAGTATAAGGTTACTAACAATGCTTTTATTATTCTCTTACTTTTTAACTTGAAGATGGAATAAAGAGATGGAGAAAAAGAAGTTGGTCTATTGTAAGTTGGTCTTTCTTGCTGCCTGATTCTACGGCAATTGTAGTATGCGCTGTTGCTTGTGCCCGCTCGAAATTTAAAAATATTTTCTAAATATTGTTGTACCAGTATTAATTGCTAACTCCATCGTAAACTCGAATTATCGTAAGGCAATTATCGTCACGTGCACTACCTGTATTTACAAACGCACAAAAATTGCACACGAACACTGACCTATTTTAACTTACGACAACGAGGGCAAGTGAGGTCAGCTCATTGAATTAATGTACCTATTCCAGCCTCTCGGGCCAACATATCGCACAATCGTACGCTGCCTGATTTATGCGTTGTTGCCTGCGCCAGTCGGCCGCGAAATTTAAAAATACGTATTTTCAAAATATTGTCGTATCGATATTAATTACTAATCCCATCGTAAAAGCGAATTATCGTCCATCGTAAAAGCGAATTATCGTAACTCGAGCACTACCTGTATTCACTAATTACTGTATTTTCATTTTATTTTTGTAACTAAATGCATTTTTTATGATAAATTGTTTAATAATTTTCAAACATTAAGGTTAATGTAAACGGAGCAAAATATCACTCAAATGTTAAAGTAAAATCCCTCAATATTGATCTATTATCATTGTAATATGTACTGTATAAAAAAAATTATCTCTCTCTCTCCATGACGACACGCTATTGACTGAAGGAGTTGGAAGTAGCCAATGACAAAGCTTGTAGCTCGATCCTTTGTATGTACTGCCAATAGTGTATGAGTTGTATTTTTGCTCTCTCTCTCTCTCTCTCTTACTTAGGTAAGAGAGAGAGAATTTTTATGCAAGGTGGTGCTTCCAACTTCCTCCTGCGCTGTCTCTTCTTGGCAAAAATCCTCTACCGCTCAGGCTGCCAAGAACGACATTCAGAACAGGGATTAGTAATATTACAAACATTGGATCTGCATCTGTTGCAAGTAGAATGTGGGTCTGTCTCAAAGGAAGCCAGAAAATGAAAGCAAGGGTAACCACCAACCACAGGACATTTTCTCTGAGGCTTAGTATTGGGAGGCTGAGATGAATTATGAGTTTGCATGATCAAACACAAAACAAATAACACACAAATAAGCATTAATGCACAAAGACACAGAATAGCACTAATTCATGACACAAAAGGCAAACCAAAGACGGTAAACGGGCAAGGAAAACACCAGCTTCTGGAGGGAAGGGCAGCAGCAATTCCTTCTAGCAAGGTGGTAAGGAAGAAACTGGATGCGTCATGGCGCTCTTGGGTTAAGGGAGGTCGGCAGATGCCTCCTCTCTCATCCAGTTGGCCAAACCCGTTGTCACCAATACCTTGTTCTACAATTTTTTATGTTTTTTACTGGTTTCCAGCTGGCACAAGAAGATTTATCCTTATGCTAAGACTGTAGGTTTGTTACCTATGAAAAATGCAAATTAATTAAAAATTCGTCATGTTTGTTTTTTTGACATATAAATGATATACTAATTTTTGGACATTAATATTAATGTAAACACAGCAAAATAACAATTCATTAAGGAAAATATAGTAAATTAGGTAAGATTTTAGCTCAATAATTGTTTTCCCTGATCTTTTTCTGTCTCCGGCTTAGGGGGAGGGATGAAGGCATAACTGTCTGTCATGTTGACATATTGACATATTGACCATGAAGGGGGTTAGCACCTGGGGAAAGAGTCCCTCTCTCTCTACGCCAAAGGATATTCATAGAATGTGAGAGATGGATAGATAGATAGAGAGATAGACAGAAAGGGAGAGTGGTTGATAGAAAGATATACTTAAATAGTGTACTGTATCATACATATACAGTACTTAATTATTGGCATTTTTAATTGTTTAACTGATGTAAACAACTCAGTTCAGCCCTTCTCTCTCTCTCTTTATGCCAAAGGATGTGAGAGATGGATAGATAAATAGAAAGGGAGCTGTTGGCTGGAAGGGATAGAAGTAGTGACTCACAGAGCAGGGTATGTTACCTCAGTGCTGATTGGCCTGTAGCACAACGTGCTATTGGCTGGAAGGATTAGAAGAGCCAACCACAGAGCAGGATATCAGCTTTGCTAGTTGCTGATTGGCTTGTAACTCTGATGCTTTGCGAGGGAGTTTCCCCTCTTTTTTTGTGATAGATTTTGGTTTAATGTTTACTAATACTGTATATTCTTATAACCCAGTTATGTGAATTAATGGTACTTTCCCTAGTGTATTATATAATTTTAATGTGCATATGTATTTTTGTTCTCTCTCTCTCTCTTAGGGGTAACTTTATTAGTTTTCACACGTAGCTGTGAGCCATATATTTTTAAGGGTAATGTTGTAAGCTGACTTTGAGATATTACAGTGTTTTAGGATAATAGTTTAAGGTATATTTTTGTTTGAATGATTAAAATAAGCAGTTATAAGCATTTTAGTTTTAGGCATACTTTACTCAGTTTGCCCCTTGCTCTCTTTCCCTCCATGATGACAGCTATTGGCTGGAAGGAGCCAATCACACAGCAGGGTACCAGCTTTCCTTGATGCTGATTGGCTTGAAATAGGCAGTTATACATAAGCGTTTTTAGAGGGGGAGGGGGGTTCCAACATATCACGGATTTTTGGTATCCGCAGGTGGTTGTGGTCCCTAACCCCTGCAATACGGGCAGTTGACTGTATCACTTCTGACTGCAGCATTTGATTGCCTTTTCCAAATTCTTTCTTTTCTTGTGGTCTTATTGACTTTGGCAAGTACAGTTAGCTGAAAATACATGCATTACCTTTTCTAAGATTATCTTACTCTTCATTATCTTTTGATTTACTCATACCTCATGTATCGCATCCTTAGCCATTTCATCACTGACCAGTATACATATCAATTTTATCTTGTTTCATCACCACTTCACTGGAATTTATATTTCTCCTCATTACTGCAGATGGATTTTATGCCAGCTTGTATATACTTTAATTCCTAAACATTACAATTGTCCGCTTTTCTTCATACCATTTCTACAACCTTTTGTGTTGTTTTTATTTCCCCTTGTTCCTATGTTTATCATCTTTCTTGAAATTTTAACTTTGTATTTACACTTGCTCCCACATTTGTAGTATCTTGATATCTTCCTTGAACTTTTCATACTCCTCACTTTCTTTCAGGCTGTCAGGTACTGGGATCCATTTCATTTTGAGAACTCACTTTCAATGCAGAGCTGTTGCTTTTATGCAAGTTTGGTATTCCTTACTCATGAATCTGGGACACCCATTTTTCTCCAGGTTAGGGACTGGTAGTTGACTTGACATTAACTATCTCATTTTGGTTTTATAACCAGCAGGCTGGGAATTGTGATGAGTGTGGAATTTTCAGCTTTTTTTTTTTATTCTGTTTCTGTCCCAGTTCTCATGAGAAGAGGAATAAAAGCTAAGGGAACAAAACACCAGCCAAGCTGCCACTTTCCTCACTATTCTCCTGAGATTAACATCATTGTATCACCCTTTGATTTTGGAAATCTTCTAACTTTAAAAAGGCCACGTTATTGGTTGCTTTGGGTTAAGGTCCCACTTTTTGTCTTTCAACCCTTGCTTTTTGTTCATTAACCTTTAGGAAAAAACATTAAATCTGTGGATTACTGAGAGTAATGAAAGACCATTTAGAAAAAAAATTAATTTATTTGTAATATTTCTTTCTTTACAAAGGGTTTCTCAGACAGAAAATTGTTGAAAAGTAGAGAATGAAGATACACATATATACAGTACAAGATTTTCTTACAAGTAGCTAACAAAACAGGATATATACTAACAGTATTCTTGACATGGCAGTGAGCGACTTAGCTGACTTATTCAGATCGTTATAGACCAGAGGTGTTAATCAATATCCTTTCATAGGAAGACTTGAATCTTATTTGTCAACATTTTAACTTGTGTGATAAATGAAAGTCTTGTAATTGCCTCCATTTATTAACAAAAACTATCTAATATGTCTGGCTTTGCATAGTTGCTTTAGCCATGATCGATATTCAGATACAATTTATTGCAGTACACTCATCCTTATAGTGCAGGATGTGTTGCAAAGACTAAGATTTTTGATGTGGAAGGTGTACTGCAGTATTGTAATTCATTCCTTACATTGGAGAGGTACTCTGTAGTAATGGTTATTCCATACTGTAACATTTTATTATATCCTACACATATAAATACAATTTTAGAAGCTTTAGATGTTACATAAATTATTAAAAGACCATTCACTCTCCAAATTAGTAAGACATCTCTGTTTTAAGTCATTCTTTACAAATATTAGTAAATGAAGTACACTATTTTCTGTGAGGGATGACATTTAAGATATCATTAATGTATTTCTTAGATCAGGTTCATAGGTCTTTGCTAATCATTTTGCAATCAGCTACAAGCACATTTTTTCAAAGTTGAATTTCAGAAACACAAATTTACCTTCGTCTGAGTTCATTAATCACTTCTAAGTTCATGATACTTGAAGCATTAGATTTTATTTACTTACACATGGAGTGCTTAATTTTAATACAAGAGTACTAACTTTGTGGTATTGTGCCAATAATTAGAATAGATAAGCAAAATTATTCTAAGATTTGCCAGTAAAGGAGGGAAAGACACCAGGTAAGTGGGTTTACTCTTCCTTTGTTACATACAAAAAACTTTAGTTCTTGAGTATTAACAGATAACTTTGCAAAAATGTGTAATTTTTTCTATGTGACCTTTTCAAATAAACAGCATACAGTACAATCATTATTCAGGGAACTTAATTGTAAATGTTGGGTGATCGCGGGAAAAGGTACCTATGTTATAGACAGAAAAAGTACCTCAATGAGGACTGTAATGGATAATTATATCAGATATGTCACACATTGCATTTTCTATATGGCAAAAATGTTTTCATATCCTAAGTAGACAGGAACTGGTATTATAGTATAAACAATCTAGATACTATTTTTTATCACAGATGCCTGCAATCATTAGAGACTTGTCTAACTGATATCCATGATAAAAGGTTATTCATCAGCACCTCATTTACTTAAATACATGGACAACACAAATTTATACAATTAAGGAAATATACTTAAAATGCAAAAATTAAATAGCTAGTATTCATTGTATGTTGGACTGACTAAAAGCGACAGTATGAGCGAAAGAATTAGAATGTGTGATCTTTTGCCATCAAAAACTAGGATTTTTATTTACCAATGAAGAAGTATGAATCATCCTCTCTGCGTGGAAATGGAGGCTGTTCATACTCGGGTGGTGGAGTAGGTATTGGACTACCACCTCTCTTTCTCATGCAGGTGTTACAGCGACTAACTCTAGTTTTTAGGTCCCCGGCTTTAAGTGTTTGTTGTCTTGGCTTTCTGAACTGCTGCTCAATTTCAATGGTGGCAAGCCAATAGGAGAATGCAGAGGGGAATAAATTACATCGACCATGGCCAGTGCACTCAATGAATGGACTAGCCCTGAAATCTTCCAGACAAGATCCTGGCGAGATTAATGACTGCCCTGAACCTTCAGCTCCTGAGTCAGTGTGCTGCACAGTGAGAGAAAAATATAAAATCTGTAGCCATATTTTGCGTAAAGTAACTTGAGTAACTGTAAGGTACACTCTGAAAGAAATAACAATCTTCTTTTCTCTTTTCACTTAAGAAATGATTTGATTTAGGAATGTAACCAGTTGTACCATAAAATAATTATACATGTTAAACTTGATGCAAGCTTGAAAGATGTACCTGAAAAAGTGATAAAAATGCCAGTAGTATATCCATTTCTTTGAGATATGGCCCAGTATCCTAGAAAATTCGAAGTGCTGCCCAAATTTTTCTTTCAATTTCAAATCCTCTACATATGATGATGAGGAAAATATTTTTTAGGTAATCATTGCAATGGCTGACGTGTTTTTCAACTAAGGAGTCTTCTGGCTTTGAACACAAAATACACTCAGCAGCAGCATGATATTAATTGGTGCTCTTCCACACAAAATGATTGTTTCACATTAAAGAGAGAAAAATGATTTGTTTTGAACAAATTTTGGAAGTAACTGACAGGACTGAATGAAAATAAAGATGGTGAGTGTGAAGACAGGCTTTACCTCTCAATTATGAACAGTTTTTTTATAAAAAAAAAATGTTCAAGTCTTACGTACAATTTAAATGGCTGTTCTTCAAAGGAGCAAAGTATCAAGGTTTTGTATTTTGTTTAAAATTTTTGGTTATGGTTACTCACGATTAACAGTCTAAACAGATGAAGCCTGTGGGAAAGTAAAGTTGTAAAAATACTTCTTAATCTGTGACTGCATAAAGCACTGGATCAATATAATAAGTGTAGCCAATAAAACTGTAAATAGATTCACCTCTGTAATGTAAACAAGCCCTAATGATAGTATTTCGGTAGTTTAATTTTCAGTGCATTCTGGTCCCATACATTGTATTATGATTTTTAATTACTTCAAAAAAAAAACTAACCATGATAAATGAATATCCAATCCAGAGTGACTCCCAGCCTGGTGGACAATCAGGAATATCAAGTGTTTGACTGTGAACTGCAATCACCAGTGACGGAGCTTCACATACAACGCACCTGTTGGGATAAAATTTTTACAATGGAGTGTAACATGAGGAAGATATGTAAAAATGCATTATTTTAAGAGCACAGAGAAAATATTGTAATTGCACTATTTCTAGTTTTGTATGTAACAATATTGATAAGCATTTCCTACTTAGATATATATTTTTCAATATCTGGTCCTGTAATTGGTGTCATCATCATTGGCATGGGTTCTGTTGTTGAAAGCCAGTAGGAGTAATCATTTCTTTGCGAGTAATCGCACACGTTATTCAAGTTACAGAAGAGGTATGGCATAGTGCTGAATCTCCTAAGGCAACTGCCAGGAGCCCCTGAAAATGAAGAGAAATCTTAGCTCACTGGTAGGTTTTTCTAAATACTAATGCATAACAAAAATTAAAATATTGTAATCAACATTCTTAATGGATTTATTTTAAAAATGTTATTTTCCTTAAGGTGAAATTCAGAGATTTCTCTTGATGTTATCTACATTTTTCCTACTGAACTGAAAATTTAAATTTTCAGTACAGGAATACAAACCACTGCCTTTTATAGTAGGAGATATCCATCAGCATAAACTGAGACTTGTTGAACGGGGTAACAAGGTAGTTAACTGGTGGTGAAAGACAAACAAGGCGTTCCTGAGAAAAGGGAAGAAATATTCCTCCTCTTTATTCCCATCCTTGTCATTGTTGTCATCTTTGAGATCATCTTTATCTTCCTCCTTGTCGTGACTTGCTTCTTCCAAATCACTGGAGTGTGATCACTAAATCTGTGGCATGGCTGTTGCCTTTGCGCATGAGCTCTTAGAAGTGAGACTGCTCCCTCCTCATCCTCCCCTGTGCATCCTAGGGCTCACACTGAGATGGATCTGTGCATCCCTCTTGCCCTTCCTGTACTTTGGGTAGACTCCTCCTTCATCTGAAAAGTTGCAAAGGGTGGACTTCCACAACCTGTTTGCTCTGTGCATATGCCAAGCCTCCAGACTATGCATGCCCTAGCACCAGGTCATGTTACTCCTCACTGGATGTTGGGTTGTTGGTTACATATGCTTGACCTCTATTTGAGTACAGTACTGGGAGGATTGGGTCATCTGCAGTCATGTTACACTCAGATCAAGATAGACTTTTAAATGACTGTGACTTTTACCTCTTGATAGCCTCCCTAGGAAGTAACCACTTCCATTCGGTTGGGAACTTAAAGAAGGAGTCACGAAGGTTGGCTCAAGAGTCAAAACAATTATTCTAAATGCTGTGATTGTATTCTGCTTGTGGTGTTAACTTTCTGATATATGCATCTGGGAATTCCTGTTGTCCAACAATCAAACATACAGTTTCCTTACAACCATGCAGAATGCTTTAGTGGCATGATTCACAGCTTCCACGTTTGAAACGATAATCACAATCCATTTGTTACAAAATGAAGGATAGACATGAACTGAGGGCAGGAAGCAATTACATATTTCACCATCAAACAATTACATTCTCACTCTCTTTCCTCAAGGGAAGAAGAGGCCCCGGATTGGTGCTAAGGCTCCATGGTACCTCTTTCAGTAGTGAAAAGAAGAGTGTGAGTCCCACGTTCTCTATTTCACCATCTTTATATTTTTTCAGCCATTAGAACGAGTGAAGTGATATGTAGCCAAACCTTTGTTTGAGGTTAGGCATTCAGGTTCTTGGTTTGGGAAGAAATCAGCATCCCTAAACTCAGACCATTATCCCAGCTCTACCTTTCTCTTCCAGCTATGGCTGATATGAGGGAAAGGAAAAGAATGGGTCAGGAAGGTAACTATGTAACTGTCCACTTATTTCAGCTACCACATTTAAGAGGGATGCTTGTCTTGCCATCTTAACTTCTCCAAAATCTCAAGCCTTGCATGCAGGGTGTACAGAGATGATGGAGAAAGGGGCTAGAAGTTGTAAGGGACCAACCTTTAGTTTTTACAAACCTCCAGTATTTACAGATACCTTTCTTGAGTGAGAGGGCCGCTGGGACTAGAGTTATGCCTCTGAACTCCAACTATTATGGAGTGTGCTGCTTACTACCTTTAGATGGAATGGCAAAAGTTGTGCAACAGTTCATAATATGAAATGACTTCGTGCTTACAGTTCCAAGAAACGTGTACTTGCGAGTACCTGTCAATCAGAACTCTGTTTTCTGTTCTTGTCTGCTACAGTGCCATCACATTCAGAGCTTTCACGCTGAAGACACAGCTCTACTGGGGGTTATTAGACCCCCCCAAGTCTTCTTACTTCTGCAATGTTTACACTACAAGTGTTACCCAGAGTGGGTTTCTCCCAGGCCTCTGGTCCCTGAAAGAGTCCTACTTCCTTCTAACAAACAGAGCAAATGGATAAAACCTGAATCTATGCCCAGTTAGCAGCCAAGTACCTGGGTATGTTTGTAGGATGGCATACTTAGGGAGGTATGGTGTCAATTTCTGTCCTGGCAAGAACAATCAGATTGGCTTTGGCATGTTATCCTTGACCACCAGTTGTCTTATAGGGGTAGATTCCTGCTCTCTCTTTGGCTCTCGGCTACTGCCCCTGTCTCCTGGTGCAACTCATACAAGTGCTAATGCTGTGACAGGATGACGAACCCCATAGGGGGAGTTGTACGAGCTCTCCCTCCTCCCAAAATTCATTTGTTTCAGAATTGTTAAGGGGGGGTTGTTTCTTCTGGATTTAGAACAAGCCTTATTTTGAGGTCAGTGTTGCTTCTCTGCAGGTTTCTGAGAACAGCTGATGGGTTACTTGGTAGTGCTTTTGTCCAGCACAACCATAAGATTACCTTCCAGAGCAGAATGGAGAACTTTCTCTTTCTCTGCATGGCCACATCTTCATATGCATGTGTGGGCAGTTCACCATACTGTTGGGCTGTCTGCTTTTTGGGATCAGGCTGGCAACCTAGCCCAGTGGTTGGGGGTCAGTTTGGTATGGAGTGGTTCTTACTCCCTCAAATGGCTGCTATTCCCATTTGATACTGAGGTTTTCCCCCATGTTTGATCTCATAGTTTCCATGCTGAACTTAACTTTTCAGTATTTTGTTCTGTCCCATTCCTTGAAATAATGGAAGTTCAAGGAAGTTAAATTTCATTACTCTGGGAATGATCTGGGTTCTACAATTTCTGTTTGGATAGACTTACTCGAGGATGAATACAGATTGACTGGACTTAATCTCTCTTCCCCTATTTCCAATCTGGATCTGCATCAAGGTTGAAGTATAAGCTGGGCTGGGCTAGATACAGGTACCTGCAATTTGAGCATCCAGTCTCAGCATAGTGTCTCTTAAGGTGCATCTCCTTCTGTTCTCCCTTTTAAAAGTGGGCCGGGGATGGTCTTTGGTCTGACTAGGACCAGCTGCCTTCTGCCTTGAATTTCCCTAAGGGGATGTCATGTTTCTTCCTCAACTGAGTACCATCTTGTAATGAAGGGTATTCTGGCAGAGGGTCTGCTGCTCTGATCAATGATTTTACCAAACTGAGTGAGGGTTACAAGTCATGTCATCCCCTGATTGCACATGCAGCTGGAAGCATGACATTCCTGGGTGGTGTTCAGTTCAGTCAGTTGATAGGTATTGCTTCCCACCTAATAGAAGGTCTCCTATTGTAAATGGCAATGGTTTGTATTCCCATTGAAACAAAAAATATCCTTATAAAGTGATTGTATTTTTCCTAGGTGTAAAAACCAGAGTTTTTTATACAGTTAAACCCACCTCAACTCCCCTGCTTGGTCTTATGGCCGAGGAAAGCGGCTAATGTTGGTGAGTGAGGGGTATTCCCCACTCATTCCCCTTAACCACCAGTTTAGTTCAATGAACATCCTAGCCTGTGCTGAAGGATTTTCCTATTATAAAAGCTCTGGTTTGTATACCCAGGAAAAATACATAGTATTTTAAAATTTGGTATTATTTTAAACAATTTCAAATATTGACCTCATGTACACTAAAAAAGAAATAATGTGAATATTATGGAAAAAATTCACATATAAGTCTCTGGGTTTAAGATTTAGATGCATTTCACTATGGCTACTTATAAAAGGAAATAATCTCAAACTAAAGGGGTATGTTCCAAGAAGTTGCGTCCATCTATCCTTTGATCGTATATTGATATATCTCCCAAGTCAAATGAAACTGAGTATATTCTGAAATACTTTCAGCAGATAAAATATAAATCTGCTGCAAAAATATCTGATTAGGAATACTTTAAAAGAAAATAAAACTATTCAGAAGGCAAGTAGAGTTCATTCCAAGGGGTATTAACCCAACCCAAGCTTATTATCTATCTGGCTAGTGATGATGGGATACCTAAATTCTTTTAGATTATTAAATATATAAATTTTCGAAGGAAAATTGTTTAGGATTATTTGTAAAAAGAAAAAAAAAATTTTGGTATTCATTGCAAAATAGAAGCTATAAAAAATTAGTTTCAAGAAATTTGTATGAAATCACCAAAGATTAACTTGTGAAAAGTTTCCATTAAATTGCATCAATTCAAAATAACAGGTTGCATAAATGATAGTTATTAAATGTTATATTTATAACTTTTAAATGGAAAAATATGAAAAAAAAAAGAAAACCTTACCAAGGTCCTGACCATGGGCTCTGTGATTACCCATCACATGTAGAAGAGAGTAACCTTCCCACATCACATTTGTACCAGCTGGACAAGATGGTGTGAAAGATTCTTGAGAATGGCGAGTGACCATGTAACCCCTTGACTTTGGTGGTGGACCAGGTGGAGCTGGGACACCTGGTGAGCCATCCAGTCCTGTTGAACACAATAATTATTAAAATCTGAATGTATGAAATACCAGTACAGAAATGATGGCTATGAGCAACATAAAACTATAGATACTTATGTCAAGATAGAGGAATATGTTAAGGCCCAAGATACAAGATATTAGTGGTATGAAAGTATTCACGCGTGTCAACAGATGTTACGTCATGATTTATATCCAGGTAACAAGCCACATAAGCAGTCTAATAAGCTCTGTTCTGGCAAATGCATATGTGGAGTGCTGTAATATTAAACCCCTTTTGGTTGAAGTATAGGGATGGCATATTGACATTTTGGAATTTAATCTATGGAGATTTTAATACGTTCTCTGTTCTCTACCATAATAGACAGCCTTCCACCAAGTATCCCTGTAGGGGGTTAGTGCCATCAGTGCACCTCGTGGTGTACTGTAGGCATATTACAGTGTCCCTTCGGCCCTCAGCTGCAACCTCTCTCATTTATTTTAGTACTTTACCTCTGTTCATATTCTCTTTCTTCCATCTGACTTTCCATCTTCTCTAAATGACTTCATAGGTCCCAGCGCTTGGCCTTTGGGCTAGATTCTATTTTATATTTTATTCTGTTCTACCAAGTATCAAATTTCAAATAGAATGGAGAAAGGAAACAGGAATTCCTCTCCTGATAGTTAGGAATATCACAAATTTACAGTACAGCACTGTAAATAGAAAGCCCACTTTCTTTATGAAGTGCATTAATTACAGTTATGCTATTTCTGTAAAAGTTGGACTGGCAAGTAGCTTATTTTTTACATACACTAGGGATCTGTTTCCTTGAGTTTAAGGATATGGAATTATTTTTCCTTAATGGGGCAGACCAAATGTTAACAACATTTAAGCCAAATGCACCTACCAGACCAGCGCATTTAACTTAGAAAAAAATGTTCTACTTGACTTACAAAGACAGGCTGTACTCCTTTCTTTCCCTACTGCAAGAAGAGCGGTTAAACTCTGTAGGCTATTATTATTAATAGATTGTACCTGGTCAACCCAACAGAAGGGGGTGTCCATTACCGTGTGCCTTTTGGACATACTGCAGACAGTACTGAAGGCTCTTTACATTATCCCTTTGGCTCCAACTGCAATGATTTCTGTTCTTTACTTTCCATACTCTTTTTGGTTTCTTCCTACTTGGCTGTCCAACTTCTATTGCCTAACCATTCCTCAATTTTCACCTCAGTTAAGAACAAATTCAGGTGAGCCCTGAGTGTCTTGAAATGTGACTTGGTAGTATCGTTAAAGTACGAAAATGATTTAGTAGCAGCCACATCAGGCAACTCAAATGACATGCTCTTTTAATACAGCTGTATTTTGTTTTACTTAGGAACAGAAATCTGTGAGGTACCACCAAAAACTGTCCTACATAATTTTTTCTGTCAGCCATACGTGCATCCTCATATCAAACGTATGCTGTATAAGCTTTCTACCACCAAGCTCTGAATGATCAGCAAATCAAGTGCGGTATGAAATAAGGTGACTAAACAAAAAATTTCACTTGTGAATTACCAGAATTAAAACACTAATTTTTTCCTACTTAAAGTTAGTAAGTTAGAAAATACTGTAATTTCTTCCTACTTTGAAAAAAGTTTTTACGTTACCTGGTTTTCCAGGAGTACCACTTCGACCATCAAATCCACGATCACCTCTAATACCTCTGGGTCCTGGCTGCCCAGTAGGCCCTGGTCTACCTGCATCACCAATAGCACCTTTTCTTCCCTTCAATCCATCACGCCCAGGCTTACCCATAAATCCAGAAGGTCCAAGACCACCTGGAAGAAAAGTGTTTTAAAGTGGAAGAAAACTTTTGATGTACTATTAAAAAAACCACTCTGCAGTATTATGAAAAATATAACTGATTGCTCACTGCTGCATAAACTACATTCTGGATATATTGGTGATAGTTCATATATTTGAAAAAGATAAAAAGTAGCCATTTATTTTCATACCACTGGGTAAAATAAGCACTTATCAAAAAAGTGAAAAGAACAGAGTCACTCTTCTGTTCTAATGTTTCTAAATTTCGTCCTACTTGAAAGAATTTGCTTCATTTACTTTTTACTGTACTGTATAAGAACATAAAAAGAGCTTCATAAAATCTCTAATTATAATAAACATTTTGTTTGTAAAGAGGCAAACATAACCATTTTACCTACCAGGGTTACCAACATCACCTCGTAGACCTGGAGGGCCAGGGAAACCTGGACTTCCTATTCTACCTGGGGATCCAGGGGTACCCTAAAATATTTAAAAAATACAACTATCAATAGAAATAAAATCTCAAGCAACAAGAGTAGTCAAACAGTAATATTGCCTTTAGTTGTGAAAAAATCCACAGTTGGAAGCTTTCAGTACAAATCAACACTGCTCAGAAATTTGAATAAAATTATCCAAATCATGACCACCAGAACAAGGTAATTACCATATAACATTAGCACATTCTTAACTTCAAAAGGCTAACATGTTAGCTAATTACCATATAACATTAGTACATTCTTAACTTCAAAGTTGTCAATAAGTATCATTTGTTGTGGGTAGGGAATTGGTAGCCTACTGCCCAATTCCAAACATACTTTACAGCTGCACAATTTATTAAGCATGCATGAACAAAATACTCCCCTACTGTTCCTAGCTGCAAACCTTTTCATTCCTTTTATCATACCTACATTGATATTTTCTTTCTTATATCTTTCTTTCTGCCCTCTCCTATCAATTGTTTCTTAGTGTAACTGAGATTTTCCTCCTATATTACATCTTTCAAACCTTTCTACTTTGTTTCCCTTTCAGCACTGAATATCCCATAGGTCCCAGCACTTGGCCTTTAACCTAAATTATACATTTCTTTCCATTCCATTCCATTCCATCCCCTGTTGCTAATTAGCGTGAATGTTGCACATAACCTCAAAAATGAACAGCCAGAGGCTGATATTTAACATATGAACATCATCATCATTGCCTACAACCTCTTAGAAATAACGCCATTCATGTTTTTCATATACTTTTGTGTCCACATCTCTACATATTTCCAGCTTCCCATTTCAGTTCTAATCTAAGTAGGTTTGGGTCTTTCAACTCTTCTTGTGCCCTTAGGAGCCAGGTAGACATCATACAGGTGATATCTATGGTTTAACAGGTGAAGTCAAGTACCTCAAGATTCAATAGGCAATCACCCTGCCCTGTTGGACTTTATAAAGGCTTAATCTTAACCACAAATTACTGATTTTGGAGAAATTTGTGGTTGATGATAATTGCAAAAATGTATATTAACTAACTAGCACATCTGTATTAATGCTGTGGGATGGTGGAGGATTCCCTTAATCTGACAGATTGTAAGAGTTAGGCTAAGGTGACAGTGAACAAATCTTGGGTGTACAGCTCAACGCACAAAACCAGATGATTCTTCGGGACCATAGAAATAATTCTCAATGCTTGTCGCATGAATGTGGGAAGGAATCCTTGGGACTTTTGATTCATGGTCTTACCCCTCCAAGGACGGGTAGCTGGGTTATACTTTCAGCAGAAAAAATGCATTATTGCATATTTTTGGCATATTCATAGAGAATTTCAAGTTTGCTTTTTTCAGATTCCTCCCATGCATAGTGATCCTTAAAGCTAAATTGTGTTTAGTGACTTTGCTTCAAGACTTGGAATGATAGTTAATCCCTCAACATACCTGTAGTTTTTAACCATTGATGTAAAAATATATTCAGTAAGAACTGCAACTTGTAGCTCACCTTCAATCCGAAAGCCCCAGGAATACCAGATCGACCTGGATCTCCAGCATCCCCAATATCACCTGCAAGTCCTTGAAGTCCAATAAATCCTGGTTCACCCTGAGATCCTTTCAATCCTCTATCACCAGGGGGTTGAGTAAAACCACGTGGCCCGGGTTCACCAGGAAGTCCCTTCAAACTTCAAACAGAAAAAAAATAATACAATAACTTATTTCCAACTAAAATTACTAAAATATAACTTCAATGATTAATATTAAAGGATCTCTTTAAAGCCTGCTTTTTTCAAAAATAACAAAAGAAAATGATGTTACGTCTACTTTTGATTTTAATTACCAAGTGACATTTTCTACATATGCTTGATGTTTTGATTATACGACAGGTCATGTGTATGAGCAGAGTAACATGGTCAAAGCAGAATACAGAAAAATGATATCCTACCCAGGTAGACCAGGAAACCCAGGCTCACCTGGGAACCCACTTCTAAATCCTGGATCACCTACTGGTCCTCGTCGTCCTGCCAAACCAGGGATACCATTTCTTCCAGGAGGACCAGGGAAACCTATAGCAGTAAAAATTGATTAGATCAGAGTTAGTAGCACTGCAGACCACTCACTACCTTCCTGTAGCATATTTTTTAAAATGCAATGTTTACAACATTCACTTCTGTTGTTTTTCAGTTATGACTCGTAGCAAATTGTCCATAATGATAATGACATAAAAAATTATCCCTAACAATTTTGAGAAAAATTCCAGCAATAGTAGTTATTTTAAGGGTCTTCATGGACAACATATATAATATAGTTAGCTTTTCCACTCTCACTTTCCCCTCCCAAGGATAAACTGAGTCCTCGTTTAAAGAAAGAAAAAAAAAAAGATCTTAAAGCTTCCTTAATACTTGCAGATACGCAGAAATGATCTTGTGCTTTAAACTTTTACTAAAATGTTCACTAACGCTATTACCTAATCTAATTTTAACACAGGCAGAAATCAATTCTGGTTAAGCATTTATTATACAGTCTCTTGTAAACAGGCACTCCTTGAAAATATAACGGTTGCATTCTATTTTACCTACTTACCAGAATCCCCAGGATCACCGTTCAATCTTGGAGAGCTTAATCCTGGCAGACCCTTACTGCCAGCTGGTCCATCAGGGCCAAAGTCTCCAGGCTGACCCTTCTGGCCATGGCGGCCTGGTTGACCAACTTTTCCAGGACGACCTTCCATTCCCGTTTCACCCGGCTCTCCTTTTCTGCTTGGTAACCCTACAGTTTAGAAAGAATTGAACCTTTAATCAATGAACTTCAAGTCAAGGGTGAAATATTTATTTTATAAAATAACTGGAACTCTAAATCATATAGCATCTCAAAAATAACTCATTTCTCTATTCATTGACGTTTACAGTATTTGCTAATTAGAAACGAACAAAAGATTTATTTTGAAAAACAGCTTGTAAGCTCTTATGATGGAATAAAAGAAGCAAGTAACAACATAGCAAATAAATACTGTATACACAAATTAAAGACTTAAGATAATATAATGTATCTTGTAAAAACAGATTGGTGCTTTTATAAGAGAAATCAATCAAAAAATACGACAATACTACAGTACTGTCATTATCTATTAGACAGTTCAGGACTCCCCTTCAGAGTTAAAGATAGGATTTTATTGTTCCATCTTACATCAGTGTTTACTGTGTCTTCGTGATAACTATTATAAGGCTAACCACAAACATTAAATGGGCCTTATACAACTCTTCATTTACCTTTAGAGCAAATAACCTTAAAAATACAGATGAGTAATGCACTCAGTATCAATGGTATTTAAATATTTCCAAACCTTGAATAGACTAATGTGATATTTGATAATTTCACAGAACACAGGAGATACGTGGATGTAGTATATACATTAATTTTTCACATTACTCATTGAAGGGGGAGCGAGGTTCAAATGAATTAGTCTATGATTAAAGACATTAGTAACTGAATTAATGTAAGAATCCAGGCCTTTCCAAGTTGAAATACACCCCAGGGGACTGTTCCTTGACCTCAAAATGACTTAAGCAGTCTGATTCATTATGAGAAGTACTGTATTATGCAAGGTGACTTGGGAAAACAGGCTTCATATACCATTGCCTTTTACTAACAACTTCTGCCATGGTTCCAGACCTCCTATGGTAAAATTTTTATACAAATCCACATATTTTTTCTGTATTCCTCTTAACAAACAGCGAGACGGGCAAGCAAGTAAACATCTTAAACCAAAAACATAACCTCCTTGGCAGAGCTAAATATACCATGACTGAAAAATGAATAAAGGAAGAGTGGTGTCAGTTCAGATTAAAGGGACAAAGTTGTATTCGGCATAAATGGAAACAGAGAATATTTAGGAGGGAGCCAAAAGAAATGTGTTGTCAAGGGTGCGGAGGATCTTTGGCGATGAGGATAATTTGTTAAGAGCGGTTAAAATGATTTTACGATGAAAGTACTCTACAGCTTGTATTAGCATTGCAGATGGGAGAATGACTGGTCTGGTACAAAAGCAGATCACAAAACAAGGTTTATTATTTCTCTATGCCAGTCTTTTTAATATTTTTATGGATGGAGTCATGAAAGAAGTTGGGGAATGAGTAGCTGTTAGTGTTGGTCTATGGCTGATGTTTGTTGACAATGTGTTAAGTTATACACCAACTCTCCTAAATGGAAAATCTGCTGTAAAAGCTGATAATGATGATGATGATACAGTAACTGTATTAAATGGTGACAATGAAGAAAAGTTGCAGAGTCGGGTGCAAGTATGAGAGGTGAAAGGTGATGTTAGCAAAAATAAGTTAACTGGTACATGGAAGCTAGGATGATGGGACAATGAATATTAATATAATGGAAATAAAATGATTGATTATACACTGTATTCGTATTTGCAAGTACTGTACTGTAAATGCAATAGATGACTAAAATGAAAAGTGGTGAATACTGTAACAAAATAGGTGAAGAAAGAAAATTAGCAGTGTTTTTGCAAAAAGTAGAAAGGGAGAGGTGTCGTCTGTGGAAGCAAAAGTTGGAGTGTATGCAGTGAGTGCTGAATCATCTCTACTTTATGCTAGGGAAATGTAAATACTGAGTACAAATAGAAATAGAGTAAGGTGAAAGCTGCCAAATTTAATTATTTTCAGAGTGTACTTGAAAAAAAAAATGTTGAAATAGTTAAAAATGTGGAAATATGAAAATACAAAGTTAGCAATTGGTGAAAACATAGATAGGTGTATTTTGAGATTGACTGGTCAAGTGAAAAATATGGATGATGACGCTGAAAACATCTATGCTGTCACTAATGCTTGATGGCAATGGTACAGGTTGCAATGCTAAAATTAAAAACTAGTTTCTCATGTACTAACCTGGAGGACCAATTAATCCCCTACTTCCAGGATCACCCCTTTGTCCAGGAAGCCCTGGACGGCCAATGAAACCTGCAAGTCCTTGGTTTCCAATTTCACCCTGAAACAGAGAAACGAAAAAAGATTGTAATCTTACTCTTGTGGAAAATTCCTTTGCTCTAAGTAGTTTCTCCAAGTAATGTACCAACTCATATTTATAAATAACTTTATATGCACAGTATGAAGTTTCTAATTTCCTCCTTGTTTCCTCTATGAATTCATTCATACTACCAATATCCTCCAAGACTGGAAAAATTTTATTGAGTAAACTTTCTATTTGGCTGGAACACCAACAGAAGCAAACAGAGATCATGGCGATAGGGAAGGAAGCAAGTGAAGAAGTTGTAGAGCCAAGAAAGTGGACTACATGAAGGAGAGGCTTGAAAACCAACAGGACCAAAACACAAGGTACACTGACTGGGATGTAAGAAAATGAAACAGCAGCCAAGAATGTGGCCATGTGGATGCTGTGGCAAAAGTACAGGGCAAACCCTCTCCTCGTCTGGTTGGCAACATGACCTCATGCTGGTACTTGGGATGTGGGTTCGAATCCTGCTACCAGGCATCAGAATTTACTTCATATTTCTTGTATATGGATCTAAATCTTTGTAGTGACAAGTGTATAAAAAAATTACAAAGAATTTGAGAAGTTAAGAGGGCATTGTGGCTATTACAACTACACTGTACTATATACCCAATGTAGCAGATGGTAATACAATATCTTCTTCAAACTGCAAAATATACATAGGATAACAGATTTTTGATGCCAAAAATGCATAAGAGCAGCAAATATTGAAGAAAGGGGGTGGAACACCAAGTTTTGGTGTACAAGAGGTGGAATATTTCTATTACCTTTGGAACATGCCAGGGAGTAAACCAAGATTTGAGAGGGCAGAAAGAATAACAGTAGCAAGAGGGGAATTGCTGGACTACCGATGAACAAAAGTATCTCACTAGTAATTACATAAAAAAAACTTGTGATGGACACACTTGCGTGCAATAGAGGCAGGGGCACTGACAAAGAAAATGGATCTTTTAAAAACCTGTGACCAAAATGCTGGGATTCAATAAATGAGTGCAGTAGGGAGACCATATTATGAATGATACACAACAAATGGATGTGGTGTCCAGCTAATGAGAAATACACCAAGACCTTAAGAAGGATTAGAAAAGCAGCGGATATAGAATCAGTAGGAAGAAAACTTGTAGGAGGCCCATGAAGTCATGGATAAAATTATTAGATGAAGACCTAGATCATGGTGAAATTCAGGTGGAATGTGCACATGATGAAAGTGACTTAAGAGAACTCAAGTCACAGCTAATCCAACAACAGGATAAATTAACATAAAAACATATATGTTGATGTCGATGGCTGTCTGGAATTGTGAAGATTTACAGTATTAATTTAATATGGTCTATGTCCTTGTCAGCTTCTTATCTTGTCATTTTGTCACTTGCCTGGTGACACCAATAATTTCCTCAAGCTCTCCTGGTTGCTGTTACTGCTACCCAGGAAATGATAACTTACCAAGAAGGTAGTGCCTCTTTGGATGCAGTAGTTCTAATACCTGTCTCCTGATACCTTCATACCCATTCTAGACGGAAACAAAATTCTCTCTGTACTAGTAAAATTACCTCATCTCTCTCAAGAGTGAAGCCCCGTAAGTATTTTACTGTCAGTAAAACGCTAAAATCTAATCATCCTTCTTTCTTTGAGACATCTGCACTGGGTGTCCATTTATATTGTCTGGAGTTTGAGTATAAAGTCTGCATCTTCTTTCTCAGTTTGCATCTCAAACCCTTTAACTTTCACTGCCATACAAGATTTATTTCCTTGCTTTTACTATATTATACACCCAAATTTTACTTATCAAACATATATCACTAAATAAAAATCATCATTACTCCAATTAAAAGTTGATAGTAAAAAATGGAAAATATCAATGGGAAAACTTGTCTTTGAAGGTCAGTTCCATTGGTTATAAGCTCAAACAAAGAAGCAAGTGTCATAACAGGAGAAATAGGGTCTTTTCAGTGAAGGTCTTACGTGCTACTGAACTACCACTTCTCGCTATTCGGAACTTGATATTTGCTGAACTGGCAGTAAAGACATCATTGAAGTAGCAGAGATGTACATCACATGAGCACAAAACTGTCATTTATGTATATTCAAACAACAATGTATACGTACACACTAAAAAGTACCTTAAAAAATTCATAACTAAAATGCATAAAGTCTTCTGATAAGTGGGACCTTTAACACCTGCTGTTTTCCTTATCTGTAGTAACTATTGCACAGGACTTTAAATTCTCTCATTTATCCCACTGTGAAAGTTCTGCTGCCATTATTACAAACTTCAGGCTGCAACCCATGCTTACACAGCACATAATTTAATCTTAAATTGATAGCAAAGTACATCACAGTTATTTCTGGCTTATGCATTTCAAGAGACGCAACAGTGTATGTTTACAAAACTGGTCTATAAAAATTACCTTAATTCCCTGAATACCTGGAAGACCATTGGCCCCTCTGTCTCCAGCAAAACCAGGTAATCCAGGTTCTCCTTTTGTAGCACCAAAGCTTATGCCCTGAGGACCTCGGTCACCATCTTGACCTCGTAACCCAGGGGGACCAAGTTTGCCAGGAAGACCAGGGGCTCCTACATCTCCAGGTAAACCTAAAAAAATAGAATATAGATAAAGAATATCTATTCATATACACATACTGTACTCAGTACAGTATAGGTTTTAGTGGACAAAATTGACACAACCTCTTACTAAGTAGTGTTCCAAATTAATCACCCTCCTTTAGGAACTAGGACTTGTTGGATCACATGTTGTTGTTCTTGATACATTCAAAGATTTCAGTAGACTGGCATATGATCTCTTCCCCAATCTCTTAGGTTAGAACTTTATCCCACAACCTCTTTCTCTCCTAACTTAATTCTAGTTTTGTGAGTGTTGCTATTTGTAATTATTCAGGTGCTGACTATTTTTGCTGTATGTTACTCATTTACAACTTTCCTCCATTAAATCAATCACTTTCAGAGCAAATCTTGTTCCAGCTGTTTACATACAGACAACTAATTGTCACCTTCCTCCTCTTTTCCGTCATCCCTCAACCTAAATCTCACTGATACTCAATTTTGTCTGGACAGTATCATAGAGCACAGATGAAACCCAGTGTTTTGCTTTTATATCTTTTTCACTACAGAGTCTAAGACTATGGAAAGGAAAACCTTTAGACCAATTGGTATTTTGGAACTTGGGGCTATATAGTAGCTACTTACTTTAGGAGAATTGCATTATGAGTCTCACTAACTCCACTTTTACCAATATGAGATGCAGAATGCACTTCTCTAATCTCTCCTCATTTTTTCTGTATTTTATTCATGAGAGACTTTCCTTAATGCTATGAATGAAACTGAATCACAAGCATTCCATCTGATTATAAAATTGCATCTAATTTCTATCATGAAGTCTAATGACAAGGCTCTCCTAACCATTAGAGATATACAAATTTCAAAATAATGTTATTTTCCATGAATACTAGTCTTATTTTACCAATACTTAATGCCAGAAAGCAATTAAGCACTTAACTGAGCACAGAATTTCAACAATAGACAAAAGGCTTCATGAATCAATGTTTCAGATAAATACTTTCTGCCACTATAAGGTGCCTTCCATTCTATTATGTTTATAGTTTAGTCAATGTTTTAGTAAGTCAAACAAACCAACACTGTAATCTGGTAATTGAAGGGGGTAGGAGGTGGGGAAATCCCAGTAAGATAGGAAGTTTGTATGTCTATACAACAGACAAACATTTTTACTTATTCATGTTGAATCAATATTTAGATGAGATGCAATGAAGTTATCATTATCATCTCTATCCAACTGGAATTAATAAACTGAAGGTAGGAAATAGTTACAGCATGCAATGTGCAAATAAAGTACTGGAGCTTCCAATTTATATTACAGTAAGACACTTTTCTTTTGATATCTAAAAGACTTTGATTTAGCAACTGAGTCCAAAGTAGCCACAATCCATACAACTAACTATAAAATTATTCTAGTTTGCTCCAGTAGTTACAGAAACCACCACTGTAACAACTGCTTAGTCTGCCCTTAATGCCTTGCTCAGAGTTTAGTTCATACTTTACTGCTAATATCTATCATGCCTGATACTCCTGTGCTTTTTTTTTCTGATATCCATGTCCTAATTGTTTATTAGCCCTGATAAGTTCTCATGTGTATGGAAGGAACTGACCCTATATCACTTCTAAACCAGGAGACCCAGTTTCAACCACCTGAAACCTTGCTAGCAGAAGAAACAGCTTAGTAGTTCTTGTCTGCTATGAGTGGCAAATGGTGATTTTTCTTTTAAAGAGTAAGGTTTGATATAGTACTGTATATACTTTTGTTTGCAAAGTAAAAATCTTATATAGCATTTTCTCTATCTTTCCTTGAGCTAGGGATTTATTTAGAAACCTGTTTTTTGATAACATAAAATTTGTAAGAGCAGATCTTGTACACCTCTGTCAACACCTTCCCATCAACATCAGCATTTTATGTTTTCATTGGAGTACTACTAGTTAAATTTTCTTAGGGATCCACTATACCTTCAGAGGGCACTTCTTCCATTCCCTGGTAAGCTTTCGACTTTTATAGGTGATTCCATTAAACAATAAGAGCATAAAGCATAGATAAAATTTCCAGATGGTTTGAGCTGCTGATTGACAACTGTGAATACAGTAATGACATAAAAGCCTGCCACACCAAGTACTTGCTTCCTAAACTGGCATCAATATGTCTTCCAATCAAGGAAGGTGAGTTAGCATTTGAACTTCAAAAAATGATGTTCTCTCTCTCTCTCTCTCTCTCTCAGATGCAAGAGACTAGCTACCAGGTCTAGTGGATGCACTAACCCTTTCCCCTAAGACATCAGTCACTTGAGATGACTAGCTTTTATCTTTTACAAGGCCAAACTAAATGGCATGGGGTGAAGGCTGTATATTATGTTAACTAAACATTTTGAACTCATAATCAGACCCTTACTGTAATTACACTATAGCTTAGTTTTAAGAAATACTTGTCAGTGCTTGAGAAGTTCATGAACCCAATACTAATTCTCATATACTGTATTCATAAAGCTGTCATACCTGAATCAGTCCATTCTGTCTTTCAAATACTATTGTCTCAAGGATTTTGGGTGATTTTACATATACTGTATTGTATACTGGTATATATATCTTTCTTAGATTTTAGGTGATTTTACACATACAGGCAGTCCCCTGTTTATGACGGGTTCTGTTTTTACGCCGTGTCGTAAACTGAAAATCATCGTAAACCGAAAAATTGTCGAAAATCATCAAAAACCTAAGAAAACTTTACTTTTAATGCTTTGGGTGTATTGAAAATTATGTAAACTGCAATTTTATTGAGTTTTTCAACAACAAAAAAGCTCCAAATTTTTATTATTCTGCCATTTTGGAGCCTTATTTTTTCCATCAGATCGGCGTACGACGTGTCGTAACCCCACAACATGCGTCGTAAACTGAGAAATAATTTCTGATGAATATATTTGAAAAGCATCGAAACCTCAGAATGTTGTAAGCTGGACCCGTCGTAAACCGGGGACTGTCTGTATTGCGAGAAATCATGAGCTGTATTGTACTTACCACGGTTGCCAAATCTGCCAGGCTCTCCAGGTGTTCCTTTGATTCCTGGTAAACCTTCAGCACCAGCAGGACCAACAAGTGTTCCACCATGTGGTCCAGGTAGTCCAAGAGTTCCAGGTTCACCAGGTTCTCCCCTTGTTCCTGGTATGCCCATCAGACCTGATTCTCCCTTTTATGAAGACAAAAAATAAAAATGATTTGTAACACATTCATGCATTTTACAACTTTGTTCAATTTTGTCCAGTTTTCAATCAAGTCCATGAGGCAGATATCTGCTGAAATACAGACACCTTCAAAGGCTGTTTGACTAATGAAGTATATTTATTTCAGAAGCCTGAAATTTTCAATCAAAATATGGTAAAATTAACAATTCGAAAATTAAAACCTTTTAAATTATAATTTTATTATTAGTCCACCAAATCCATGTCTGAAACTTTGAAACACATAATCTAAAGTACTGTAAAGTAAAATAATCTTCTGGCATAAAATTAGACTGCATCAAAATTACAAAAACAGCACACCAATAGAAACTTGACCTTAAGTTAATACCATCTTCGCAATGGAAAGGTTTTGGAAAGATATTACTGCTGATTAGTCATAACCGAAACAACATTAGTCATCAGTAACAGAAAAAAACAGAGTAAAGAAATAAAAGATGGAGGTAAAACTCCATTTTAACAAAAACAGTAACTTTAGAACTTTTTGTTTATAATTTTCTGCTTAACAAATGTATGCAGAGACAAAATGTTTCCAACAATAAATTGAAAACTCTATCAAGGATAAGAATACTTTACAAGGATCAGACACACATTATGAATATAGACCACACTGCTTTTCATTGTCCTTTTGCAGTGGAAGCTAATCTCACAAAAGAAAATGTACAGTATAACCAAATGGCAATAAGGAGAAATAATAAAGTGAAGTATGAATCTTCTGGGACCAAACCAGCCAGTTTTCAGCTATAAAAAATTAATTAGTTCCTGTAATACACAACTGTGAGTGCCATAATATAAAACTAACCTTTAAGGTTAATTTAACAATGAAGCTGAGGGCCAAAGGGATGCTGCAAAGAACTACTGTATTGCAGTAGTTCCATCTACAGTACCATGTACCAAGCTAGGCACACTGTGAATAGTATTCCCTTGCTGGGGGTCCTATTTAAAGTAAGATGACTTAGAATATACTGGCGGCAGTTAGTTCCAAGTGCCCTTCACTTTACTGCTGGTTTTTATTAGTCTAAATCTACACCATAGCCTTACTGTGTCTATGTAATCTTCAAGACACTACATAAGGAGAAGTCTTTGCATGTTTATCTGGCTGAGTGTGCATTCAGGTTCCACATGCCTCTGGTGGTGGACTGTCAATATTTGTGTGTCTAGTGCTTTAAACATAACCCAAAATCTTGATCCTGCAATTTTGTGACTAATTAGGCTTGTTTTCATCAACTTGATCGTCTTTCATGCAGAGTAGACTTATTTAATTGCAAGTACTGTACATATAAACAGGCCATCTCACCTGGAAATAAGACAAACTCCCTCTTTGGAGATTTGAACTGCTGACCTATGACTTAACAGGTCAGCAGTGCAAGTCTACTTGTCTCCAGAGGGAATAAAAGGAGTGGAATCTGATATGCTGTGGCATGTTCTTGAGAACATACAATTTTTCTATGATCTTCCAGGTCTTTGTACAGTGCTAATTGGCATCTTGCGATTTCAACATCAACCACCTTTCTGACTGACTACTCCTCACTCTTCCTCATCATGCTGAAACCATCTCATTCTTGAAGATCCAAATCTGTTTTATAATATCCAAACACCACATCACTCAACTTCATCTTCATTTAGGGTAAAATCTTCCTACGGAATGCAAACCATAAATACAAGCATTTTGTAAAAATAATATTTTTCATTCTTTCTTTGTTGTAAGTGTCCATGTCTCTACTGCTAAGAGATGCCTAGGTCTTAAAGATGCATCATAATGATTAGCTACTCTTCAATTTTAAAAACCAGTCTCAGAGATGGCAGAAATGTTGTACCTCCATCATGGGCTATTCATGCCTCCTTCACTTGATCCTCTTCTTTCTATCCACTGTTAGCTCTTCTCATTCATGACCTTTGTAATCTTGGGCATCTGTGGCATTATTACCTGTCCACCCAAAATATAGTACAGTATATGTACTGTACTAAAATAAATTCCTACAGTCTTGTCTTCAGCAGCCACATGGCCACTTTCAAGACTACACATTTTCTTTGCTTCCTATTTGGTCAACACACTCTTGGTTGTGCTGACACCAATTATTACTCTCCTCTTTTTCATTTCACATTCCCATCTTTTAAATATTTTAATGAACCCTTCCTTTTATTTTGTTGTTGATACAGTAGCTCCCAGGATCACCATATCTGCACTGCTTTGTAGTCTCTTCCATTCATTTGATGACCTTATGGGCTTGGTGATGATCCTTGACTTACAGCAACATCTTTATTCACAAGTATTATTACATGACCCACAAGTTTCTGTTACCACCTACCTTCGTGACACCCATCTAACTGCAAACATGATAAAACTTCATTGTTTCTGCAGGATACTAACCTGTATTTGCCACATTATAAAGATTGTTTTTGTAGCTGATTTTCTTGCATGAAACCATACTGACAGTATAGCCTACAATCTTGCTAGAAAAAACCCAGTAAAATATTTAACACCCTTTTCAGTCCTCAGAACTTTTGGGTTTATGTGTTCATTTGGTTACACCAGCACTGATTGTATTTATCAATCCTATGCCACAGCAGATATGTGCAGATGCCTTCCCACCTAAATAGCTATTCAGGCTAATTCAAAGTAAATGGCTGTGTTGAATTTTTTTTTTTTTTTTTTACATAAAATTAATCTTTTCTATACAAACCCATTACTTTTCAATAATTGCTCCCCCTCAACCCCTGTTCCTTGCAGTTGGTTCAGACAACAAGCAGTGGTCCAGTCTGCCACCAGAGGACTGGTGGAGCCTGGATTCTTTGGCTGCCAGGTGGAAATGCTGTTCCAAGTAGAGTTAAGATTATTAACTTAAGAACTTAAAGACATCAGAAGGGAGATATTGTAAAACGACACTAACTCATCTTGGGTACATTTATAAAACTGTTGTGAACTTATTCTGGTGCAGTATTACTTACTTGTGCATCTTGGACTGACTTCAAGCTACATAACCTTTCATTTTTTTAAACACAAAAAGAATTTTTTTTATATAAAAACCCATTCCATTACACTAGCCATATTGTTTTTATGAATGAAGCCAAGATGAGCTAAAGTCACCTTACAATATCTCTCTTCTGAAGTCTTTGAGCTCTCAAGTTAATAATCTGAACTCTACGTAGAACCTAGAATCTTGTATTGGCTGAGCAAATGATTTTCACTCAGAACTGATTAATATATCCAATTTATTTCAGTGGAACTTCTTAAATGGAATGTTTCTTCTTTACTAACATCCTATACTAAACCCCCATGAACTCAGTGTCATGGTACTTATTTTCTCTAATTTACTGTGCATTAGCCATTGTTTCAAAGGTTTGATCTGGGGGGGATTTTGATATTTGTTATAGGGTTTTGAAAATATGTATGCTTGAGATGGGACATTTAGAAAGGGTACACAAAAGGAAAAATTACCTTTGTGCCCTGCCTTCCTTGAAGTCCATTGGTGCCACGAAGACCAATGGGACCAATTCGACCCTTGGGTCCTGGAATTCCTCGTCCGTCTATTCCAGGTATTCCAAGTGAGCCCAAAGTACCTGGAAATCCATTTCTACCAGGGTCACCAGGCTCACCTGTTAAAATGAAATAATGTATTAGTAATGTATTACTAGTGTAAGACAGTGAGGGGAAACCAAATAGTTACTTTCCAAAGTCACTGCACACCAAATTGGTTGCTAGTTCACTTCAATGGCTTCTCAAGTCTCATTATAACCTGCTGCTGTTCACATTAGACTCCTCATGTCTGTTACAAAGTTGAAAGTAAGTGGGGGAATTAAAGCAAGAAGAACTTAACAGATACACATTATGTACTACATCAGTTCCTGCCTACATGACTTTTCCTTGTACAGTATTCATTTGACATGGATAAATATCAAAATTAAATTTGGTGCAATCAGAAATTGGCTTTTGAAAACATCCCGCTTATGAAGTAGCAATGTTCTCCCACTCAGGAAAAGAAGTGGTGAAGGGATTTCAGTAAAAATACAAATACTGTACACTACAGTACTTACAACTGATAAGGGGAGGACGGCAAGAATAAATAAAATAATATCTATTTAAGGCCATGTATGATCTAGAATGAATGAATTTTTACACTTGTTTTTATTTCCTATTTTAAGAAAAAGCTTCCCAAATTACACAAAATACAATGAATCCCAGTCTTTCTGTAAACTTGTTCTTCATTATCTATTTTTATTTCTTCTCTTTAGCTCCAGACCCACTTCCTCCATTCGATCTCACAATCTAGCTTTTATTTTGCTTTTCTAGATATTCATTTTCACTTTTTGGCTGCAAGTTTTGTAATCTCAGTCTAGTTATGGTAACATTGCTATTGAGAAATTAATCATTTTAAAAATTATGGAAGTGTGTAAGTAGAAATGGTAAACAGTAAAATCACTCATGCTTAGACAGGCTAAGTCACCATTAATGCTGGTGGTTGTTTATTTTCTTTTCTCAAGGTTGAGCATTTCTCTTTTTTCTTCCCTTTTCTACATTCCATCACAATTCATTTGTTTTGCAGGCTTGAAATAAGAGTCAAAGATAAAAAAAGGAAATATTTTGTTCTTGTACTAAGTTTGCTGGGGAGTGTGTCATTTGTGTTGTACTATACTACTCTCTTTCTCTCTGCTATTTCCTTACCACATTATCATTCATTTCAGTGTGGAAATATAAATTTGAGATAAACAAACATAAATATTCTTAGTAATCCAGTCTTCAATGAAAATGAGATTTAATAACTGTGGACTGAGAGTTCTTTTTTCTCTAAAATTAATTTGTTGAATTTGCATATTTTGCTTAATACAGTATTTTTTATTCCATGTAGACTGATGTGGCCACCTGGTGATGGTCCGAAGAGCATCTCAATTTTTCTGATACATTAAGACTGATATTCAAATGTGTGCACCTATTCAACTAGTCATGATGGAATGCATCCCAGCTGGATAGCCAGGGCAAATATGTTTCCTTCAAATGATCTTGTTATATTTAACTCTATTATACAGGATATGGAAAAAATTCTGAAGAATATCCCCCAATACGTTTTAGGTTTAAAAGGTTCATGTGCAAAAGTCTAATCTCTCTCCCTCATTTCTACACAAGAAATATGCAATATGCACCAACATTTAGTTGGAAGATGTCATCATCACTCATACTTCAGCAGCAGACATAATTCCATCTCTGATTTTTAAAATTGGATAAATTCAAAATTACTCTAGCATTAAAATATTCCACACTGAGATTTCCATAACCTGAATTCCATTACATACTTTTAATCAATATTAATAATTCTTTTAAAACAAAAACTGTATTAATAGTTAACTAACCTGGAAAACCAAAATCACCATGACCAAAATGAGTTCCATTGTCTCCAGGTGGTCCCCTAAAACCTACTTCACCTGGAAAACCACGAGGGCCCTGAAAATAGAAAATATGATTACTGTAAATAACTAACTGAAATTTTGGAACAAAGTAAAACAACTTCAAACAAACTTGAAATCTTCAAGGAGATCAGACATGAGTAACCAGGTGTAATGAACAAGATACACAAAGACATTTACTTTAATTTTTCAGATACCCATTCAAACGTATTCCTTACTTTTGGTCCTGGGTTGCCTTCAAAACCAATATTTCCGCCACGACCCGGGTCTCCTACGAGGCCAGGTGGTCCAGGGCGTCCAAATGCACCAGGGTTACCAGGATTTCCAGGGTTACCTAAGACACAGGAAGGAAGAGTAAGTTCACACTTTTTTTCAAGGTAAGGTATTGAGACTTCTAAACTTAAAACGCACATCACACCTACTGCAATTCGTCATGAGAAAAGCTACTATTTCAAAATAATTCGACTTGAGGTATCTGGTAACTCGACTGGGAGCCAGTGTATCACATGCGATTTTCGTTACGAAACGATTCTGAGTCGAAGGCTTCGACAGAGCTTCGATGGAACCTTCTAGAATATTCCAGAAGCCCGCATCAATTTTCCACACTGACAATGGGACATAAATCGGAGGTTTTATACGAAAAACTCTATCAAAATGTCCAAAACATAGTCAAGTCACACAAACAACACTAAGAGGAATTTCCTCAAGTACCGAAAGCGGCTATCATCCGCTTCGGTAAACCTAAAAGTAGCAAAGGTTAGCCTAACTTTAGCGCTAGCAATAGCGTTTGGGCTATCGATAATTTCATAACAAGCATGTTTAACAGTTCACGCTAGGGTTTTTTGACATGCTGAATCTAAAAATCCTACCCTAACCTATGCTCTTCGCTTTAATTAAGGCAGAATCCTACCCTAAATACGGGTAGCGGTATGACGCTCCCGAGTCATCATTTCGGACACTAAAAAATATATGAAAATATTAGTTAAGCAGGACTAAATTTTGTGATTCCGGTAGGGCAGGTACTTATCTTATTCCCCGTTGACTGAGATGAAGACTCCATGCTAAAGAAAGTTGATAATCCTTCAAATTACGCCGGAAAAGATTTTACCCCACACACCAAAAAGAGCGGCTAGAAAAACATTGGGTTGGCAATATGCGTATGCATGCGCAGTAGATGCGTAGTCGCGTTTTGATCCGATTCATCCGAACTAGCCACGGAAGCGCAAATTGAAAGGTGTAACCAGTGGAGATGTTTAGCCATGAATTGATTCATCAATGCGGCGGATAGGGGGTCAAAGTGCAGACCCCCCGAGACCTGATATCCTATCACAATAGTGACAAGCTTCCGTTAACCGGAATGAATACGTGCCAACCCTGTGCTATAAGTTCTCTGATAAGGGATTTAGCCGGGGCGCTGCCTAAGGCAGACGTAACTGCCTGAGGCTCTCGCGGCTCCCAGACTAAAAGTAGGGTTTTCATTTCCCTTCGGGTTCAAACCCCATTTTATTGCAGTACTGTATGCTCAAAGAAACCAAAGAAAACATAAAAGGTCAAAATGATGATCTAAAGATAGCTTAAGGCAAAAAATTCCATAATCGTCTATCAAAAATGCTTGCCAAAAATAAGTAATTGAGATAAATAAATTTTCTGTACCATGCAAAACTGTGATAAACTATCTTTCCAGTGATTATAGACTTTTTCTAATTATGCTAAACATTGTGTCATAAATAAATCACATCAATTTTGATGGCACGAATTGGCCAGAGTTCACTACTGATTTCTAAAAAAATTACAGTAGTTTTATTTTCTGGATCGGGTCCCGTGTCAGCCGGTGAAAAAGTCCATTCAGCACTTATTTCTAGGTAATTCCGTTGCTAGATACCAGAGAAAGCTAAATGAAATGCTGAGTTACTACCCCAGAGCGAGCTCCATTAGATGGAGTCGTGTGTATGGAAAAGGGTGAACTACAAAAAACACGGAACCTTATCCTATAGAGATCCCAAAGTCAAAAGTCCCACAGAGAGGTGCCGTTACCCAGTAAGTGTTTCTGGTTGTAGCATGTTGCAAAGACAAAGGATCATTTTTACCTTTAACCGACCTACATTTATGAACATGGATAAACATTAATTTGAACAGTACAGTAATGTACACCATGCACATTATACATTTAAGTATTGGGCACTTCTAAATTAATTTCATGTTTTTACAATATAGGTATAAATAATAATAATGAAATAATAATAATAATAATAATAATAATAATAATAATAATAATAATAATAAAGGGACTCTGGAAATAGGGGAAGACTATCATTGAAGTGTAACTTGTACGTAATGGACACCAGCACAATACAGTACCTCATCTTAAAAAAAAAAAACAACTTTGGCTTTTTCCAATAATGTCATTCTTCAAATCATTAAATTATTCCTGGACACCTCTGCAGTATGATCTAAGATATGCTTCAGTTAACAAATTTGTTCCTTATATCCTTATTCTTTTTTTTATAACACTGTTTGTAAGTTTTGTTATTGACATACTTCTGTTTTTGTTGACCTAACATTTCATTTCCCTACCTCCTATGGTATCTTTAATGACATACTTTCCTTGTAATTGGTGACATTATTTGGGCCCCTTTTATCTTTCACAAGTTGATAATTGTAGCCTACCCTTTTTTTTTAAACTTATAATTAAACAATTTAAGTACAGAATAGAATAGAATAAAGAATTTAGGCCAAAGGCCAAGCACTGGGACCTATGAGGTCAAAAGTGTTGAAAGGTGTAACAGGAGGAAAACTTCGCAGTTTTACTATGAACCAATTTTTAGGAGAAGGTGGAAAGTAAGATAGAAGAATGAGAATGTGAATGGAAGTACGGTAAAAAGAATGAAATGGGTTGCAGCTAGGGGCCAAAGGGAAGCTGCAGAGAATAATAAGTACAGTAATGCCTATAGTGCACCACATGAGGCGCACTGACAGCACCAACTCCCTACAGGGCAGATTTTTAGTATTAGTACTAGTTGGCACTGCTGTTACTGTAACCAATACTTGTCTAGTCTGAAAATGTGCAGACTCAGAAATCGTCACAAGGATAATTATGTGCCCACTCTCCAGCTGAACTAAAATGACATTTAACAAATTCATATGAGTTTAGTTTTCTATGTTTTTTTGGAAAGCAGATAAAATGAATGCTGCTGTCTTGCATCTTTCTACTGAGCAGCCAGGGGCTGCACAGTATGCACAACCCATATTGACATTCCATAAGTGGTAGCTCATGTCCCCTATGAGGTGTCACTGTCTAGATTCAAAATGGCAGTAGGTGAAGAGCACAGTCTCATCTCAGTTTTCTAGCAAAGAATGAGGATCCACAAAATAGATGGTCTCCTTGGAAGATTATTCCCCTTCCACAAGATCTGTCTTTATGTCCAGTCAACACTTTAAAAGCTTATTTAAATAGAACTTCTAAGAGAATTTCAGGCCCTCTTTTTGTTAGGGGAAAATGGAGGTACCATTTCCTTAAAGGCCATCAGGCAACAAATTCTTTATTTTATTAAACAGGCAAACCCTGTTCAGTACTGGTACATGATATTCGGGCGTGTGGCCACCTCAACTAATTATTTTCACAACATGAATTTTGAGGACCTTAAAAAGTATACGGGCTGGAAATCACCAACAGTATTTAAACGCCACTATCTCAAGTCCCTAGAGGCTCTTAAATATTCCACAGTAGCTGCAGGAAGTATTGTTCCTCCTGGTCCAGCTCAAGACTAGTTTATGTAACTTCTTTATCCTTTTGTTTGTATCCTCGATTACCTATTGGTATATTCTCTAGCCTACCTGCTCGCATTTACTTGCCCTGCTTCTAGCCTTTAGGTCAGGCCTGCTTCACAGCCTGACTCCTGCCCGTATCATGGATATCCTCTTTTCAAATCATAAATTGTTAGCCTTAAGTGTCTTGGTGTTGGTTATTTTATATTTTTAGACTGTGTACTTTATAGTTTTTTATTATGTTTTTTGAACTTATAATTTGGGATTATTAAACACAGTAATTTTCTCTTAGTTTTATTTAGCTCCATTAAGGTAACCTTTGGAGCGTACCACCAAGCTCTTGTATGGCTGATTCTCTGTTACTATTTCACTGGGTGACACAGGTCGAGCCCAGAAAAGGGATTTTGACAAAGGAAAAATCTATTTCTGGGGAAGACCTGTGTCACCCAGTGACCCATCCCTATACTTCCTTTCCCACCCGGGTAGCATACCAAGCTTGATGGGTGCTAATCTTGGGATGAAGATGGCGGGTGCGGGTGGTACCTAGCGGGTGAGCGGGAGGCAATCGTTGGTACGGCTCCCCAAGTTTGGGACTTTGAGAATAGAGAGATCTATAGGATGAAGACCTGTGATAGTGGTTACCACTCACCTCAGTGCATACCGACACCATTGTGGTGATCGATCCAGGGTAGTAAACCCTGGCATTATGGATAGCTTTTTTCTCTGGTATATTTAGCAATAGTTATACCTAGAAATGTGTGCTATTGGAACCATTTCACTGGGTGACACAGGTCTTCCCCCAGAAATAAATTTTTCCTTTGTCAAAATCCCTTTTATAAGTCTAACCTGATTCTTATTTCTAATTTGGGTACTACTTGCCCTTTGAACTGATACTACATACCCTGATCATCTATGTAAAGAGTTTGACTTTGATGCCTGTACCTCATCCTCGAGCATGTGGCTTACTTTTTATTTCTAGCGATTGTGTGAAGAATGTGAATTCAAGGTCAAATCATTGATATTAGTCTGCCATACTCCTTCAACTCAATTCTAGATTTCTCCATCCTATTCTTAAATGTTTCTCTACTCTTTTCTGCATTTCCAGTCTTATAATCTGTCAGCCTGATGAATGGCCAGGGGTAAGGGGTCATGTAGTCTTGTTGCAAAAATAAACACACAGAAAAATCATATAAAAAGTCATGGGGTTTCGGATGTGCATGAAGACAATATATTATAGTACAAAGGATGTGTTTAAGGTGAAAAAACTGGACATTAGGCACTCAGAACAATGTAAAATTGCAGGGTATTTATGAATGGGAAGGGCACACGTGATTGCATCTAGTGTGGCTGAGAAATGTAGGCTAAAGTACTCACTATGTCAAGAATTCTTTAAGGTTGTATGAAAGAGTATGAATGAGTTTGTCCAAGACAAGATAAAATGTTTGATAGAAAGAGTATATGGTCTAGCCTTTGGCTGGGCAGGTTTGGAAAAGGGAAATAGTGACTGTGCTAAATGAACTGAATGCAGCGTTACATAAAAAAAAAAAAAAAAACATAATGCATGGTAGGCTTGGAGTGAATGACTTGGAGAGATTTCTGAAAATGTGTTGTGAAAATGTTTTTATTTTTTGGGAACATGCAGTTTCTAAAGAAAATTACAGGTACAGTATTTGTAAGTACACTTAAGAAAGATGAAATTGTGAGGCGAAAGCTTATTATCTTCTGTTAATTCAGAGTACATGGGATAGCAAGCTGATGCATGCAATGGTAAAAAGAGGAGTGACTAGAAATTTATCCAGTTATTATCTGACTTAAGGAATGGTGAAAATAGCAAATATTTTAGCCTAAGAGAAAAGGTTCAGAGAAGATGCATGAAAAGGTGCTCAAGTTAAAGATACCAAACTGGAAGGAGTTAATGAGAAGTACAGTATGCAATAGTCTGAGATGTTCCGCAGTGTGTCTTGTTGGTTTAGGTGGGTAGAGAATATGAATAAATAAAGCTCATGGTGGGATTATGACGTAAAAGGTTTAACGAAGGAAAAAGGAGACTATGGTGTAGCTGCTGGACAGAAAAATGGATTATGTAGTCACATATGACAAGCAAGAGTTTGAAAATACTTGTATAGGTAAGAAAGGAACATTTCTAGCAAATGTTAGCTGGGGTAATGATTTGATGGTCAATGGAAGCGTGAAATAGAACAATAAATATTATTATAGGTCGCAGAAGAATAATTGCTTGGTGGATAAAGTGAACTTTCTTTGAGAACAATGAGACACTATTCTTTTTATCTGTAAGATACCTACAAATATTCTCTAATCCAAATTATGTAGTGATAATTGTAAACTAAACTATCATTTGTATCTGTTTTGTTACGCAGATGTAGGAGCATATATATCAATATGAAATTTTTTCCTATGTAGTCTGTGAGCTACTTACAGCTCTTTGCAACTAACAATCTGTAAACAGATACTTCAGTCACTTACCTGGGACTCCCCTTCCTCCTTTTAAGCCAGGGCGCCCTGGGAATCCACCACTGCCTGGCCTTCCTGGAGATCCTGGTGTACCATCTAAACCTAGATTACCCGGTTCACCAGGTGCTCCTACAAACCCTATGTTTCCCTTAGTTCCAGAAGCTCCACTTGGACCTGGTATACCAGGACGTCCTTGGCCACCAGGACTACCAAGAGGACCAGGAAAACCAGGAACTCCTGGACGTCCAGCAACACCAGGCTGTCCAGGAAGTCTTTCACCAGCTATACCTTGAATACCCTACAGAACAAGAGATTTAGATAAATGAAAATGTTTGCATTCATTTTATGTCTTTAAGGTGATCACTAATACTCTAAAATATTTTCTAAAACCTAAGCAAGATGAAGTAGCTTCTGTCTTCCAGAGTAATGCTGGTGCCAGAATTATACCATAAAAAACTAAAAAAGCTTGATTTTAGTACCTCAGGCTAAAAAAGGTAAAACTTCTTTCCTTTTCATTTTATTTCTTATACAGTACTATAAATTTAAAGGACACCAGAGTGTCAGCAAGATAAAATGTAATACTCAGCCAGAGGTTAACTTTTCATCAATTAGGAAGTCCCTCAGATGATACCTATTCAGAAAATAAACTTAAATAGATATGTGAGAGTACACCTTGTTTTAGGGATTCGTTTGAACGTTTACATAAATGTTCCTCATTCTTACAAATCCCTGGTGAGTGTCTTCTTCGTTGTTGTTTAGTAACAAATTTTCTTGTGCATATTCTGTTCAAGTTAACCTAATTCACTGACTCCAGTATTAAGACATGTTTATTCCTTATCAGCTGCAAGTAGTTTCACCATTATGGTATTTTCTGTTGTTAGCTGAACCGTTTTCATAATTGTTAAAACTGTTGACTTTCTTGGTTATTGATTTAAGACATACAATGTTTATAATGTGTATGTGTTTAACATACATATCTCTCATTACCCTTTGTAGTTATACTTGTTTCTTATGATTTTTATATATTTTTAAATGAAAATTAAATTTTAGTTTATTTCTATTAACCCTTTAGCGTAACCCATTTTTTGCTTATCTAAAAAATATGTATGCAAAAACAGGTACCCAAACAACCTAGGAGCAAACTACATGTTAGGTTGTTTATGGTGATTTTGGAGTGTTACTTGCTTGAATGAGGATGAAAAAATTTAATATGGTCCTTTTGTTGGTATCAACAGCAGAAGTGATGAGAGAGTATGTTCCTGAAAACAGATTGTATTGATTATGCTGTAAACTATATGATTAAAGTTAAGAAGTTTATAAAGAAATCTAAAATTGTTAATACTGTAGGGTGATCAGCTACTTAGCTGACCATGAAATGATGAAGGAGTCTGCTTTTCATGTATGTAAGGATGAGGGGAAAAAATGGAGAGCTGTAAGCTGAAAGAAAGAGCTGCAATTAGAATAAGACAGGGAGATATATAACCACCTCTTGCAATTACTTATTCAAGTCACAAAAAAAATATTCACCTCTGAAGCTTTTGGTCTTACGCAGGCAAAGCCTGATAGCTGTATATGACATTAAAAGGTCCTTTTTGCAGCAGAGACAGTAGACCATAAAGGAATGGTGAAGCAAGCTGTGGTATGGTCTTGGCTACTAGCTGTGTGAGTATTTGCTAAGAAAGCAAGAGCAAATGACACTCCCACAACTGACCAACATATTAACTCACACTGTCAACCACCATATCATCCAATACAATTTGATGATAATTTGTTGGGAAAACCTTATTTTTGCTATTCTAATAAGTTCCAAAAAATTGGGTAACTGGTAAGCAGCGCACCATATGAAAAGCTTGGTATCCCAGAACATGTTTAATCATTGCATATGGGATTTCATTATAACCAGGGGCTGTATCATTGAAAGTTAACACAGCTGAATCAAATGTTGCTCTGGTGAATGGAACATTGTAATATTCCTCCTTATCTGCTGTAAAATCAAGTTTTTTTCTTCTTCAGGTCTATATTGGTAACTGCATGCAACTCCAGACACATGATATGCTGGAAAAGTGTTTAGCCAATGCATTACTCACCTCTGTTGCACCTTCAAAACCATTAATGATTTAAGGAAAATGTTCCTGCTGTTTTCTAGACTTTTTTTCCAAGCAGAAAATGTTAGTGTCTAGCTACGTTGTTACATGGTAAATTTATGATTTGTGTTTTGCATTTCTTGTAAATTATTAGCTTTGCTTCTGAACGGTGGTGATGGTATCAAGGTATAAGTTGTCTTAAAGTTGTATGTAAAATCTGGAGTTCTAATGAACACCAAGGGATTGTCATTTTTAGAATATAATCAATGCCTACTGTATGAAGAGTTTCAATAGGCAAGTTAGCTGAATCAACTACACTTTGGAACTTGTCTACATTACCTTCAATTTTACAGAGATCTTGGAACTTTCTCTAGTCACCTTTTTCAAGGTTCCATCGTGGTGTTCTCTGCATTGTTGGACTACTGTTGGTACCAATAACAATTGATACCAACAACACTCCACTAACAATAACAGTTATCCAATAGTCTCTGGGCCAAATAAATACGGAAGTTAGAACTCAACACGGAAGTTAAATGCAGTACGTACTAACAAAGGCATCTATTTGTAAATGAAAATGTATTAAGGATCCAAATATCCTAATTTTCAATGAGTATTCCTATGATACTGTCTCTTATATTTAACAAGACATCACCCTATGAAGGATGTCTACCATTCATATCTCCAGATAGGGGAGGTGGTTGAGGGAGATGAGAAATTACCTCAGCCACAATATCATTTGAAAAGTTATCGTCCAGAAGCAAACATATGGAGCATGTGGTGCATCTTCTCTCCAAATCTCTCTAAATCTATGTGGACAGCCAATGCCTACAAAGGAGTGCCTCAACTACAAGGTTTTTGGAAGATATGGTGAGCATACAGAGAATTCAACCATAACTACCCTTCTATGGATCATAAAAGGTCCTGTCATTAATATATTCCTAAGGACAAGGAGTAATGTTTAATTTGCTCTCCAGTAGACATAATATAATGAAAGTGTGATCATGAATTAGTAGCTTCAGCTCTGTGTTTAGCCCCCAGACCAGGAATGGATGAGCACTTTACTTTTTTTTAAGACTCATTAATTAAACCCTTCATATCAGGAGATCTAAATACCTTATATTTTTCTAATGATAGCTTCACTGATGATTACTTTGCATCTTTTCCATTCTTTAGGTCATCTTTTCAAGTACTGCACTGGCCTGTGCAATTTTCATCCACATCAAACTTCATCGCACCATTCCCACTGAATGTACAGTGCATAATTATTTTCATTTTTGTTGAGTTATGATAATTATAGCTGCCTTTCCCTTTAGATTATGGGAGGGAGAGGGTTTAGGGTTATACATTTTACAACATCTGTGGGAATGGAGCCAGCTGTCATCTCTTCCTGTGGTTTCTATAGGGAGACTTATAGTTGGACTTGTTTCCCATACTGTACAAAAGGATGAGAGCTGAAATTTAAGAGTTGCCAATTTGGTTGTCTTTGTAGGATAGGAACTCCTGACTTTTGTTCCAGGAGATTCAGGAAGATGTTTACCCATGATAGAGAGTGAGAAATGAAATTTATAGTAATTCCAGTGACCACAGCTAGCAGGAGTGGTGTTGCCCATCAACCTCATGGCAGTCCTTATAGCTATTATATTAAGCCTCTCAGTCATCTCTTT
Organism: Macrobrachium rosenbergii; assembly: GCF_040412425.1. Classification (NCBI taxonomy): domain Eukaryota; kingdom Metazoa; phylum Arthropoda; class Malacostraca; order Decapoda; family Palaemonidae; genus Macrobrachium; species Macrobrachium rosenbergii. The sequence goes on from NC_089742.1 coordinate 55,617,078, forward strand.
GACCACAGCATTAGGAAAGAATTGCTAGTTCATCATATTCACTATACAGAAGCTCTCAAAGTCTGAAAAAGAGAGCAGAAAGTTCCCTCAAAACTACATCCCTCTTCAATACCATGCTATCAAGTGAGTAAGCTAACATTTTGGACATTGAAAATAAAAGCATGTTTAAAGAATCCCAGAAGTCTCTTGGCCTTGGTTACATTTTCAGCATTCTTAAGGCCCTGTCATAGAGACTAGAGGTAATACCTAGTATCCCCTTCTGCCAGTTGGCAACTGCCAACATCTCTCACAGGAATTTCTAGTTTAAAGAGTCCACCTCATCAGTAGGAGTAAGGTTGACTTTGGGCCTAGAAAGAGATGGAGAAACATCCTTCATAAGTGCTCCAGTTTAAAAAGGCAGCAACCTAACTAGAATGGGTAGAGCAACCTGCCCACGCAAGAAAACTTTGAGATCAATTGTTCAACATGTACAGAATGTGAGGAGTCACCAGTGCCTCTTCATAGCCAGTCCTTAAACCACTGCTTTCCTCTGGGTTCTAGACATTCTCAAGAATTACTTCCTAGTCCATGCACTCGGTAGATCAAAACTCCTGGAAGACACTTCCATCTTCACATACGATCTGGTTATACTGCTGAGGCTACCCAAAGCAGCTCAGGCTGCCTCTCCAGGTTGAAGGCTTTACAGATCCATCCTAATGGCTCACTGACTGAAGATATCTCATTAAGGAATACGAAACTCTTCCCCCTCACTGCTCAAAATTCATACTGCCTCTAGAACTACATCAAATCTTGTTTGCTTTGCAACATAGTGTGCTGGGGAGAAGAATTGGGAATATGTGGCACTTAAGAATCAGGAACTGTCAAGTGAGTAGGATGCCACATTCAGTGCAGTGACTGGTACACTCGTGCCATATGTTTTGGGAAGGTTAAGTTAAGATACATCAGTGTAATGACAATAGCCACATTTTCCTGCCTTTTATCTAACTTATTTTGGGCTTTTTAGTGATAAAACACAATGAACCATATACTTTTCAGTTGACTATGTTGTATTGTAAGCATATTTCACCTTTACTATAGGCACTATTAACTCATTTTCGTTTTCCCCACCTAAAACCCCCAGTCTCCGCAGTGGTCCTTTCTTAGTCGTTAGATGTAGGGTAAGGAAATATACAAAATTAATTGTTTTGCACCCATAATACTGCCAAAATACATAAAATGCAAGATTATTAGGTGGAAAACCATATGGTTTATGCAACTGGCAAGAAATTTATTTGTCATTCAGTTACCCAAATGTAAAAGAAGAAAACAACAAGTGAAAAATAAAGGTTTCTATCTCAGAAACCCAAGTAAAAAAACATATACAAAAACCTACCTTTGGTCCTGGGATGCCTAGATTCCCAGGAGCACCTTTGGCACCTTTTAAACCTGGAAGACCAGGTAAACCAAGATAGCCTTTCAAGCCTTGTTTACCATCAAATCCTGGTTCACCCTTACTACCAAAAATGCCAGGTTCTCCATTAGGGCCTGTGAGTCCACTAATCCCATCCTCTCCCTCTTCACCTTTCAAGCCAGGTATACCCTGTAAAATATAAGTGAATTATGCTATCTAAAAGTTAAATGTAAGTTAGAATTCTAAATGTTACAGAAAAAAAAAACTTGAATATTAGAAGATGTAGTAAAATGTAGGTACAGTATTACATCCTTTTAAGAGGTATAAAATAAATAGTAGAGAACACTGTCACAAAATCAATGGTAAAGACCACTACAGTATTTTGAAAATCTGAATGCAGACTGCTTTCAATTTAAACCAACCAATATCATCCAGCATAAACTGGAACCATAGTTTTGTAAAAGATCATCATGGCTTCAACAACTGATAGTGATAAAAATCACAGTTACACAATGAATTTACTCTTCAGCCTGAGAAAGAACTTTAAGAGCTACAGTTTGACTGTACAGTCAAGAAAGGGATTTGTGAATCTTCAACAAGTTCTGGGTTTAAATTAAAGAAGAGCATCATGCCATTCACAGCAAAGAGTAAACATACTGCTGACGTTTTCAATTTCCAACTTGTAGTTTCAAGCTTTTTCTTGGTGAACAAATATCAAGTGCAAAGAAAAGACAGGTCCCATCTCATTTATTTTTCACTTGCTCCTTTTGACTTCTCATCACTTAACTCCCTAAATTCTTAACTTTGGTTTTTCATTTTTATCATTTAAGAATATATCTTTTGGGCGAACTCTATGACAGTCTAGCTATGTGACTTATTGGAGTCTTTAAACTACTTTGTAATAATAATGATTCACTTCAAAATAACAAATGCATGTATTATACCAAAGTTGATTTTAAAAATTATTGTGACTTAACTTATATTTTCATTCCTAAAGTTTTGTTTTGTCTTATGGACTTATGCAAATCTTTTACATCATGAAAATAATTTACTAAGATTTTAGAAAACTGCATTTTTCTTCTGGGTTAAACCAGCTACTTATTATTTTTTCTTTATTTTCTTTACTCAATATAAAATTGACTGTCTAGATCATGCATAAAAGTGTCACTTTTATGCATGATCTAGACATGGTCAATTTCTCTGATTTCTCTGATATAATATGAACTGTACATTTATTTTTTTTTCAAAAGTTTCCTGACTCAAAAACATTATTTTAAATGTTTCAGTAAGGTTAAAATGTCGAGAAAGGGTGCCCTATACACACATCAGTCACGAGACTACCATCATACCGATCAATTCCATTTCAAACACATGGTGTTATGTAGAATCACATTTCTTTGTATATTGTCAATACGTTGAAGTACTGTTCTCCTTGGGTCTGTCATGGACTGGACCTTGCAAACTTTTGGGCTGTAAGGTTTGCTTCAATAACACAAAATAAGATGAATCAATTGGCTATATGAAACCTTAAAAAGGATTCTACCTTCACAGTGAGGAACTTACTAGAATCATATGAATTCTAATTCTACCTTCACAGTGAGGAACTTACTAGAATCATATGAATTCTAATAAGATTGCTGAAGTATTTCCAATGGTGGATAATTTTTCTTCAGGATCACATTCTAGTTGAATTCCACTCTGTAGTAAATCCAGGATTATTTAGTGAGGAAATGTGGTAGGCCTTTTCAAACTTTTGAATTATGAACACTCGGGTGATGGAGAGTTGCCTTACAAAGACTATTTGGATCATGATGTTTAAGAGGTGTGGATCCTATTATGTTAAGCCCTTTCTCCTTCTCAAGGATCCTCAGAAACACTATGAAGGAAGTAATTTTGTTCATCAAGGCACACAAGTCAAGTCTGACAGCAAGGCTGTACTTTCAATGAAGTTTAAGTGCAAGAGTTGGATGTTTACACTGTCTCGGTAAGTTGATGCAGATGGCTGGAGGGCCCTTCTGATATTACTCTGTGGAATATGAATAACCATCAGTTTTGATAGACTGCCTGGGCAAGAATGTCAACCAACTACCAACGCTGCCTTCCTCCTTTCTCTAATGAACAGGTAACACTCCTGGTAATATGCTGCAGGTATCCTTCATACTCTCATAATGAGTCAACTTTCTTGTCAACTGATATTAACTTCCAAGAATTACACAGGGAAGGGTCCACAGGCTGGGGAAGCCTTTTGTATTGTCAACTTTCATATCATCACCTTAATATTGTCAACTATCACTTCATTCATTCAAGTACTGTACCTGCTTAGTACAGTACTCCAGTTGTCTGCCCTTATTGTGATTTAATAGACATCTATGAAAAATTAATGTTTGTCAAGTTTTTCTTTAATTCTCTGCATCTGTTTCTGCCATAAAACAAATTAAGATGTAGTAGCACAAATGCCTTATGATACATAAATCCTCAGTATTTATGTATTTATTACAATAAATACAGCATTCTAACTTCAAGTACTGTGCAGTACTCTATAAATACTTACAATGTACATTAAAAGAATATTTGTGCTATGAAATACAACTGTTATGACAATGAAAATTTAGCCTTCCTTGAAACAAGAACATGTTAGATAAGGTGCCAAACCTTTTTATTCATAACAAAGCAATTGCAACTTACATCCAGTCCTGGAGTTCCATCGTCACCATTGAACCCTTGCTGTCCAGCATGTCCCATTTCTCCCTTTGGTCCAGGATATCCTTTTAAGCCTCTTGGCCCCTGTTCACTAAACCCTGGGGGTCCGGGAGGACCAGGATCCCCATGGTAACCTGGGTCACCTGGGTCACCCCTTTCACCTACCTCACCTATTAGACCTATGTGGAAAAGAAACTTCATAAATACACACATACATAATGGGTGAAATTACATGATTAACTATAGCACACAGCTGACACAGCTTAACAAATTACTTGAGTTGCTTTTGTATACAATTAAAACTTGCCAGAGAGAGAGAGAGAGAGAGAGAGAGAAAGTTGATTATTTGTAATATTGTACTGTAATAGTGAAAGCAATAATTTCAAATCTGACTTCATAACAGGATAAAAATTGTCAGACTGAGTAAGAAATGTGCCTCGAATTGGACATCACATCCTAGAATGTGACTATAATCTGTAAATAATTACACTGCCTGATGAGAGAAGGTTAAAATGCTAAGGAGATAAGCCCATAGATTTGGGGCCATGAGTATTATTGATAGAGCACAAACAGTCTTGTTAGACATGGTACAGTATATGGATGAATGAGGTAGAGGACATCTGACACCTGTTCTGGAACTATAGGACAAAGATTTCTGGTTTTATTGATTCTGTAATTACACAACATTTTATAGAGTTTGTGCCCATGCAGGACTCTCCTGTACTTAGCTTCATCACTCTCAGTCTAGCCTGAAAAGGAAGTTCCTGCAAGTGTTCTGCTTTTAAAATTATGTCGTACATCTTCAAGTCATTCTACCTGGCTTGAGTAAGATTGGGAGACTACAATGCTGAGCAGGATACTGTAGTGTTCTTGATATCTGTGCACACTGTTTATGACAATTAGTCATGATTCTGTCTATGGGATATCTGGGACTGAACATACAGATAAGTGTAGGACTTATTTTTTCAGGAAATGTGATGAGTGTACAATTTACTATGAGAGGACCAATGTCCTTTTCATTTCCTAGTATTAGCACGTGTGTGAACTGTTTCTTATATTCTCTACTTCCTGGTCATCCTCTGCTTGGTTGTAAGTGTTGATTTTCATTCAGTATTTTTCTTCGTCAAAATAAAACACGAGTCTCTTACGAATATGTAGTATGTTCTGCCTAGATGTTTTTGACATCTGGGACAGAATTAGAATTATTCTCAGTGAACTCTTCAAGATATGGCCTTGCTGAATTTTCTAATCAATTTTCTATTTTCCAATCTTTAAGTCTCATGTAAGTGAAGTCCTAAAATTCGACTTACTGACTCAAATATTTTACTAAAAAATATACCCTCTGAAATCTCTAAGATTCTAAATATTGTATGTTCTAGAGCGGATCCCTCTTACTATTACAGTGTTCTTTGTGAATTGTACAAAAGAATGTACAGTCCAGTATATTTGTTTCGTCACAAAACCATCACTTTTAGATAGCTTTGTCTGCATCTGCCTAAACCTAGACATATTCCAGAAGTGGTAGACGGAAAGGTCTTCCACTCACTGAAGGTTAGCACCTGCACATACAATTCCATAGGGTTATCAGAGGCAACTGTTTAATTTCTTTTCTGTTTGCTTGCTCTCAGTTTCCCTAGGAATTACTTTAGGATTTTCATTTTTGTCTTATTTATCTTCATCAAGAATTTTCAATATTGCAGTGCTGAGTGTTCAGTTTTTGAAAGATAAGACTTTTAGGAGCTTTATTTGTGGCGAATTATTCAGAAAAATTTGACTTACCGTGCATGTGTTGAGGGCAGTGTTCTTGATGGTGAGACCCCTTTCTTTTTTGGTAGAAGATGGCCTTGATTTGGATTTCAGCATTAATTCTTCTGCTGATCTACCAGCTTTACTTCAAAGTATTGTTCATATTTGTTTGCTTTTTGATTTGTTTCCTTAGGTACTGGGTATGTAACAGGGTCAGTACTTGTTTTCAACCAACTGTTAGCTTACTAAGGTTTGTTTGCACATTTCTGAGCTTTTGAATGTATGAGTGGTTAAGGGTTAGAGTGATTGCGGTTGTTTTCTTCTCCTGATTTATGTTTTTTTCTTATTCTCCAGTGTATAAGTATTTACTGTATCATACCAGACATCAGATCTTGACCTTAACCTTTTCTTCATGTGGTAAAGGTGAACAGTACGGGGTATTTTTGATATGAAGTTGAATTTTTGTATATGGGCCAGAGAGAGCTTGGGTATTTCTGTGCATTATTTTTTGTATTTCCTAGTGAAAGTGCTGCAGGATATACATTTTATGCAGCAACAAAAATAAGTAGTTTATTGCAATAATTTTTTCAGCATATGCGGGGCTTTTCTTTTGTTTGTACAATAAATGTATTATTTGTAATAATTATTCATAGATTATTAATAAATTATTTTATGACTTGGATTTCATGACACAGTTTCACAATTTGTTACATTTTCTAGGTCTGGCAAGAGTACTAATTACATCTTTCTATCTCTATGGTGCAAAACCTAGCACTTGATACTTACCATAGGTACTACTGTACTGTTTGTTTGTACTGCTTTATTCCCTTTTTCTACCTATGACATATTTCAGCAGATTTGTGCAGTTTATTTGGTAGGACATGTGCATCCTTTATAGTTATTGCTCACAACCCACACCAACTACTTAGTACAGTATTTGAAGGAGTCAGGTCTATATGTACAGTAACACATTCTGTTGCCTAAATTAGTTTTCTATGCAATGAGATTTTGTTAGGTGCAGGAAAAGGAACTAGAAATCCAAGATTTCCATGATTGTTGTGGTTCCTTCTTCAGCCTCTGAGACTTCTGTACTTCAGTTCTATCCTTGACTTCTTCATCTGGTAATGAATCTTCTATTGAGGCACGCCCTCCCTCTAATGATGCCTGTCCGCTTGCTCCTATGCTTCAAGTCAGTCCAGTGCCTTTGTTTAAGACTGTTGGTACCTTTGGTCCTCTTATTTCTCATCACCACAGCACTTCAGATGAAGATTGCTGTAACAAGCTCCAGTGTTGTTTGTTTCCAGTACTTCAGGTTCAGCTGACATTCACTCTCATACCTCCTCTTTTGCCTTAGCAACAGTTTTTTCCCCAAGTTCCTTTCACTCCTGATAGATCACCCAAAAAGTCATCCAAGGTGAAAAAACTGCTCTGACAAGCACATTTGAGGTGCTTCCATCATATCTTGAATATGATACAGTTACATATCTTAAGATTATCAAGTAAGGTCTTGCCAGAAGTTTTTTCCGTAGAGGTAACCACAGTGATCGCTAGATCATGCAGGAACTCTATAAGTGAGCTTCACCAATCATACTTAAGAATTTTCTCTTATCTCTTTTGGCTTCTGCCATTACAGGCACTACAGGTGACTTAAAGTCATGGATTTGAGCTCCAAGGTCTAGACATCTCATCTGCCTTTAACCATAAGAAATGCCCAAATCATTCAGAAAAGAAATTTCAACAAGAACTGTCAAGTCTTCTCTCTGGATCTGTCCAAGTGGATTTGTCCTTCAAACTGGTTACAATACAATATTTTGGGCCACTAATCACAAATATGACAAATATGAAAGCACTCTGGTTCTGTCGAGTCTGGCTAAAGCCCCATATGAACCCTTTTCTCAAACTTCTCCAGATTTAAGTTTCTAAACTTCATTTTAATGTTTGCTTCTTTCGAAAGTCTGTGAGCCTCATGCCTTACTTGATAACTTCAGTACTCCACTGTGCCTTTCATAATCCTTTCTTTTATACTGTAGTACATTCCAAGAAGGATGAGGATCTTCTGCTATGCCCTACAAGAGGTATTTGTCTATATTTATGCAGAACTCAGGAGTTCAGAAAGAATACCTAAAGACTTGTTCTCTCCATAGGGCTATGTGAATATAGTTAAGAACAAACCAGCTCGAGTTAAAATGAGATCTGAGCACAATCTATCTCTTTAATTTTCAGGGAAAACTTGAATATTAAATTACTTTTACTGGGAGGTTCTCAGAGTTTTAAGTCAACTTATAGCAAATTTTACCCACGAGGTACGATACAAATTTCTAGATTCTCACTTTATAAGGGTGGTAGTTGCTTCAGTTGAAGATCTAGTGCTGGAAGACTCATTCTCTTTATCTTCATATGACGTATAATTAATCCATTCTTCCTGTCACTGCACCTAATTAGACTAGTAGTGAGCATGTCCTCTTAAATTACAAGCATTTACAGTTTACTTTATCAAGACAATATTCTAGCAATTTTTGAGACTCAAAGTTTATCTCCGTTTCAGCCTCTAATATACATCTTATCACTACCTAGAGGATTTATCTGGTTCCACCAGGTCAAAGAATGCTCAGCAGCTCAAGCTGCCGCCATCTAAATGGCTATGCATACTATGTAAAGGTAATTAGTTTGAGAACAAAATTAATTTTTTATTACAAAATGTACTTTTTTCAATACTTACTCAATTACTTTTCTCATAACCCCTCTGTTCTCTTGCAGTGGATCAGATATCAAAAGAGTGAGGCAGTTACCTCTGGAAAGCCTACAGAAGCTAATGCATGTGCACTAAACCACTGTACTGACAATGGAAAGTGATCTCTCCTCCTAAGTACAGTGTCTCAAGTTTTGGAAGCTACAAAAAAGGTTGTGTAAAATAAATATTTTTATATTGAAAAAATCACATTTCTAAAATACCTGTACAGTATTTTGATTTTGGATGCACTATTTTTTCTTTTTTGTACTGTACATGTACTCAGCTGTTCAAGATCTTAATTACAAAATAAAATATCCTAACCAGTACTTCAGAAAATCATTTGTGTAGAGGGCCATGGAATGGTCATTTAATACTGACTGACAATACCATATCAGGTGATGCATTTTAATGCATATAAGTTTTCCTTTAGGTAAAATAAATAAGGCATCAATAAACGTATACTCAGTGAATTTATCTTATGAAAAATGATAGCACTAACTTTTTTATAAATGTAAGTAATAACTACATGTACCATGTGTGAAAGTGTTGTGCTAGCTACTAATTAATTAGTAATCTCTAGAAAGGCTAAAAGTAAAATTAAAATATAGAATTTGACTGATGTTTTTAGCTGAAGTTCTGTTCAACTACATACAATGAAGGGCTGCATAATTTTTTAAATTTAATTTTTTCTCATGCCTGGTCAAGTACTGTATACATACTGTACTAGTAGCATGGTGGCTGCATCTTCTTCCCCTCTTATAGATTACTAATTATTCTCTTGCAAGAGAATAATCAAAGATCTGTTTTATAAAAAGAGCATTACAAAACTTGTCTTTGCAAGAAAGATCAGAACTAAACTAAAATGTACAACCAAAAGAAAAATATCTTACCTTGAGGTCCTCGCTTGCCTTTGATGAACTCTGTCACGTTTGCTCCACCAGGAAATAAAATTTCACCAGGTGGACCACGAAGTCCAGGTTCTCCTTGCTCTCCTTTAATTCCACTAAAAGAGAGGAAAAATACTGTATTGCTTGGGATAAAAATGTCACTGTAGTTATTTTTATACCAATAACAAATGTAACCACTTCCAAAGATATTCAAAGTATGCTTCAGAAAGTTCACAACATATCTAACACTCAGACTAAGCCTCCAAGAGAAAAGAAAGTTCCAAGCATAAAAGATAACTACTTTTGGTGTACAAAATGTCAAGTTACACTGCATAATATGTCAAATAAATAAAAAAACTTTTACTGAATGGGTGCTGGCATGTGAATGTAGAGGAGAAAAAAGAAAAACTGAACAAAGCCAAAAGGTAAAATTTTCTATGGGGAAACAAAACTGGTGCAGGAGGTAACACAGGTGTCTGATGGACAAAATAACTGGCATACTGAGAAGACTTCTTATAATTCAAATTCAGTTGAGGGCAGTATTTATCCATATAAAAGAAAATTACAAAGCCTAACATTACTGTACTATGTATTAAAAATTATAGCTGTTTCCACAGCATTTAATTTACACAGAGTCTTCTCTATTCTTATTACTGTATCTTTTTCCTCAGCCTGTAGCTGGTAGATCAGGTTTCCCAAGGACATACTATACAAAGATTTCTGTTTTCTTAGGTTTTTATTTTCCTGACGTTTCGCGCCTGACGTTTAGCATTAAAGAGTGAATGGAATGGCATGCAGGTTACAAGGGCATACTGTATATAGCAAGTGGGGTTGTACAGTTGTCAGGTCGGTTATTCATCTGCGTTTTGGTTGTTCCTAGGTTGGTGACGGAGTTGGGCCTGGAGGCACTGAGACCTTCTGGGCCTCATCGCTACTGGAACTTGAGAGTGGCCACTCCTAAATTCCAATAGTGATTAGGCCCAGAAAGTCTCAACGCCTCTGGGCCCGACTCCATCACCAACCTAGGACCAACCAAAATGCAGCTGAATAACTGACCTGACAACTGTACACCCCCCTTTTGCTATATGTACCCTTGGAACCTGCACGCCATTCCATTCACTCTTTGAAAATAAAAGCCAGAGTGTGTTTGAAACGTCAGAGGAAATAAACGTAAGAAAACAAAAATCTTTGTCTGTCCTTGGGAAACCTGATCTACCAGCTACAGGCTGAGGAAAAAAAGATAATAAGAAGAATTAAATTAAATGCTGCGGAAACAGCTATAATGTTTCATGTATTACGTATTATTATTATTATTATTATTATTATTATTATTATTATTACAGTATTATTATTATTATTATTATTATTATTATTATTATTATTATTATTATTATTATTATTATAAGGCATAAGCCTGAATTATTATTCATCTTCAATGTAAAGAAAACAGAAATGCATGAGGAGTCCATTCTTTAATCCCAAAGTTTGGCTATTTAAGCTTCATGCCATACAATATAAATAAACACATGCTACAGGAAACTGGAATTCCAGTTCTGAAACCAAAAACTAAAAGAACTGTGGAACCACAACATACAAATAAATCATTGTAAACTAAAATATATTAAGATAACAGGCTAAAAAAGAATAACTTCCATCACAGTTTTAAGTCTTTTGTTAAAACACTAACATATCCGATTCGTTTTCATAAATTTCCATGATTAGAAAAATAAGCAAAGTAAAAGAAAGAAGTGTCCACAGAAATTTATAGGTGAGGATTTGTAGCATCCATGTGTCTTATGAGAGAAATGGAAAAAAATGTATCAATATATATGAGGGTGTATCTACACAATCCGACAGTGTCTGGTGGACAAACAGAGTTGCCAAAATCGACATCTGGAGGGTGACTGGCAGATGGACGAAATGTTCATCACTGATTGCAAACAAGTACAGTATAGTGTTTCTGTGTCATTAGTGAAATTTGTCTGATGGTATGGGAATGAACTGACAAAAACATCTAGAACATTGAAAACATTTGTCTGCAGGACAGTGGTAGTGTATGGAAATGGCTTTGCAGATCTGGTATCACTACAAAAATGACGACTTGCCTATGACCAAGAAGTGAGTGTGTCCATTGGACACTCAGACTGTGAAGACACACTCTACAGTATTCAATATACTGTATATATGAGCTGCTTATTTTATCATATGTAACAAAATCTCTTACCATTTGAACATAAAAGAGTTTGGTGATTATACTGTGCATAAAAAAACAGGATAATTTGAATCTAAGTAAAACAAAACATCTGATACATTTCAGGACTACAAATAAAAAAGTAACACAATATAAATGCAATAAGATGGTTATTATCAACATGCAGTACAGTACTGTAAACTAAGGTTACAAGGTTGGAAAAGACTCTAATTCTGTCATGCACAACTAATATTCTCTACCAAAAATACAGTGATGTTTGTAAAGTAAAAATTGACCAAAAAATTTCATGAAGCAGTTTCATAATGAAACTAAGATGATTGCTAGTCTTTTACCTTTTGCCAGGGAGGCCGTGTATTGGGAAACCATCCTGTCCACGCGGTCCATCTAATCCAGGCCTACCAGGATTCCCAGGAATTCCATCATTTCCTTGATCACCCTTTAATAATAATAATAATAATAATAATAATAATAATATAATAATAATAATAATAATAATAATAACTAAACGACTTGTATGCCGAGCCAATATAGTACCTGTTAACTCCACAATCACATCTCTATATATATTTGCTCTTAGTAAAAAATTAAGTCCTGCATTTGCGATAATTCTTTTCATTTACATTAACATTAAGAGAGTTTTGTAGTCTCCTTGAATTTTATGGGAATAAACATGGAGGGCAGTGGGATACACAACCTAATAATATTTTCATATAATTCATGAGAAATAAAAGTATAAAGGAAAGGATGGAAATACAATAACTGAAGCAAAGACCAAAATTAAAAGACAGCGAGCAATGCAACTGAGGTCCAAAGAGTCATCAAAGAGAACATTCAGCACCATCTACAGTGCACTGTACAAGCTTACATTAACTGGTAATCTCCCCATCCTACAGGGAATACAAAAAGAAAGCAATGACACCAACAACTGGAATTAAGGGTCACTATTAAACAAGAGTTTGGACATACTTAAACCCATTAAGGCCACTTGGAATGGAAATAGTTATTGTTTTAATGCTAAAAGCCTTTAGTCATCAACGGTATAATTTGCTTCTCAATGCATGAAGGTATTTTCTTTCAAAAGCAGACCATGACCATCATATATCCCATCACAACTTTCTGTTCATATCATTAACTTACAACGGACTGCTTGTAAACAAGATTTCCTAAAGCAATTCTGACAGGGCACTGCTCTTCTAAAGCTCTGATAATTGTCTCTGTAATTTATCACTGGGCATTCAGATATACCTTTCTTAAGGATACTGGAAATGCATAATCAATAAAAACTTTTGTTTTGAAGATCTGTGCTGTTACTTGATGGCCACCCCTCAGAATGCAATTCTTGTCACAGAAAATGCAATATACTGTAATATTAACAATACCACATATAATGTGTAAATGAACAAGATTAAACTGATAGTGAAAAACAATCATGAGATGCGAATCCTTGAAAGAAATTTTGTAATACTGTAATCCTGAAAATTTTCAATCTAAGTTTATAAATTTTATGAAGCATGCAGTTTATTGGAGGAAATATAATAAATTTAATTACATTTTAAAAGAACCACCTGGGCTAGCCATGTGACATTTAAGCATTTCAACTCAATGTCCTGGTTAAACTATTTTTTATAACTATTCATTATTCTTGTTAAAACATAACTTTTTCATAGGCAGCTATAAAAAACATAACTTACATAAAATTCACTTAGTACTGTACTGTGATAAACTGCCTTGTATGTGAAGCTATCAAATTTACAGTTTACAGGCAAAATGCTAATGGAGAAATGGATTTTTAGTAGTGAGCTAGAAAGCTATGTTAATGGATAAGTGCTTATAGCACAAAAACAGCTTATGGAATTGTGCTATATTATAATCAATCTTTTTAATAATAATTGGATAAATTACAGGTGACCTAGCATAATAGAAAACCTTGAATTATGAAAAACCACTAAAGAACTGATTATCATAAGCAAATGTACAGTCATACAATCAGAATGATTCCAAAAGTGGCAATTCTTACACATCTAATCATTTGAGGGAGAAATTTGTCAAATGAATTTATTGTAGGATTGGAATATGTGCAGAACTTTTGGTCCATTCATCAGGCTCTGTACTGCCTTTTTTTGCTGAGAAAAATCTGAAAAATAACACGACTGATAGCAAACATGAAGTAACTGAAATTTGTATTATAATATCTTTAAGTTCATATCTTGAATAAAATGCAAATTTCTGCAAGATTCAACAACTGTACATGTTTCTTTTTATATCTCTATTATGCACACTAACATTTTTCAACTAACACAACTTTTCTGTTGAAGATGTTTGATGATGAAGCTGTCAATGCATTCACACAAAGATTCACTCTGCTTATAGAAAAGAGACAGATCTTTGGCTATGGAATTTTAATTTTATTGTCAAAACACCAAAAGAAATAAGATTTGCATAGTTGATGCAAGAGACAAGGCAATACTGCAAGAAACTTTAGTAAAAAGAAATTCTTTAAAGGGCATCATAGTCATCTATTAACCCCTGCAAAAGGTAACTTCAGCAATCATGCTTGTGATGATGCAGAAACCTTCATCGGCAAAACCTATAAAGCCGATGAAAGTGTTTCTACAGAAGATACTAAGTCAACCTCTTTGTTCAAACTATCCAGCTGGAGACCCTACCCCCAACACACAATGCCCTATGTTTTCACACCAAGGTGGCACACTACCAAGCATCAGTTTGGCAACAGGCTAACAAGCAGTGTTCACTAGGAGTTATGACAAAAAGAATTTAGAGTGGTGCTGTTGTCTCTATCCTGACTTTCAATCAATACCCAAGTTGGTTTTTGTTCTGTTCACATGTGATTACACCACACAGTTCAGAAGAGGTGACTGCAAATTGCAAGAAACAGCCTTGTACTGCTGCACTGTATATGCCAGGTAAATACAGACATTCTAAAAAATAAGAATAAATGAAAAAATGCATTTTTTCTCTGACTGTTGAAAATATTGCTAGTTTGAGTTTGCTTCACTCTTCCTCTGTATGCGTTTGATTCTCCGACCGGCCAGTGAAGAATTAGAGGAATTTATTCTGGTGATGGAAATTCATTTCTCGCTATAATGTTGTTCGGATTCCACAATAAGCTGTAGGTCCCGCTGCTAGGTAACCAATTTGTTCTTAGCCTTGTAAAATAAATCTAATCCTTCGGGCCAGTCCTTCAGGCCAGCCCTAGGAGAGTTGTTAATCAGCTCAGTGGTCTGGTTAAACCAAGGTATACTTATTTCTCTGTATGGGTACTGAATGATAACACTTCAATGTGTCCAAACTTGAATATTTTGGAGATATTAAATGAAATTGGACTGAAGTAGATAAAAGTGGTTTTGCTGGCAAATTAGAAACTGCATCATGATAAAAGTTCCCCTCAGACACTTTAAATATATATAGACATTAATGTATTCTCATAATTATTTTTAAATTATGCTATCCTATGTTTATATTGCAGTAAATTATGTATTGCATTGAAATAGTAGCAGTTTTTTATTGGAACTCTTAAAATGAATAAGAATACTGTATTTCCCTTCTTTCAACTTATATTGTGATCTATTTGTTTGTGCAGTACAGTACCTATATAAAGTTCAGCATACATAACTTCTTATGAAAAACTTGTCAAATTTATTTAGCACTTGCCAATAACTTTTAAACTAAGGTAATTTCAAATAAATGAAACCAATCCAAATGACATGCGGTAATTTCTTGTTGTTCTACAATTTAGAGCAGACTAATTTTTTTTGAGAGGCTACGGAAATGATTGATGCAATATGTATTACAAAAAAGTAGGGAAAAGAAAATTATACAAAAGGAAATTTTCAGTGGTTTCTTAATAAATTATTCATGAAAAATTAATGAACCAACAGGAGTGAGATATTTAAGACGTGGCTAAAAGTTTTTTGTTGTCAAAATAAATGTTGTCAAAAGATCATGTCATAAGATGAGGAAAGAATGCAACAAGGATTGAAGACCTGACTGTAAGAGGCTAAGGTTCATACTATATCACTAGGAGGACTGAATACTAATAGTACAATACAATATACCGTACCTGAGACTAAATCACAATAAAAGATTACAAGGATGCATTGCTCAAAGGAGAATTTTCGTTTCCTCAATAAATGCAGTAAAGTTTTCCACTCCTCTACCATCTAAGTCAAGTTTAGAATTTTCAATTACCATTAAAAAAGACTGACGTCTCTCATAAAACTTACCTTAATACCTTCTAGTCCAACTCTCCCCATTGCACCATCCGGCCCTCTTTCTCCTTTTAGACCAGCAAGACCTGGTATTCCCACTTCACCATCACTTCCATATCGACCTCTGCTACTTAGACTTGGTACAAGCTCCCCAACATCACCCTTCCTGCCAGCCCTTCCATTAGCACCTAGGAGAAGTTGTAAACGTTAAATCATGAAACATTTCAAACTACAGTACAACATACTTTTTTTCAACTCAGTTATCAATTCTAAGCATAAAGGAGAAGATAGGCAAGTAAAAATGGGTGCCTAACCTGAAAGGAATGGGGTGTATCCATATAATATATAGAAGCTTATACAATTCTGAAAAAAATAAAGCACAGTGCAGTATAGAGAAAATTTCAGAGCTCGGTTGTAGAAGTCAAGTTAGGATGTTGATGTCACATGGGGCATAATTTATGGCACTTTAGCATCTTGCTGAGAGATGACACAAATTAGCCATTATGTATTACTGTAGTGGCAAAAGTGAGTTCGTTCATATATATCACTTTACCAAGATGACTGGTAAACTTTGTTTGCTCAGGAAGAAATAGAGAAGGTTGTCCAATAGTTACCATTAGACAGCTATGTAAACATATCAACCAAATGGAAAGGTTATTAACATGTGCTAATAGAGTTATACTGCATAATACATTCTTGTAATGCAGTTTTACTTTAATGACTGTTGTAAAAGAACACCTGTCAGTTCAAGAGTTAGGCTACTATATTCACAGCCACATTGTTCGGGACTAGCAACTGTCCTTTCAGTACAATCTTTGAGCTGATAAATATATATATATATGTATATGAAATGCGTAGTATTTAGTTTACTATTTGGTTGAATATAAAGACATTTTAATCCTTAAGGAAGGAAAGTATGAGTGATAGCACACACCTTTTGGTGGCCCTATTGGTGGCAAGACAATATGGCATTCCTGAACATAATAAACTCAGAAAAGATTAGCAACACAAAAAGTAAAATATTAAACAAGAGCCACATAAGCATATTCACAATATGCACTATATATAATAACAGAGATAGAAGAATTAAGGAAACAAACAATATTTGAAAAGGAACTAAAGAAGAATATTGACAGAAGACACAGAAAACACTTTGGAAGACAAAAGGAAAGGAATGAAGAAGATAAGTCCACAGAAGGAATCAATAAGCACTGGTATATGAAATAACTCAGTGCAAGGGATGCAGACATTATACTTATAATGAAAGTCACTCATACATTAGCAATTTGTTGGACCTGAGGACTAACTTTGGGAAACATACAAGGTTTGCGGCCACTGCAGGACAAAGAAAACAACACAGAATATCTGTGTCTATTTCCTGATTTTTCATACAATTTTCAGTGAAGTCTACATTTCTATATTAGCAAACAAAGCTGAGACCATGAATGATTAATATATCTTCTCCCTAAGTTTAAGTGTCCTCTCTCCAAAACAAAGGTTTAATTTTTCTGTAGAACCTATGCAAGTTAACCTCTTCATTTCCTTTCCCTTCCCTCCTTTTGGTCATGGGTATGCAGAATGACCTCTCCTCTATCATTTGACTTGAGTATCTACTTTTTTCTGCCACTCCTGCCCTACCAAGCTTCTCAAGTTCCCTATAGTATCTGTCTTACTCTCTTCTTTGTATGTTGCCATTTTGGTAACTATTCCTCTCCATATATCTGCAACACTTGCCAAAATTACATACGCCTTCTTTGGAACTGTTCCATTTCATTCTGCCTCTTTTTTGCCAAGGACATTCTATGCTTCCGCATGATAAATCATTTTACTTAGTAATAATTACTTATTTCCTTTAGAGCACTTGTTGCATAATAAAACTTATGTTTTCTATCTGTTTTCTTTGCATCAGTTCAGCTCAGGTTGTTGGCAGCCGGGTTATTTTCTACTGTCTGTGGTTTTTCTGATGTTTTCCTCAACTAGCTTGTGAAGTAACATTTTCAAATCTTCTTTGAGACTCCACTGGTTGCACTCAGATCTTTTAATGTCAGCTAGTTCTGTTATATATATTGTTATATGTATTCTTTAAGTCTCCCTTAGTAAGTTTTTTACTCCTCTTTACTATTTTCAATTTATCTGTGTCCCAGGGTAGGTTGGGTTAGGATAAATAATTTTATTTCACTCTGCAGCTTACAGCATTTAAACAGATGGCAGCAAAATCTCAACATCGAGGCTACTTTTTAATGAAATACTTAAACAAAAATCTTTGATGAATACCAATAGTTGCAATTGTTCATAAATCTCATTTTATATACAGTATTTCAGTATCATTATTAAGCTGGGTAAAACTAAAATGGATTACAAAATTACATCAGCACCTACCAGGAGTTCCTCTAAATCCATCAATGCCTCGCAAACCAGGGAGACCTGAATTTCCTGGGACTCCTTTTGGACCTCGGGGACCAGGAAGACCTGGAGGACCTGAACGGCCTTGAATACCCTGAGGACCGGGAATTCCAAGATCACCACTTTCACATGGATCTCCTGCAATATGATTCCAGTTAACAACAAACCACACAAACTCCCATTTAGGGGACATGTTTTAAGCAAGAACTCAACTTATATTTCTCTCATTTAAACTGCAAAAACAAAAGTTAAAAATGAAAGTTTTGAGATATATGAAAAAAGCTTAAATACTGCATATAGATATTTTAAACTTACTTGGAGAAGGAATGCAGGTATCTCCTTCTGTCCCTTTGCTACCTGGGATACCATTCCGGCCATTGGGGCCCATTAATCCTGGCTCTCCTGGTGGCCCACGAAGACCTTTTGGTCCTTTTGGGCCCCGAGTAGGAACTCCCTCACCAGGCAAACCCTTAAGGCCTGAAAGAAAATTAATAATATCAAACAAAACACAAAATTAATAATATCAAACAAAACACATTTTCATTAGATATACAAATTATTCGTATACATCAAGAATACATTGACCCTTTTCAGTCACAGGTTGATTTGTAGACAGCTTTTTAATCACAGACACTGTCATAAACAGTAATGGTTTAAGTGTTCTCACATAAAATATAAGAAAGCACAGTGTCTGCCCAAATCTTTCCTATATCTGTTCTCTGTGTAGCACAAACTGAAGTTTCCCAGAATTGAATCATACATAAACTCCTCATCCACCCTTTACTGAATTAACACTTGAAAATCATCAGTAATGTATGATGATGCATATATCACTATTCTGGTGCACTTGTGTTTGCCCTTTTCTCTCTGCAGTTTTTTTATCAGATTATATTTCTTTGCATCAAGGTAGCTCTAGTTTCAGTTCATTGAGTAGTAAGTGATACCAGTAATATTTACTAGTATAACTAGCTTAATGTTGACAAACAAAAATACTTATTGCAATATTAACTGGATGGCAGTAATATTTGCTAGTATACCTAGCTTGTAGTTGACCAATAAAAACATGCTGAGAATTGGTATGGTAGGTAAACTAGAAGTGGTTAAGTTTTATATGTTTTGATATTAGACTTCAATCAGAATGTGATTAAAAATACACTGGAACTGAGAGGGTAGGGTCATTCATTACAGGATTAGCCAGGGGGAAGCTGAATAACTGAACTTTTTCTTTATCCATAGCAACAATTTTCATAAATTTTTTACAATAACTCTTTGCTCACTGAATCTCTGTCAGTAACACTAATCACTTAGGCATAAGAAATCCTATAAGTCTGTAGAATCTAAATACAGATCATCGTATTATCCTTCAAGCATTTTTGTGAACATCACGAAAAGAAATGCTGAACAAATTTTCATTCACAGACCAAATTTCAATGATTCTCATTCATTGGCTTACCCATAACTACCATACATGGTAAAAAAGTAATTTTTCATAACATTGTCCAATAAATAAACAGTGATTTTAAGACAGGCAGTTGAGTGAACTGACACTACGTGTGGTACACCAGCTTCTACACTGTGATTTGTTAGGTCTCTGGTTGCAGTCTGGCAGCTGGCCAAATTAAAAGCAGACATGAACAAAAGTCGTAGGTACAATCCTGAATCTAAAGCAGGCAAAGACTAGACTTGGTGTGAACCTCTGATGATGAATCCATAAAAACTCAAATGAAATTAGTAATGTAAGCATTAACTCGTATAGGCTACTGCTAATTCACTGAAACAATAAATATTTATCAAAGCATTGGCAGTAAATAGCACTGAAATTCTTGTGCCATATTGTCATCAAGTACCAACATCTTAATTTCAGAAAGCAATTAGAGAAATTAAGGCGTGAGTTATGCAAGTGCCACTTGAATGATTAATATTGTACTGTATCTACGTTTAATTAACACCAATAAGTTTATTAATAACACATGTTTATCTACTGGGATGACTTATTGAACAAAGCCTTTTAGTCATTAACATAAAATTATGATAGATACTGATGACTTATTGTATAAAACCAGCTAAAATTCATAGTACATTTGGAAACACATGGCCAATTTCACTAATACTTTATATGTAAATAATCAATAATGTTTGTCTAAATGTAAGGCTTAGATGTTAAACAGTGAGCCGAGTAATACCTTGCTAGCAGCACATAAAAATACACCAAGAGCAGTACCTCTAAGCAAAGCACAATTAAAAATACTTAACACACACCAGTGTGTTAAATGCTACATTAGTATTTTATGCACTGGAAAAGGTGGAACTAAGCTATCATCTCAAACTATAGTTGGTAGCCTACAGAGTAGTTCTACAACAACTGAAAAGAAATAAGATACCTTTAGGACCAGAAAATCCTCTGGCTCCAGGAATACCATTGCTGCCTGGCCTTCCATTACGTCCATCTAATCCTTTGCTTCCAAACACAGAATCACCAGGGATGCCCTTAACACCTGGGAATCCTCCTGGACCCCTTGGGCCACGCCTTCCTGGCTTCCCTATTAGTCCATCAAAACCTTGAAGAAAAAAAAGTTAAGTATATCTTAGTTTAACCAGACCACTGAGCTGATTAACAGCTTTCCTAGGGCTGGCCCGAAGGATTAGATTTATTTTACGTGGCTAGGAACCAACTGGTTACCTAGCAACGGGATCTACAGCTTATTGTGGAATCTGAACCACATTATGACGAGAAATGAATTTCTACCACCAGAAATAAATCCTCTAATTCTTCATTGGCTGGTTGGAGAGTTGAACGCTGGGCCAACAGCGTGCTAACCGAGAGCTCTACCCACCCCTCCAATGAAGAACTAAAACCTTGAAGAAAGACAAATCATTATAACTAAAGGTGGCATGATGTTAAAAAATAATAAAAATAAAAAGTAAAAAAAACTGGCAATACTGTATGCAAAAGTTTTAGTATACTGTACGGTGTTTTAGTATACTGTACGGTGGATTTTTGTGTATACATCTACAGACCAAATATATTGCAATAACAGAACAATGTACAGTACCAATGGTATCAGAAAACCAGAATTCATTGAGAATAAAATGTGATATGTCACAATAAATGACTACTTTGATGAAAGCTAATACTACTGAAAATGATTCTTGGTAGTACATTGTTCTTTACATTAACTCTGCTTAGTTTTCATCATGCATTTCTAAACACAGTATAAAACAAGTAAACAAAATTTAAGGTAAATTCTCATACAGTACACTTATGAAATATTTGTGAAAATATGACTCATTTGGCAGAAATCAAACTTGAATTATGAGTTTTGAAATAAGCTCCAATATGTTGAAAAATCAGGCCATTGTAAAAAATTAACATTTATATTAACTAAAACATTAAAGATCCTTCTTAAACAATTAAATAGGAAACAAACGAAAAAGAAAAATGGAAGTTTGAAACTCTACAGTGTTTTGTAAACTCACATCCAGCTGCATATCTGGTGAGTAATTCCTTCATAGATAATTTAGGAAATAAAAATGGGGAGGGGCCTCATGCATGATAAGAAACTCTCCCAGCTTGAGGAAAAGCTTGGATGAGGAATGTTAAAAAAATTTCTGTACAAATGAAACAATTTGAGAACAGTTGAGATGTTTGGCAGTCTCTCTGACAAACCCCAAGTATGAGATTTACCCCATTTTAGATCTGTAGGGAAATTATTCACTGAATTAACTTGCATATAAAATGCTTCAACCTCAAAGTTGGCTTGACTTCCCCAAAATTTAGGATTATTCTTACCAGCATCACCATCTTCACCAGGCTGTGAGCGTCCACGATCACCATTTTGGCCATCAGATCCAGCTGGTCCTGGAGAACCTGGAGGACCACGTAGCCCTAAGCCTCCAGGTCGACCATTTAAACCATCAGGACCTGGAAAACCTGGCAATCCAGGAGGACCTTGTGGTCCAGGAGGTCCTATATACTGGACAGTGTCGGCAAGATCACTCATTCCTTCAGGACCTGGCTCTCCTACTAGACCAGTTTGACCATCAAAACCAGGTACACCTTCATAACCCTTTAAAAAATAAAAGATTTTTAAAATATGAACCTGCTTCTGTTTTATTTGAAAGATTGTTTTAAATAAACTCCTAATCTGAAAAGCTATTACCAAAGTTTCAAGAAAATAAAAAAAAAATTAGGAAACACTTCATCTTTCATAGACACTGTATGCACAAAAAACTGCAATATTTCCTTTGCTGACATGACAATAAAATTAATTCTTGTGTTACAAACTAGCTTTTAGTAGTAGATAGCTAAGTGAGTGAAATGGTCCCCCTTGTAAACTAATCTCAATTTCTGGTTCTCATATTCTGAGTGAACTGTTTAACAAGGTGGAGTCTGCAAACATTTGCATTGTGGAAGAAGGGCAGTCCTTGTAAAACAATAATTTAATATCATTGAAATATAACAGTCTTCAAGAAAAGCTTTTCTGTTTCCAAAGGATTGTTTTCAAAAGATATGAATAAGTGTTTAGGAGAGGCAACTGAGTTCCTGATCTTTTTTGCATAGGTTAACCTCATTAAGACGTCAGTGTTTGAGCCCAGTAAATTACTTTACTTTAACCATATGAAGCAGGGCACTGTATCTTTATGAAACAAGAGCATTATTTTTCACTACTGATTAGCTTAATGGGAACCTCAAAAAAAAAAAAAAAGGTAAAACACTGTGTGTAAAGTGTAAATCTAACTGCCCCCTCAAAACACATCATGTCTATGAGATATAAAATGAAGTAAAATTATAAACTTGACAGACATGAACGTGAAATATCGCAAGATTTACAAAGCTTGATTATCCGAATGACTCATATACAGTATGTGGAAAGATGAGACTCAATATCAGAACAACAGAAGTAATAAGGTCTGAGTATACACAAAGGGATGAAAGAATGCTAGACAGAGAGAGGATTAACATGGCTGGATCTTTTGAACACAGGAACAAAATCCAATAACATGTTCTCTTGAGCTGCAATTTAGTGAAAGACTAAAAAACACACAGGAAAGAGAAGGCATTTCAATATCATTTTGATATCAAATAAAATGAAACTGCATACAACAGTAAGAACATCTATTAATCTTGTATGATCTCTAGCTATCAAGACATGAATCATGGTTTGCCAAATTAATATAGAGAATGTGTACAGCACATACAAAGACATCGCATTACACTTATACATGAGGTCTGGATATGGTTCATTATTATCCACAATAAGGTTTGAAAAGAATCTATTGTGGATAAAAGGGGACTACTGTACTTAGTTTTATATTGAGTAATTCAAAGAAACAGAGCCCAGTATGCTTCCAGGAACTTCTTTGCAGTGAGTCATGATGATGAATATATTTTCAGTTTCCTCAGTCAGTGAGTCATATGAGAGACTGCATGCTGGTGTTTAAGCCCTTACCTTAGGACCTTTAGGGCCAGGATATCCAGCAAATCCAGGTGCTCCCTTGAAGCCTTTTTCACCAGGGGGTCCTCGTTGACCCTGACGTCCTGGCTTTCCCTTTTGACCGTCTTTACCTATTTCTCCTTTCATACCTTTTTCTCCAAGCTTGCCAATGTAACCTGGTCCTCCAGTGCTTCCAGGTATGCCAGCTGGACCAGGAAAACCTGAGTCCCCTTTACTTCCCATCAGGTCAATTTCAGATGGAGGTTTCCTGTTATTGAAAAATTGCATGTTACAACCAGTGGCATTGCTATGGGGGGGCCTGGCCCCCACCCCAGTCAGATGCTTGGCCCCCCACTGCCCCTTCCCCGTTGAAATTCCATCTGTAGCTAAACTTTAACCCTTACAGTATTTGATACATTTGCATACAGAGAGGTGAAAATCAATTGAAAACTGAGCTCTACATTTCAAATACAGGTTTACTAATTGCTAATACTAATATTTACCTTCATTCACATGGATATATCTCTTTGAGAATTGTATATTTTACTAATTACAGAATTGGTACATTAGTTTTGTGTAATTTTCTTTTGGTCCCCCCCCAAAAAAAAAGATATCTTGGCCCCGCCTAGGCACCCCCACTAATGGAATGCCAGCTACACCACTGGTTACAACAAAGTTTTGTCTTATGTTAGAGAATGCACACAAATAACCTGTCCAATTTCATTTGCAGTTGCTTTATCATTTTTCAACAACTTCATCTTATAAAGAATTCAGAGTTCGGACACAACTGACTTATCCTGCAACATGTTAAGTTCATGTTCTTATATTTTTTTCTGCTAATTTTCCTCTGTGATGCATAAAGTGTATGGTAATGAATACCATGTTCAACGCTCACACAACAACATAATGTACTTGATATCCTTCCAGTATAACTGGAAAGTTACTCAAATATTTCCATCATTTATCAAGGGATAGGTACACTAGTGTTCTTTAGAATACTGTACTCCAACACACATCTATCACATTGCATCTTTAGCATTTATTTAATTTATTACAATCGATAAAGACATAATACATCCAATCTTTTAGAGCATTTCTGCTCTGCACCAATAGTCACAAATAAATGACATAGCAAATGATAGTAAACCATTACCTTTGCTCAAAAGTTGAGTGAAAATTTAATTTTTCATTTTCAGCAGTAAAACAAGTAGCTAACTGTTCACTGTAGACCTTATGCCTCTCGGAATAAGAATTAATTCATTATGTATTTTGTGCAGCCTGAGAGAGTTTCATCTTTTTAATCCTTCACTCGGATGAGGATATTGTCCCACTAATCCAATTGATAACGATTTAAAGCAAATGTCCATAATACAGTACAAGTACTCTAAATAACTGAAATCTAAAGCCACTTACTTTGGATACAACAGCATGGAATTAAAATAAAATTTAATTCAAACTGATGTTTTCTTGACAGAAAGTGTTTTATTCCTCCTTAGATCAGGGTTATTTAATACTTCAACAACATTGGTTATAAAAGCAAAAAACACAGCTATTGCCCACCACATACTTACTTGAACTTTATGCCAGAAGGTTCTCCTTTCTGCCCTTTCTCTCCTCTGACAGTAACAGGTGGGAGTGGTGGAGGAGTGTCACCCCTTTCTCCTGGGGGGCCTTGGTATCCTTTGTCACCTCGTAAGCCCTAGGGGAGGAAAATGAATTTTATCAGCTGATGTTGTTAGAAATGGTAAGACAATTACTAATGAGCTAGAATGAAGCTGAAAATGACTTTAGATACCAACAGCAACAACATGAACAACGATCAATGCCGAGTTAACATTGACAATGCCATAATGTAGGCTACACTATTAAGTGTAATATTGTTACTATTACTGTGTTACTACAGTTTCCCTATAATCACTTTGAAATGTAATTATATATCTAACATCCACAGGAAAAAATGAAATGGAGTGATGTGAAAAGGCTGGGAAAGGACCAATGCATGTAAAAGTTGCAGGATAATATGGGTCGTGAACAGTGTGGAAATGCTGGTGTTTCTAGATGATACA
The DNA here is from genome assembly GCF_040412425.1 of Macrobrachium rosenbergii. Taxonomy (NCBI): domain Eukaryota; kingdom Metazoa; phylum Arthropoda; class Malacostraca; order Decapoda; family Palaemonidae; genus Macrobrachium; species Macrobrachium rosenbergii. The sequence goes on from NC_089742.1 coordinate 55,642,877, forward strand.
GCACTAGTTGGGGATACTAAAAGAAGCTGCAGCAACAAGAAAAAGTTTTGAAAGTGTAAATGTAAGAAACAGTATTATTAATAGGGTTGCTGGGCAACTGGAAGATGAAGCAATGACTTAATCGGATGGTGGAATAACGGAAGCAATGGAGTCCTAAAGGTATTTGGGAGAAATATTTTGAATGGTAGTAGGATGAGAGGATAATGCAAAAACAAAAGGAAAATGGGTGAAGCAAAGAAGGTCGCAGGGTATGGGCAAAGACTGGGAGGAAACTTGGTGTGTTTGTGGAAACTAAGGTTGGAATGCATGATGGGAATGTTGGGCCAACTCTCCTCTACTGAAGAGAAGATTGGATGTTGAGTTTGAATGAAAGAAATGGATGGAAGCTGTAAAGGTAAAATGTTTATGAAGTATAAGTAGCATAAGAAGAACTGAAAAGGTAAGAAATGTAAGACATGGAGTATAGGACTGCATTTTTTAATATGGTTCTGTCATGCTGAAAGAGCAGGTTGGTGAGAAGGATATCCAGTTCAGAAATATTAGGAGGAAGGAGGTGAGAAAGACTTATAAAAAAGCTAACTGATGGCATGAAAGAGATACTGGGAAGGAAAGGCCCTAATATCCAGCAAGTATTAGTGTGTGTGTGTGTGTGTGCCTGTGTTGGTGGGGGGCGGTTGATAGAACACTAATGAGGCTTTTGTGTATGTGTATGAAAGGGTTAATATGTGGAAGTTTTAATTAATATTTTTTCTTGATTTTTTTACCGGTGGTTCACCCAAGATTCATTAACGAAAGTATGAATGTGGACGTAACAGTTATGAAGCCATTCCCTGTTAGTGGAAACATAATGTTGAAATATAAATTCCTGTAATAAAGATGATAAAAGGGGTTCTTTCCAGTGTACCTTTTCATTTGTTCCATGCTGATTCTTCCCAATTAGGCTTATCTGTCCAACTTCTTTTGACTTAACCCTTTCCATTTTCTCCTCACTTGAGAACAACAAAGACTTCTGGTGGGTTCCTTAATCCTTTAACACTCTAAACATGTGATTTCGTTATCTTATTAGTCTAATATAATAGTAATAATGAAACAAGGCGACCGTGTAGCGAGGCTGTAATAACGCGAATTAAAAGCCACAGTAGTGTTAAAAATATTTATGTGAAGCCACAGTAGTGTTAAAAATATTTATGTACAGAGTTAAAAACAATGAGAGACTTTCAGATACTGCTCGTAACCCTCTTCAGTCCTACTAAGCGGTAAAACAATGGAAGTTGTTAACACTGGACATAAATATTTTTAACACTACTGTGGCTTTTAATTCTCAATAATAATAATAATAATAATAATAATAATAATAATAATAATGAAGAAGAAGAAGACCAACCTTAAGACCTGGTATTCCTTGATCACCTCTAGTCCCCTGGGGTCCAGAGGTACCCCCATATCCAGGCCTCCCGGGATAACCCGGCTCTCCTTGGTCACCCTTGACACCTCGGGAATTTGTACCTCCTTCGCCCGTGTCTCCTACAGGTCCTCGGGCACCGTCGGGGCCTATGGAAAATTCAGAAAAGAGCCGTTTCAGAGGCATATCCAGCCTACTACTACTACCTGGAATGTGAAAGTTAACCAATACGTCTACCGAACTGCATCCCTATTTATAAAACCATCAAATCGGGGTTATACTAATTTCTATAAATACCATTCGCACCTTAATTAAGTCAATATGAAGTGTTAAATGTCTTTAGGAAAACATGCAGTCTCACAAAATGAAAACGTACAAAATTCTAGATGATCAGAATTGCTTGCTTTTCCTGTTTATGATAGGAATACGCTCTTTACAAACTGGCTTTCTTATGGGTCTACTGGCACCTCCTGAACGATGTTTGTTTGTAAAATGGGAAGTAATTAAGACAGTATTTTTTTTACTGATTGTCTTAATTATATAAAATCTTCTTTTAATCGTCTCCTATCAGTATAGGATATAAAACAATAGCTTTCAAATTCTGAATACCATTACTAATCTGTCCTAGTTAAAATGGTTACCACCGCTTTATCATTCAAACCGTAGGAAACTATAAAATAAAATAAAGCTTTAGCCAGAAGGATCTTCTCAATGTCTCCCTGAAATGTTAACAAGTGATATGTGGCTATTAAAGGGATACTTAGAACTTAGTTCAGTCTACATATCACTTTACAACTATTACGGACTCCCTATAAAGCACCGTTCTTTCTTTTTCACCAAGAGGGAAATTTGGTGACAATATCTGAGACAACGAATTCTGCTGGACCAATTATGGGTCACCTAATCGTCAAATTTTTCAGCTTCAAAGCTCAGTTTTTCATTGATTTTCATTATATTTTCAGCTCTCAAAATTGGTTATAAGAAGTCGCGAAAGGACAGATTTGTCCGCGAATCATAAGCTACAGATGAAAGAAAAGTATCTAATTTCATTCCAGTGGATGGAAAGCTCACTTGAATGATGTAAGTAGCATAGTGCACATGGCTCGATACGATGGATAGTAATCCCAAACACCAGCAATTTTATCTTATCACGAATGACCTATGAATGAGTTAGTCAACATTATTATTATTATTAGAATATAGAATACAGAATTCAGGCCAAAGGCCAAGCGCTGGGACCTATGAGGCCATTCAGCGCTGAAACGGAAATTGACAGTAAAAAGGTCTGAAAGGTGTAACAGGAGGAATACCTCGCAGTTACGCTATAAATCAATTGTTATGAAAGAGTGGAAAGTAAGATGGAAGAAAGGGAATATGAACGGAATTACAGTAAAAGGGATGAAAGGGGTTGCAGCTAGGGGCCGAAGGGACGCTGCAAAGACCCTCAAGTAATGCCTACATTGCACCACGTGAGGTGCACTGACGGCACTACTCCCTACGGGGATGTTATTATTATCACTCAGAAGATGAGCCCTATTCACATGGAACAAGCCCACCACAGGGGCCACTGACTTGAAATTTAAGCTTCCAGAGAATATTACATACCTGGAGGACCTCTGAGACCTGGCTGTCCAGGAAGACCAGGCAAACCAGAACGGCCGTCCGTGCCGTTGCAACCAGGCGGCCCGGGTTCGCCTGCAGGACCTTCCAACCCTGGAAGACCCGGGATACCAGCCGTGCCCTGAAACCCTGGCATGCCCATATCACCTCGATAGCCCTTCTCTCCCATCGCTCCGGGCTCCCCAAAGTCACCAATTCTGCCGACGGGGCCTGTGGTATGGAGAAAAAGAGATTAGAATTAATCACGTACGGCAATTCTTACCTTTTGCGTTGTACTTTGAGCAATAAAAGTAGTCAAGTAAATTAGCTTTAAGAAGCTCATCAAAAGTACAAATATATTCATTAAATGTTGACGAGCATGTGGTATCACTACTTTTAGGCAGTACAGTGCTTCATTAAAATTTTATGAAAATTTCTCAAAGAAGGAAAGTGGCCAACAAGCATGCATACCCATATATATATATACAGTTTATATATACATATACATATGTGTATATATATATATGTATATATATATATATATATACATATATATACTATTTGGGCATATTTCCTCTCTTATGCAATTCCCATTGAGGGTCAGTGGCATTATATGCAAACTTTATCTTTTCATTGAGACTTTGAATCAGTCTATGCTTCTTTTTCTGTTCAGGCAAGCAGTTCAGGAAGAATGAAAAAATATTAAATATTCACGTTTCTTTCCATTTCCTTATTATAGTCGACGGGTCTATACACGCCTTCAGGACTCAATTGCAAATGGAAGACGTCGCCGACGGGCGAGGAAACGATCTGTCGACTATAGATAAGTAAAAAAGACACGTGGATAATTTCTCCTCATTTCTGAGGAGCTTGCCTGAAGAGAAAAAGCAGAGATATAGACCGATTTAAAGTCTAAATAAAAAGATATTCTTTACAAGTAATGCCATTGACTTTACTAGGAATATATATATATGTATATATTTACATACAGATAGTATATATATACGTATATATATATGTGTATATATATATACACACGTATATACACATACATACATAAATATGTCTTTTCTACCACATGAAGGAGGCATCTGAAAACATTAAACTCTCAGTAGAATTTCGATGAAGTAAGACACATGACAGAGGAACTGATAAGGGATGAACACTGGAATTCAACAAGGAAGGTATACATGGCATATGGGGAACTCGAGAAAGCTAAAGAGGGCATCAATAGAGGAGCAATGTATCGACCTTCTTTCTTAAGATAATTTTTCGCAGGTTGCTTGGACTTTTTTTTTCTCCTACTGATAGGTACTTTTGAGTGTAAAGGGTTTCAACCTGCCTGTTACACGTTTCATTTTCTTAATGACCTTAGATTTTTCTTTTATGCTTGAGCTTAAAGAAACATAGATTTTTCTTTTATGCTTTGAGCTTAAAGAAACATAGATTTTTCTTTTATGCTTGAGCTTAAAGAAACAGATTTTTCTTTTATGCTTGAGCTGAAAGAAACAGATTTTTCTTTTATGTTTGAGCTTAAAGAAACATAAATTTTTCTTTTATGCTTGAGCTTAAAGAAACATAGATTTTTTTATGCATGAGCTTAAAGAAACATAGATATTTTTTATGCTTGAGCTTAAAGAAACAGATTTTTCTTTTATGCTTGAGCTTAAAGAAACAGATTTTTCTTTTATGCTTGAGCTGAAAGAAACAGATTTTTCTTTTATGCTTGAGCTTAAAGAAACATAAATTTTTCTTTTATGCTTGAGCTTAAAGAAACATAGATTTTTTTATGCTTGAGCCTAAAGAAACATAGATATTTTTTATGCTTGAGCTTAAAGAAACAGATTTTTCTTTTATGCTTGAGCTTAAAGAATCATAGACTTTTCTTTTATGCCTGAGCTTAAAGACCAAGAACTTTAATGTGGAGGGTGCTGACAGTGAATGGAATATACAATAAGTTTTGAAAAAATGTTTTTGTAATGGATGGGAGAGTGACTGGTTTGGCGTAAAACTTGGACTGCCAAAAGGGCATGATGCTTCTTGAAGCTGTTTGATATATTTACAGATAGAGTGACGCAAGAAGCTAATCTAGGGACATTAGATCCAAGTACAAGGTTATGGAATAAATAACAAGTTGCACGCAGTGCGGAATGGCTCAAGTTTCTATATGATAAACTACTGGCGGGGATAGTAAAGAGAAATTACAGAAACTAGCTGGCGAGAGTTTAATGATTTTTGCAAGATGAGACAGTTAAGAGTAAACATGAACAAGAGTAAGGTTGCAAGGGTAAAGAGAAACCTGGATGATAGAGCTCTGAATATTGATGCAGTGGAAGAATGTTAGAAACTGATCAGCACACATATTTGGGGGTAAACATAATTGATGATGGCATGAGGAGGGAAGGGGTTGGTTAAAGAATACGTAAAGCAAGGGTTTGTGCAAAGGATTGGGAAAAGACTTGGAGTGTTTATGAATGCCAGAGTGGGAATGTAGGGTGGGACTGTTGAACCAACTTCTTTTTATGGAAGTGAGGAATACTAAATACATATTAAAGAAAAAAGATTGAAGCTGCTGAGATGAGCTGGTCTGGTCATGTGAGAAGAATGGGAGACGATAGATGTATATTTCAAAAGTGCTAGGAAGTGCTGAATAAATGGGTATGAATGGGGTATAGGAAAGGGCACCAGCAGCCTCTTAAGAAAATCATTTTTTTCAACTCAAGTATAAGTTTAGAATAGAATAGAATATAGAATTTAGGCCAACGACCAAGCACTGGGACCTATGAGGTCATTCAGCGGTGAAAGGGAAATTGAGAGTAAAGTTATAAAGGTGGAACAGGAGGAAAACATCGCAGTTGCACTATGATTCAATTGTTAGGATACGGTGGAAAGTAAGGAGGAAGAAAGAGAATATGAAAGGAGGAATAGTAAAAGGAATGAAAGGGGTTGCAGCTAGGAACGCTGCAAAGAACCTTAAGTAATGCCTATAGTGCACCGCATAAGAGGTACACTTACAGCACTATCCCCCTACGGGAGAAATATAAATTTAAACTCATCTGCTGTCAACATCTCCGTAAGAAGCTGTCCCTTACCTGCAGGTCCTTCAACTCCGGGGTCTCCTGGTATGCCGGCTGAACCCTGAAGACCAGGGATACCAGGGGCTCCCAAGAGCCCCTTTTGGCCCTCGCATATGCATGTATAGCAGTTCAGACAAGCCTGAAATTTCAAAAGTTCATTGAAGTGAAAAGGAAGCAGACTATTCCAAAAATATACACCATAAAAACTGTTACTTTCTTTCAAAATACCAAAGGTCCGTGGCCTGCAAGACGTCTGAAACTTACTTGAGAGGGAAGCGTGGAAACTATGTTCTGTGACCCAGACTTTTGTTAGTTACCGAATTGTTTGTATATAAGAAACCGCCACTGGACGATAAAAGTGGATTCATAGTACACTGTCACTGATGCCCCTAAGGGAAAATCTAAATCCCAATTAACATGTTATTGTACTCTTCCATGTAATTTAATTCTAAATGTTTTCGTGTCTGCGGATGAATACTACACGAGTGAAGACCGCAAATACGTTTATATACAGTCACACGTCTATCTGTCTATCTATCTATCTCTCTCACTCTCTCTCCATATATATATGTATAACTATATATGGATGGATGGATAGATTACGAAATTTAGGGACAAGCCCAGGCACTGGTATATATATACATATACAGTATACATAACCATTAACCATATATATATATATATATATATATATATATATATATATATATATATATATATATAATATATATATATAATATATATATATATATATATATAATATATACATAATATATATATATAGTGACTCTGGCAAAGAGATTTCCTATCATCAGGTAGCAGAAGTTGTCCATTTACTAATTAATCAAGGAACACCCTTATCATTTAAAAGTGGTATAAAGGTTCGAACGTTTCTGAACTATCTCAGTTCCCTCTTCACCGAGTAATTAATACAAAAGGAAGAAAAGAGCACATCTATATCATCTCTGTAGATAACAAATTTTGGACAGCCAATCTGTGTGCATGTAACTAAGAGCGTCTTAGATGAGAGTTCAACCCTGCTTGAGGAATAGAAATTATTCTCTCGTTTATTCATGAATTACATTAACAGTTATATATCATATAAAACCGTAATTGACAATGTAATGCATACGCAATCTCCTGCTTCCCCCTAAATTATATACTCGTTGCATCAGGCTTTTGTTTTCCATTCTTTTTAAGTCATCAAACCATTTCAAAACAGTGATTTTTCCCTTCATCTATGCCCATTTATTTCTTCTACATATTTCCATGTTTGTCACCCTTTTAATTCTTCTTATGTCCCACTATGAAAACAGATTTTCTAAACTGCTTTAATCTCTTTTGTTCACTCATATTCAACTATTTCACTTCCATAAAGGATAATTGGTTAAAATATCCCTTCATACATTCCAGCCTTGGCTTCCACATGATTCAAAGTCTCCTCTAAGCTCTTCGGACACCTCGTCCACCTCGCTTCAGCTGTTCTGTGAATCGCCTCTTTTTTTCCATCCTGCTGTAATATCATCCGTTATAGTTACTCCTATACACCTTCACAAATCATATGTTTTCACTCTTCCACCATCCACATTAACATTCCGTGTTCCCTCTTCCTGATTTCCATTGACCCTCATAACTGGACCCTTGCTGACATTTAATCTCGACTATCTTCCCTTGCAACACACACACACACACATAATCTTTTTCACTATATTAAAGTTTCTTCACTATTTCTACTTTGCATTGCATCGTCTTTAAACAGTTATTCTAGCCCATCTTTGACTCACTGTTTTACCTGCCAACTTTGCAACTTCATCTAATGTCTACTGTCTGATTTCTAACATCATCCAATTTCACAGACATTAAATAGTTCTGGAGACATCACCCACTCCTGCCTCGACCGAGTTTGGCACCAAACTAGCCACCTAACACACGCCCTCACATTCATAAAAGATATTTTTAATTAGTCTCGACATCTCATCTCCTATACCTTTCACTGTCAGCACACTCCTTACAGCCTCCATTTGCTCCAGTATAAGCTTTCTCTTGATTTATTTAAGCCATATACAGCTTTTGTCGCTTATCCTCACTTTCAACATGAATATTTCATTAGAAACATGTAAACCACTCACTCTTCGCCGTGTCTAAATCCATGATGTTCTTCACCTATCGTCCCTTCTGTTTTATTTCAAGATCGAAGCCTCGCAGTACATTTCCCACGGTGTACCAAGTAGTCCTATGTCCCTCCAGTTCCTATAGCAACGACTGTTACTTTTTCCCTTACAAGGTAAATTCTAGTGCCCGTTATCAAATCCCAGTTCCAACAATATACTAAAGCATCTTACTTGTAATCGTAATGGAATATACAGTAGATTTTAGGCCATCAGCCAAGCGCATGAACCTATGAGGTCCTTCAGCGCTGAAACGGGAGGTCCTTCAGCGCTGAAACGGGAAACAGAGTGAAAAAGTTTGAAAGGTGTAACGGGAGGAAAACCTTGCAGTTGCTCTATGAATCAATTGTTAGCAGAGGGTGGATAGCAAGATAGAAGAAAGAATGAATGGATAGAGTAAAAGGAATGAAAAGGGTTGCAGCTAGGGGCTAAAGGGACGCTGCAAAGAACTTGAAAAAGACCCTTGGGTCATATCCTGGTTCCATCTCTTCCGCCCGCACAAATTTCCATTGAAATCTGTCGATGTCGTTGTGATAGGCTAACACACACACAGGTATTTTATTTCATAGGCCTTCTTTTAAGCGTGCATTCATTCCATTTCTGTCAAAACTACTTTTTTTTATTGTAACCTTTATTTATTCATTCTGTCTAATTATCGTTCCAATTCCAACAATGAAAAAATTTTATGCATAGCTAGCCTTTTATACCAAGTAATGCCTACAGTGCACCGTGTAAGGTGCACTGACGGTGCTGCCCCCCCAACGGGGGCAATTCTATTGATGGCTGGTGCCTTTCCTTTCTTCAGTTTCTCAACTGATCTGCTTACATCCCAAACAGTCTTATATACATTCTCAAATTTGCAGTAACCCCTCGACTCTAGCATGCCTCTCTTTCCGCCACATTCTGGAAATTCTCTAGACTCGCTCTTCTTACCATTTGCATCTTTCATTCCTAGATTTATTTAGTCATTAACCTTTCTCTCTGCAAAGGAGACCAAGTTAATTCTCTTCCTAGAGTATTTTCTTAAATCTGGCACCTCAGTAACATCTTACACCTAGTTTTCCACTTACTTTGTCTTTGAATAACTTATTTGTTCTCTAGTATATTTTGACAATGTCTACTCGTAAATATAACACGTAACACCTTATTTGCCATTTCTAAGAATGCAACTTCATCATCACCTCGCCATTTACTGCATTTACTCCTATACCTGCAAACTCATCAGGGAAATTCTATGGCACCGTCATTAAGTTTTGAATAACCCATGTTCCATTATTTAAGAGTAGCCCATTTTTATCCTTCTCTTTCACGTTATTTTCACTTCATACTTATCTTAATTAAGTAGATGTCAAGCCACAAAGTCACAGCTTCCCCTTTATTAAGAACTGATATCTCTTCTTCTCTATCACTTAAGTCACAAAACGAAAAGTTACAGAATTTTTGCAATACGAAAATTTGTACTGTAAGCTATTCAGCAGTCAGTACCATTCTGCAACCACGCCATTTCATGTACTCACCACTAATACCTCTCGTCAAACATTTCTTTGTAATTTTCCTCCTCCCCAGCGTAAGTAAGACTTATCTTTCCTCGCAAAAAACATATTTTCAACAGTCAAGGCCTTTCCTGAACAAAGGCCATACAGTAAGTTACTTTACACACACACACACACACACACACACACACACACACACACACACACACACACACACACACACACACACACATATATATATATATATATATATATATATATATATATATATATATAGTCTCGAACTCATGATCCAGATTTAAAGATTTAGGGCACACAGAACGTAACCACCCATCCATCCAGCTAACTTTTAGAATTCGGAGCTGAGCTGCTGTACACCAAACCACTACTAGCTCTAGGGCACGTCCTCTAAAGTATTCATACGTATATATCGCTTGTGAAGACAATTTAATATCACCACGCTTTCTGATTCATTAATGTTGGGGTCTGGAAGATTCTGCAGCTATAAATGGCCTACTGTTTATCAGAATATTACTCTAATGCTTTCGGTGCTTCTTCCTTGACCTTCCTCTGCAACTAGAGCGAATCGACGAATTCATGTAACTATGACCGACTCCTGACTTCGTTTGATAATCGTTTTCATGTAAACCTTTACGTGGACTCGCTTTCACTGCTCTATTGACACTATTCCTGACAATGTTCTTTTAAGCTGTAGGCCCGGTTCCTTCCTCCTCTCTTGTTAACACCAACGAAGCTATCGGTTCCCACGTCTATTTTACTAAATATAAGTGGAATGCGCGGTTCACTGACTGTTTTTTTCATTTGTTTCCAAGCTTTGCAATTACATTCATATTTTTATTTTCCCCGATATGTTTTCATCGCCAAACTTACAAGCAAAAGAGGTGAGACTATGGCCTTTGATAAAATGACTTGACTTTATAATTTTGCCTTATTTTGTCGATTATAATTTCCTTTGTGCTTTCGTCGAGCAAAAGCTCTTTTCTCATTGATACTTATGCCATATTTGGTTAACTTTCTAAGCAGAAAACTCCAATTAATACCAGGCTTACCTTTTGGCACTTCATTTACTATGCTGTGGGTCTATTGTTAGACCGAATTTTTTACTCTTTGTAGATAAACATTCTAGGTTGTTAAACGTATTCTCCCTGTTGCAAAGTTTCAAGAGGAATTGTGGAAAAGTCCCTGTACCAGTAACAATAAATCACCAAAGGTTGCAGAGTAAATAAAGAAAATGTTACATAATGAACAAAGATTGGGAAAACTACATATATTTAAAAATATTCTACAACGAGAAATCATATATGGGAAGTAAATTTGACTGGAATCGTTGCATTGTTGAAACCTGGTAAAATGAAATCTTTGGCAATAAAATATCTATGAGATTCAGCTAATATTTTTATGGTTAAGAATCTAAAATAGGCAGGAAGTTAGTCGATAAAAGACTGTATTAATGAAATGCACACTTACACAAGCACCAATAGAGAGAGAGAGAGAGAGAGAGAGAGAGAGAGAGAGAGAGAGAGAGAGAGAGAGAGAGAGAGAGAGAGAGTGAGTTTGTTTTCTGTCGGTAAGCTAGCCTAGCCTAGTCATCTATTCAGAATTTATTATATTTTCATTGCTCCGAGATTTCGACTGCAATTTTTACTTAAGAATAAAAATCCGGCCCGAGAGCACAGTTGGCAAAAGCTTTGCAATGACGTTTGTGGTAGTTGTGACATCTTGTGCGCCACTTACCATCGAGTCAGGCAGTGGCTACGAACGTTATTTCTCATACACTATGTGGTACTATGCCCTCTTACGTCTTCTAGTTCGAGTTCTTTTCGTCTTAATCATTTAGCTACCAGTTAATTTCTTATCAATTATGGCTTCTTTCTTCTCTTCGTTTTGTTGTTTTTCCTTTTCATGTAAAGTCTTGCTAATTAAAGGAAGCATGTTAGTCCATCCAGGTACTTTGCGAGAATAACATTCAGAAGAGAGCAATCATCTTAAAAGGTGCAGACTTGAGCATCGGCCTAGCAAGTGTACTTGGTGATCTAAAGATTGTAACAGAGCAAATTCACTTATTCTTCAGAAATTACCAGCATCCCCGGTCACTTTCATGGTAACGAAATCGTGCCGCTATAAAGACTCTAAAACCAAAAAATTGCTGGAATCAACATGGTCCTTTATCTCAAGACATAAACTTTGCAGTCATTTTCTCTAGTTTAGCTCAAGGGTATACTTGAGCAAATCTTTTCTGTACTACTCGCTTAAGTGTCGAGATGGTTGTCTTCGAAAGCCTATGAATTTGTATCTTATGTGACTTTTTTGGGATGCCAACGTTAAGCTGAATAGAAGCAACCTGAGGTAATGTCCGATTCTGAGACTTACTCAATATCAGTCTTATTTTTGTTCATAAGGAAATGTTTAAAAACTGACCCTCACTAAGGTGAGAATCCAATATACCAAATAAATCAAACTAAAGACAACTCTGACGATGCCCAAAAGGAATGCACATGTGATAAAAGCTCAAATGAATTACTGTGAAAAAAAAGACACACACGCACACACACAATCACTGGCAGTTAGCACAGCTGTGCACACAAAGATTAACAAGGATTTAGCACAAACCTCATGCATCAATGCATCTAAACAATAAAACGTCATTGGTGCTTGTACTGCACGTTTCTCCTGTTATCATTTACTTGGTAAAAGGACGAATTAAGTAGGCCACACAAAAAGCCGTTATGATGTCATATACAAATGAACTGTTTGGACGGTACTGTGGAAAATCTTTCATAATCATCAGATGATAATATTTGATACAAAGTCAAGAGGTATGTCGAGTAACGTGGAAAAATGCAATATGCCAAATGAAATTTTATACCTAATAATGGTGTACTTTATATTCTTTACTAGCCTGATATGTCATGATTCTTCATAACTGGTTTAGTCATCCAGAAGCTACAATAACGCCCTAATGTTTAAAAGACTAGCCTCTAAAAGTTATCTAAGTTAACCTCAAGTTCAGAGAGAAGAAGAAGCTACATTATGCTCGAAACCAAAACAGTGCCGCGTTTAGTGTAAAAAGTTTAGAACACAAATGTACGCAAGAACAGTGAATACTCCGCAATAACATAACTATTGTAACGCCAGCTTTAACTAATATACTAAAATAAATTCTGATAAAAATATCTGAAGTACCTGTGATGCTGCCAAATATTTGCGGGTGACTTCTGAAATGACAAGCTTAAAGCAACTTGAATCAGCCAGTGGTAAACACAGTGCTAGTACTAACAGCCCTCTTATGCATTCTCCTACCGGGAAGCTCTATAACTTCCAACCAGCTATTACTAATATTGTGAAGACAAGAAAAATAACTAAACACCGGAGATGACGCTTAAATTTATCCGTCAGAGGGTGGTCATTACAAGCCTCAAAGCAAGACGCAAGACAACTGACTGACGGGCTTTCATTACGAGGGGCGTAGCATGCACAAGATAATGTCAACTAAAGAACATCCTGCCAGGTTGCACTCTGCATTTTGCATCCGAGTGGAAGTAAAACGCTACATTTCAATATCTCGTATGAATAAATGTTCTGCTAACTTGGTAATTATATATATATATATATATATATATATATATATATATATATATATATATATATTAGACATATAGTAGGCTATATATGTGTAAAACAAAAAATTGTACAAATCAAGTTATAAAGTTAAGCATTTATATAGTTACAGCTAATGGCTTTTATTTCTTATAATATATATACTTAGCCTTGGGTCTCAAATTTACATATGTTGAGAGCAACCCCTACAGTGTGTGTATATATATATATATATGTATATATATATTTATATATATATATATATATGTATATATATATATATATATATATATATATATATATATATATATATATATATATATATATATATATATATATATAACGCTTAGCGTACTGCAACAGTAAGCGTAACCCGTCTCGGTTGCATTCTGCAAGATATTAAACTAATATCTCTAAAGACTTTTTGTACAAATCTTACCTTATTCGCTAATGACGCATGGCACCAAAATAACGTTAAAAGGACCGATAAAATTCGTTTGGAAGACGTCCTTTGGTCTTCCATGTTGACGGGAGGTCACAGCACAAAAGTCACCATAAAGAAGGAGTCATAATTATCCTCTGATTTAAGATTATATATATTTCTAAGAGTAGGCTTTTGTATAGCCTTAGCCACACTTAAAAATCTACGAGGGCAACACTCCCAGGGTCGGAGACAGAAAGGGCAACAACTCTCCTCGTCCCTACTTTACCGCAACTGGAGCCGTGTGTCGCTAAGGAGGCAAACCGCCTTTCTTCGCCTTGGGTACCACCTACTTTTTTGCCTGATTTCCCCAATATTCAGAATCTGCTTTCCGTTATTAACGGTTTGATTATGTTGACATGTTCGGAAGGAGTTCTCGCCTCTCTCTGCAAAAGATGATGCCTTGACACTGCTTTACAGAGGTTATTAAATGTATTTGGAAATGGCACATGGCATCATAGGGCGACCGAGGGCAGGGCGTCGCTCGTGGTGCTGGTGGGCACTGATCAGCCACCCAGAGTGTCTTGAGCCTTGGTCAGGAACGTTGTTGAGTACGTCTCCACCATACGGCCTCGACTGGTGAGCGAGACTTCCAGAAGTGTTCAGTTATCAGTGTGACATAAGCCGTTCTCGGGTAAATATATGTTTGGCATCAGCGACACTTCACAGTCGTTCTTGCCGTAGCATGATTGCGTTTTGAGCGATGGATGCTCTGACGGGAGACATGAAGTCCCCTGCCCCAGGTTTTCGACGGGGCTTGAGGATGTAAGTATTTTGTTCATCTATGTATGTCATAGAGAGCTCATTGATAGGTATCTAGTGTGTGGGTATGCATTTATAGACTGTAAAACAATCAGTTTCTGTGATTGTCTGAGTCAAAGTTTTCATTTTTATGTCAATAAAATCATATCCCGAAAGACTTATTTTGAGTGACTTGAATCATCTATTTCTCAATTGTGTGGGATTAGCCTACAGATAATTGATAGACCTAGATTTACATTCATGTTTCTTCCCAGGGGTGTCCTGTTCCTCCTTCTGCTTGGAATTCCAACTTCGAAATCGGTGAGTAAGTTATTGTTTATCTTTGGTAAGATGAGTATAGGCACAAAAATGCGAGTTTCTTCTGTATGCCATTCTCGCACGGCCCTCTGTGATGGCTAGCCTAGCATCGCGGAGTCTTCTGGCCTACAGGTTGAATCTTTCATTTGCACATATGAATTCTCCGCTATGACATAACTTTTGGAAGTGATACCCAATACAGCAATTTTGAGGTCTTCATTGCGACTCAGCTGTAACTGTCAGACGAGGCACATCTGCGGGCCATTTTTTTTTGTACACACTACATCAAATGTACTACAATAACCGTTTAGCGTGCTCATACGAACGGTGATTTTTCATTTACGATTTTTTCTATGTTCGTTTTGTAAAACACACAGTCCGTCATGTTTACACTTCCAGAAGCATCGATTGTGAAGGACCCGAAGAATCTAGAAAGTCTATCTTATTGTGTGTCGCCATCTATCGGAAACTTACGACTTCACTCGAAGGTTGTTGATACAATACGCTGATATTTGAATATGTCATTTCACGGACACACACCCACATATATACATATATATATATATATATATATATATATATATATATATATATATATATATATATATATATATATATATATATATATATATATGTGTGTGTGTGTGTGTGTGTGTGTGTGTGTGTGTGTGTGGTGTGCATGAATGTATTGAGCTCTCATGCCCACGTATTTCTGCCGTATACTTGTAGTTGCATGCAGTTGTAATATGTTTGTCCCATAGTACCTTAATTGTATCCCGATGATTAGCCCTCGGCTCCTGGCTTGGCTTTATAGCTGTTTTCATTCAAATTCGACACCGTTACCCAAGGTGACAGATCTTTATAAGCATTAGATGAGCCAACATGAAAGAGTTTTGAATTTTGCAGTGGCTGTATTGACAAATTACAGATATATCCCTTTCTTCGAATGACCTTTGGTTATTGTGACCACAGGTCATTGTGACCAAAGATACCTAAAGATACGATCATAGTCTTTAAAGATGCGGCCAGAATCCCTTAGGGCGATGACCTGACATTTACATTGTAGGGGTCTTCTTTTGAGTGCCTCTTCTTAATTTCACTAATTTAACTCAAGTTTTCCTTTTCATTTTGCAATTTTCCGTTGTGTACAAGGTTACAGTCAACGCAATAGCCGTTCTTGGAAAGTCATGGAAAAATAAACCTGCGTCAATTAAACCCTACAGTTAAGTAGTTTTGTTATGTCTGTTGAACATTAATGTACAACGTTCATACACACACACACACACACACACACACACACACACACACACATATATATATATGTATATATATATATATATATATATATATATATATATATATATATACACACACACACATGCATAATTACTCATAGTGTTGGGTTTCAATAGGACGGAATACTTTAGATTCCAGATTCTTTAATTTACAAGGGTAAATATACAAAGTACTGGCTTTGAGAACAGTGAAATTATGTGA